>NC_064846.1:56067122-56370152 GCF_024166365.1 Elephas maximus indicus | reverse complement strand
GTCTGGAGGAGAGATGAGAGGGTGGAGGGGGTCAGAAGCTGGCTGAATGGACATGAAAAGAGAGGGTTGAGGGAAGGCGTGTGCTGTCTCATTAAGGAGAGAGCAACTAGGAGTATATAGCAAGGTGTATATAAATTTTTGTATGAGAGGCTGACTTAATTTGTAAACTTTCACTTAAAGGGCAATAGAAATTAAATAAAAAGAGAAACAGTTTCAAAGAGCAGGGTAGTGGTACCTTCAAACAGAGAACAAAGCTGTTTAATTAGTTCAAAGAACTCCAAACGCCCATTTCCGTCGAGTTGATTCTGACTCAAAGAGCTCAGTCTTACCTAAATACCAGGTTACAGGCGAAGTTGGTAAGCTTTCAACTTTATCACCGTGTCATGAGGCAGATCTTCAACAAAGTTACCATGAATATACTTCTGTCTACATTTACAGGCCAAACGTTATTAAACCCAAAAAACCCATTTGCCATTGAGTCGATTCCGACTCATAGTGACCCTAAAGGACAGAGTAGAACTGCCCCATAGAGTTTCCAAGGAGTGCCTCATGGATTTGAACTGCCAACCCTTTGGTTAGCAGCCGTAGCACTTAACCACTACACCACCAGGGTTTTCCAAACGCTATTATAACGCATAATAATTCAGATCTTTTAGTGATAAAATGATATTCCTGATCCAAAGATATGCAAATTTGTTTCAAGCAGTGTTTGATAAAGAACTGTTTTATGAAAACATTTTTTTTCTTTCTTTCTTTTAATTGTACTTTAGATGAAGCTTTACAGAACAAACTAGCTTCTCATTAAACAGTACACATATTGTTTTATGAAACTGGTTAACAACCCCACGACATGTCAACACTCTCCCTTCTGGACCTTGAGTTCCCTATTTACTAGTTTTCCTGTCCCGTCCTGCCTTCTAGTCCTTGCCCCTGGGTTGGTGTGACCCTTTAGCCTCATTTTGGTTCACAGGAGTGTCTAATCTTTGGTAAACGGTTAATATCAGAAGTGACTTCATTACTGAGCTAAAAGGGTGTCCGGAGGCCATACTCTCAGGGTTTCTCTAGTCTCTGTCAGGCCAGTAAGTCTGGTCTTTTTTTGTGAGTTAGAATTTTGTTCTACATTTTTCTCCAGCTCTGCCCAGTACCCTCTATTGTGATCCCTGTCAGAGAAGTCAATGGTGGTAGCCAGGCACCATCTAGTGGTACTGGAGTCAGTCTGGTGGAGGTCGTGGTAGTTGTGGTCCATTAGTCCTTTGGACTAATCTTTCCCTTGTATCTTTGGTTTTCTTCATTTTTCCTTGCTCCATATGGGGTGAGACCAGTGGAGTATCTTAGACGGCCACTCACAAGATTTTAAGACTCCAGACACTACTCACCAAAATAGAATGTTGAATATTTTCCTTATAAACTATGTTATGCTAATTGAGCTAGATGTTCCCAGAGACCATGGTCCCCACAGCCCTCAGCCCAGTAATTCGGTCCCTCAGGGAGTTTGGATGTGTCTATGGAGCTTCCATGACCTCACCTTGTACAAGTTGTGCTGGCTTCCCCAATATTGTGCACTGTCTTACCCTTCATCAAAGTTACCACTTATCTACTGTCTATTTTGTGAAGAAAACAAACATTTTAATGGGCCAGAATATGAAAAGTAAAACAAAAGGGGAATTTTTTTAAAAAAGGATAAAATCTATGCCAAGGACAAAGATGCTGGGAAAGTTGATTTGCATCCATGTGTTCTTTTTATTTTTTGAACCTGAAAACCATGGACTCTAAGAAGAATTAAAGAAAAGACTTCCAAAACTAAAAAACTTTCTTACACAAAAAAGACAAATATCTGTTTCTTAAAGGTGAAGTAAGAGATTATCATTAGCATCTTTATTGGATTAATAAACATGGTGTTGTTCGAAAGCCTCTAGATGTGCAATAAAATGTGAACAAGAAGTAGAGGAGAAAAATCATGTGTTAAAGCATCTTTTAATCCAATAAGTGGGGTTTTATTTTTTTTTTCATTTAAAAGCCCAGAGATGATTTATGAAATAAGATAACAATAAACATTTATCAAGATAAAAATACCCTGCATTATAAAACAAACCTTTAACACATGAAATAGTTGTAATAATACAGAGTATCTGAGCACAACAAACTTAAATTAGAAATCAGTAACAGATACCTGTGAAATCTCCAAATATTTTAATATTAAATGACATACTTATGAATATCCCATGGGTTATAGAATAAGTCACAAAAATATTACGATTAAATTGAAACACAACATGCAAAAATGTGTGAAAATGCAGATAAATAGTGCTTAGAGGAAAATGTATAGTTTTAAATGCTCATACGTGAAAAGAAGATAAAAATTAGTGTGACCTAAACTTCCAGCTTAACAAATGAGGAAAAAGAAAATATTATACTTAAGGTAAGTAGAAGAAAGTAAATAATACATAATAAACATGATGATAAAACTCAATGAAATAGAAATTAGACAGATAGTAAGGAAAAAATCAACAACAACAAAAAAGCTGGATTTTTGAAAGCATCAACAAAATTGATAAATGACCAGCTGCACTGATACAGAAAAAAAGGGAGAAAACACAAATTGCCACTCTCAGTAATAAAAGTAATCACTACAGATTCTACAAAAATCTCAAAGGATATTAAATGAGTATTGAAAATAACTTTATGCCAATAAATTTGACAACTAAAATGAAATGGATACAAAACTACATCTACATTATGATTCCACTTATATATCCATGTGTGTACATATACATTTATGTGTGTACATATCATTAAATTGTTCCAAATGATGCTAAGAAATGGATGTGCCAATTTTCACGCTCAGAAACAAAGTATGAGAGTACTTATTGCCCCGCAATTTCAGAACTAGTTTGAGAGAGCATACACTGTTTCAGCAATTACACTTCTGAGATCTTTACGTATAGGGCAATATGCACAAAGATGTGTGTGAGGAAGAAACAGCAGGATTAGCATTTGGCCTGGAGGATGGGACCAAATGAAATTGAGGGAATTGGCCGGACAGTGGTTGACTGCAAGGCCATAGTGTCTGCACTGGTGCAATGTAACCATGTTCACAAGTTCTCAGTGAAGGCCATTTGGAGCAGAGCACAGACCAGACACTGTTCTGATGGTGAAGTCAACAGGTGTTTGTTACTCACAGGATAAATAGGACAGGGATGAGCAGATTAGCACACATGATCATCAGCCTAGGTTCCCTGGAGTTCGGCTCCCATCCACAGGGCCATGTCAGATCACATCCAAGCGTGATTCAGTTCACATCTTGGGAGAAGAACACCTAAGCTCTTCTCTCCTGGACTAATACTTATTGAATAACCATGACCATGTGCCAAATTGCATTTACAGAGACAGGTAGGGAAAAGGGTAATAAAAGAGATAATAAAAGGTAAAACCAAAAAAACCAAACCTGTTGTCGTCAATTCTGACTCATAGCGACCCTATAGAATAGAGTAGAAGTGCCCCATAGGGTTTCCAAGGAACAGCTGGTGGATTCAAACTTCGGACCTTTTGGTTAGCAGCCGAATACTTAACCACTGTGCCACCAGGGCTCCATAAAAGGTAAAAAGTGGTAATAAAAGTGGAAAGCCCCCAGCAGGCAAGGAGCATCATTTATTGCCCCTGTTCAGAGTGGGCTAGATTTACTGGTGCAAGCCCTTCCTCCTTTACCCCACTAAGACAGCTTCACAGAGTTCTGGGTTTCTTCAGAGGGCAATCATTGCCTCCTGAAACTGACAGGGTTAAAATGTTCCCCCTTCTGAAATGTAACCAAAAGGGTTAAACTATTCCTCCCTTCTTCTCCCATCCCAGCGAGGCTCTCTGAGTTCCTTATAAAATATTTCTGTGTTGTCTTTTTTTTTTTTTTTTGGTCTGGGTAACAACACAAGGTCATCTCACTGCTTGTCTGCTCAAGGCTGCTTCACTACTAGGCAACCGCTCCCCACCCCACCCCACCCCCAATTTGTACATGAGCAATAAGCCACAAAGCTGGCCTTAGAGAAACTTCATGTGTCATACCCCGCCAGCCATCATATTGCAGCCCCGCTGGACCCCCATACATATTAATTCCTGAAATTGCCCACCTATTCCCAGAAACTTCATGAATTATGCATAAGTTCCCTATCTCAAACACTATAACTGCCCTAAGATCCCCAACTTTGGGGAATTTGATTTCAGACTTAGTCTCCGAGCTCCTTGGTTGACCAGCTTGCAATAAAGTCCACTTTCTCTTTCTCAAAGGCCTGGTGTCTTTCATTTGACTAAAGGGGTTGCACTGGGCTGGACCCATTCCCATTGGTTTACACGCCTAAAGCACACACTTTATCTTATGCATTAATAGATATCCATTAGCAGCTAGGGAGACGGTGAAAGAGATCCGGCATACCTATGCAGAATACTCCTTAGAAGCAAGGATAGTGAGACTGCATCTTACATACTTTGGACATGTTGTCAGATGGGATCAGTCCCTGGAGAAGGACTTCATGCTTGGTAAAGTACAGGGTCAGCAGAAAAGAGGAAGACCCTCAAAAAGATGGATTGACACAGTGGCTGTAACAATGGGCTCAGGCATAACAAGGATTGTAAGGATGGCACAGGACCAGGCAGTGTTTTGCTCTGTTGTGCATAGGGTAGCTATGAGTCAGAACTGACTCGATGGCACCTAACAACAAAAGCATGCACCAGCAACTGTCTAGGGAAGGGGTAAAGGGTGTTGAATCCCGATCATGTACAGAGAGGAAGTACAGGGATCGGAGAATGGGTTCCATGGTCCCTGCCACAAGGGAACCCCATGATCCCAGAGCGCCAGAATTGTGCCAGGTGAGATAGCCTCTATTCCTCCTAATATAGCTGAGAGGTGCACACTATGGTTTCTGTTCTCTGGGTGAGAAGACCAAGGCTTAGAAAGCTACAGGACTTTGTCTTTGGTCCTTGAGGCACTACATGGAAGAACAAGATAGGAATCATTCTTTATGCAATGGCAAGTCCTCCCTCAGCTCATATTTTTAAGAAATTCACGCTCCAATATATGGATCCCCAGTGTACTCAAACATAAAAATCGAAAGTGGCAAGTGTTAGGAAGTAACTTATGCAAAACCAGAAATCAGAGACACAGTTTGCAAACCAGTGATACCTCACCTATGTCATCACAGAATTGTGACTTGAAAACTTGGGTCTACTATTATTTCCATTTAAAAGCTATGCCTTCTTGCTGTCTAAAGCTCAAACATTATAGAAGTGTGGAAAATACGTTGTGCAAGTGTCCTGTTCAACATTTGCCTGCAATTCTGGACTGCTAATTGCCACGTGCTGAGAAAGGCCCCACAGAACCGATGTGAGATCCTGTGCTATTACTGTTTGTTTGGAAGTGAAAATAAATGGCTGAACCCCCTAAAGAACGAGAACATGGAGCACCCGGGTCAGCTCTCTGAGGAACCCGCTGGCAGACAGGTTGACTCTCACTCACCCTGCAGGTACTAAAGCAAGATGCCTGGAACAGTACACCTTCGGAAAGGGGGAGAGGGCAGTACAGTGGAGGGGAAGGCTGGGGAAAGCATGGTGAGAGGTGTGAAAAGGCAAATTTCCCATTCGCGTGTATGTAAATCATGGGAGTGTACACGATATGGTCTTTGAAAAAATTCAAATGAGTAAGAACAAGAAGTAAAACATATGAGTCCCTACCTTTCTTCCTTCCATTGCCCTCACTAGCCAGTGGGTGTCCCTTGCAAAGCCCCTGTTGTGCCAGATGACATACCCACTCCAGGTACAACATCTGATTGAGTTACACTGTCTTCAAAGGCCAATCCGCAGAAACAATGCGTGTCCTCTCACTGACAACCTACCTACAGCAGCAAGCATGATAAGTCTGCTAAGGACAGGGAGGCAAGGCCTTTGACTCCTGGCCACAGTGGCTCATGGTTGGAGCAGGAGAAGAGCAATCCAGGACAACGTACAACATGCAACATCACTCTTTATTATGAAAATAAACAAGAATCATGAGTGGAGAAAATACATAAAACAGCTGGCCCTTTGGGTGGTTCAGGGCAGGCCGACAAGTTATCTTCGGCTTCTTGGTCAGCCTGGCCTCCATCCCCAGTCATGGATGTGGCCTCAGGCTGGAGAGAAGAGAAACAAAGCTGATATGGATGAAGACGAAGACTACATCCAAGGAATCCTTTTAGGGGCTTTGTTTGAAGGCCTCTTCTGGGATCCTGCCCTCAGCCTGGAGGAAGAGAAGGGAAAAAGTTGAGACTTCAAAAGAGCCAGGGGCCCTGAGTTTCATCCCCAGGCCACTTGCCACCTTCTTGGCCCTCCTGAAGGCCCAGAAACATGCATCTTTTACCCACTCGGTTCTCACACCTCACCTTGAGTATACTGAACACCTGCCCAGCTCTGACGTAGTCCCATTCGTTGTCCTCAAGGCACCTGGGGTAGGAGAACAGGCAATCTACATTAACACCACATTGTGGACATCCTGCCAACACAATGCTAACACTAAATTTATGCTATTTTTTGGCTGAGACACATGTACCAGAATGAAAACTGTGTGTAATGATGAAGACCTGGTGAAAAATGGTCGTTGATCCATTTTGAGTCAATATTTGTTTATGGTGTGAAATGTTGTTTTTGTTAGGTGCTGTCGAGTGGGTTCCAACTCATAGCGACCCTATGCACAACAGAAGGAAAAACTGCCCGGTCCTGCGCCACCCTTACAATCGTTGTTACGCTTGAGCTCATTGTTGCAGCCACTGTGCCAATCCACCTTGTTGAGGGTGTCCTCTTTTCCGCTGACCCTGTACTATGCCAAGCATGATGTCCTTCTCCAGGGACTGATCCCTCCTGACAACATGTCCAAGGTATGTAAGATACAGTCTCACCATCCTTGCCTCTAAGGAGCATTCTGGCCGCACTTCTTCCAAGACAAATTTGTTCGTTCTTTTGGCAGTCCATGGTATATTCAATATTCTTCACCAACACCACAATTCAAAAGCATCAACTCTTCTTCTGTCTTCCTTATTCATTGTCCAGCTTTCACATGCATATGACGTGGTTGAAAATACCATGGCTGGGGTCAGGCGCACCTTAGTCTTCAGGGTGACATCTTTGCTCTTCAACACTTTGAAGAGGTCCTTTTGCAGCAGATTTGCCCAATGCAACGCGTCTTTTATTTCTTGACTGCTGCTTCCATGGCTGTTGATTGTGGATCCAAGTAAAATGAAATCCTTGACAACTTCAATCTTTTCTCCGTTTATCACGATGTTGCTCATTGGTCCAGTTGTGAGGATTTTTGTTTTCTTATGTTGAGGTGTAATCCATACTGAAGGCTGTGGTCTTTGATCTTCATTAGTAAGAGCTTCAAGTCCTCTTCACTTTCAGCAAGCAAGGTTGTGTCATCTGCATAATGTGGGTTGTTAATGAGTCTTCTTCCAATCCTGGTGCCCCGTTCTTCTTCATATAGTCCAGCTTCTCGTATTATTTGCTCAGCATACAGATTAAATAGGTATGGTGAAAGAATACAACCCTGACGCACGCCTTTCCTGACTTTAAACCAATCAGTATCCCCTTGTTCTGTCCGAACAACTGCCTCTTGATCTATGTAAAAGTTCCTCATGAGCATAATTAAGTGTTCTGGAATTCCCATTCTTCGCAGTGTTATCCATAGTTTGTTATGATCCACACAGTCGAATGCCTTTGCATCGTCAATAAAACACAGGTAAACATACTTCTGGTATTCTCTGCTTTCAGCCAGGATCCATCTGACATCAGCAATGATATCCCTGGTTCCACGTCCTCTTCTGAAACTGGCCTGAATTTCTAGCAGTTCCCTGTCGATATACTGCTGCAGCCGTTTTTGAATGATCTTCAGTAGAATTTTGGTTGCATGTGATATTAATGATATTGTTCTATAATTTCCACATTTGGTTGGATCACCTTTCTTTGGAATAGGCATAAATATGGATCTCTTCCAGTCACTTGGCCAGGAAGCTGTCTTCCATATTTCTTGGCATAGACGAGTGAGCACCTCCAGCGCTGCATCTGTTTGTTGAAACATCTCAACTGATATTCCATCAATTCCTGGAGCCTTGTTTTTCGCCAATGCCTTCAGTGCAGCTTGGACTTCTTCCTTCAGTACCATCAGTTCCTGATCATATGCCACCTCAATCTGTGTATTCCTTCCATCTTCTTTCGATGCTTCCTGTGTTGTTTAATATTTTCCCCACAGAATCCTTCACTATTGCAACTCGAGGCTTGAATTTTTTCTTCAGTTCTTTCAGCTTGAGAAACACCGAGCCTGTTCTTCCCTTTTGGTTTTCCATCTCCAGCTCTTTGCATATGCCATTATAATACTTTACTTTGTCTTCTCGAGAGGCCCTTTGAAATCTTCTGTTCAGTTCTTTTACTTCATCAATTCTTCCTTTTGCTTTAGCTGCTCGACGCTCAAGAGCAAGTTTCAGAGTCTCCACTGACATCCATCTTTGTCTTTTCTTTCCTTCCTGTCTTTTCAGTGACCTCTTGCTTTCTTCATGGATGATGTCCTTGATGTCATTCCACAACTGGTCTGGTCTGCTGTCACTAGTGTTCAATGCATCAAATCTATTCTTCAGATGGTCTCTAAATTCAGGTGGGATATACTCAAGGTCATATTTTGGCTCTTGTGGACTTGCTCTGATTTTCTTCAGTTTCAGCTTGAACTTGCATATGAGCAATTGATGGTCTGTTCCACAGTCGGCCCCTGGCCTTGTTCTGACTGATGATATTGAGCTTTTCCATCGTCTCTTTCCACAGATGTAGTCAATTTGATTTCTGTGTGTTCCACCTGGCGAGGTCCATGTGTATAGTCGCCGTTTATGTTGGTGAAAGAAGGTATTTGCAATGAAGAAGTTGTTGGTCTTGCAAAATTCTATCATTCGATCTCTGGCATTGTTTCTATCACCAAGGCCAAACTTTGCAACTACTGATCTTTCTTCTTTGTTTCCAACTTTTGCATTCCAATTGCCAGTAATTATGAATGCATCTTGATTGCATGTTCAATCAATTTCAGACTGTAGCAGCTGATAAAAATCTTCTATTTCTTCATCATTGGCCCTAGTGGTTGGTGCGTAAATTTGAATGACAGTCGTATTAACTGGTCTTCCTTGTAGGCGTATGGACATTATCCTGTCACTGACAGCATTGTACTTCAGGATAGATCTTGAAACGTTCTTTTTGACGAAGAATGCAACACCATTCCTCTTCAAGTTGTCATTCCCAGCATAGTAGACTATATGATTGTCTGATTCAAAATGACCAATACCAGTCCATTTCAGCTCACTAATGCCTAGGATATCGATGTTTATGCGTTCCATTTCATTTTTGATGATTTCCAATTTTCCTAGATTCATACTTCATGCATTTCAGGTTCCAATTATTAATGGATGTTTGGAGCTGTTTCTTCTCATTTTGAGTCTCACCACATCAGCAAATGAAGGTCCCGAAAGCTTTACTCCATCCACGTCATTAAGGCCGACTCTACTTTGAGGAGGCAGCTCTTCCCTAGTCATCTTTTGAGTGCCTTCCAACCTTGGGGGCTCATCTTCCAGTGCTATATCAGATAATGTTCCACTGCTATTTATAAGGTTTTCACAGGCTAATGCTTTTCAGAAGTAGACTTCCAGGTCCTTCTTCCTAGTCTGCCTTAGTCTGGAAGCTCAGCTGAAACCTGTCCTCCATGGGTGACCCTGCTGGTATCTGAATAACAGTGGCATAGCTTCTAGCATCACAGCAACACGTAAGCCCCCACAGTATGACAAACTGACAGACACGCAGGGGGTGTGAAATAGGTGCCCAAATTAATTCTTTTGCCAGTGAATATCCAAGTGTTGCAGAGCCACTGATTTAATTTTTCTGGCCCCCTGGTAGAAAACCAATTGAGCATCAATATGAGAGTTTATCCATAGGTTTTCAATTCTACTCATTGATCTATATGTCTATCCATATAGCTGTACCACACAGTCTTGATTACTGTAGTTTTGTAGTTAAGTTTTGAAATCGGAGGATTATGAGTTCTCCAACTTTGTTTTTATTTTCAAGATCGTTTTGGCTATTCTGGGTCTACTGCTTTTCCATAGGAATTTTAGGTTCATCAGTCAATTTCTGCAAAGAAGCTAGTTGGGTTTTGATGGGGATTGCATTACATCTGTAGACCAATTTGGGGTGTATTTCCATCTCAATGACATCACATCTTTCAATCCATGAGCATGGGGTGTCTTTCCACTTATTAGGGTCTTCTTTAATTCACTTCAACATGTTTTGCAGATTTTAAAGTATAAAGTTTGCAGTTCTTTTAATTTGTTCCTAAGTATTTCATTATTACTATTATTATTGCTGTTATGGGCATGGCTACAGTTTATTAGAGAGAAAGGATACAAATGGAAATCAGCCAAGGGAAGAGATGCATAGTGCAGAGTCCAGGGGGTGTCCATAGGCAGAGCTCCTGGTCATCCTCTCCCTGGAAGTCATGGATGGATGTATGACAATATGCAGAGTCGCCAACCAGGAAAGCTCACCGAGCCTTTAGTGTCCAGGGTTTTTATTATTAGGGCTTGACCATATGTCGCTCAAGTGGGTGACATTTAGTCTCCAGATCCCTCCATAGGTCAGGCTAATAACTTTAGTCTCCAGTTCCTGCAGAGGTCAGAATTGATACGGTCTGGCCCAAAGCCTCCAACATAAATCACATTGTTAGACTGCTGCGTGGCCAAAGTTCCTACGCAGATAAAGACATTCCTATCAGGCAGGACATTTCAGGGGCCTAGAGATCATCTCTTAGTATTCAAGGGTAAAGGCCACACCTTTCTTTGGATAAAGTTAATTTTTTACTATATTCTGGCATAGAGCAAAAAATATTAGCTTAATGAGTGGGTTTGAGATTGCTGGACTAAAGGGTATGAGTATTCATAATTTTTAAAGTATTACCAGATTACATTCCAAAAAAAGCTGAAACAAATTGCATAGGTACCCATAATGGTATGAGAGAAACTCCTTTTTTTCCCCTTACGCCTCCCATCATTTTAATTTTTGCAGTGTATAGTGGTAGATGAGAAGTAATGTTCAATGTTACTTTAATAGCCTGAGTTACTTTTTATGTCTTTATTGGCCATTTAGGTCTTCTGTGAATCTTTGGCTTTTTTTTTTTTCTTCTTTTTATTGGCTTATTGATCATTTTCTTATTGATTTACAGGTATTTCTAGATGCTTTGTTTTTCTATTTTTGTTTCTAGTATATTTTGGATACCAATCTTTTGCCTGTTCTAGGCACTGTAAATATTTTCTACTAAGTTTATTTTGTGGTTCTTAAAAATGCAAACTTTTAAAATATATATGGCTTTTCCAAATGTATAGAAATGCTGTTGATTTTTGTATATTTATCTTAAATTTATCAGTCATCCTACATCTTGTTGATTCTGAGAGTTTGTAGATAATTTAGTAGTCAATCTTTTTGTATAAAGTAATGACAATGTTGTCCCTTCCTTATTAAATAATCTTTCTGCCTCCTTTCTGTTTCTTGTATTATGTTGATGAGGCCCTCCAATATAATATTGAATAGAAGTAATGAGAGCAGGCTTCCTCATTTTATTCTGACTTCAAAATAAATGCTTCTCAAGTATCATCATTAACTATATTTACTGTGAATTTTTATTAGTTACTCTTTAAACAGTTAGAGAAGTTCCCTACTATTCCCAGCTAATTAAGAGTTTTCTATCATGAAAGAGAGACTTAAAAACAAGTTAGAATGAACAGCAGGCAAGTATAAAATGGAAAGTACAGTGAGGTCAAAGCTAAAGTATTCTGGTAACTACTTGTCTGATAGCTGCTTTTCTTTCTTTCTTTCTTTTTTTATTTCCTCCTGGAAGCTGCTTTGCTGAATCTCTTAAAATTTGGAAAAGAAGGGCATCTGAGACATACCAGATAGGCCTTCTTTTTCTCAGCTCTCCACCTGGAAACTGAGATTTTAAATTACCTGGGAAACACAAGATCAGACTTCCATCTTCTTAACCCCCTATTTGAAGGCTGAGATTTTAAATTGCATGAGAATTTACTTACCTCTGTGTGATACATACCCTTGTAAGTGAACATTTATTGACTGCTTATTATGTGTCAGGTATTGATCTAAGCACTTTATTTGTAGTAAATTATTTAATTTTTTCCACAACTCATGAGTTGTGGAATGACATCAAAGACATCATACATGAAGAAAGCAAGTGGTCATTGAAAATATAGGAAAGAAAAGACCAGGATGGATGTCAGAGGAGACTCTGAAACTTGCTCTCGAACATCGAGCAGCTAAAGCAAAAGGAAGAAATGATGAAGTCAAATAATCGACCAGAAGATTTCAAAGGGCGGCTCAAGAAGTCAAAGTAAAGTATTACAATGACATGTGCAAAGAGCTGGAGACAGAAAACCAAAAGGGAAGAACACGCTTGGCGTTTCTCAAGCTGAAAGAACTGAAGAAAAAACAATCCTCGAGTTGCAATAGTGAAGGATCCTATGAGGAAAATATAAAATGACGCGGGAAGCATCAAAAGAAGATGGAAGGGATATACAGAGTTATTACACCAAAAAGAATTAGCCTACGTTCAACCATTTCAAAAGGTAGCATATGATGAGGAACCGATGGTACTGAAGAAAGAAGTCCAAGCTGCACTGAAGGCATTGGTGAAAAACAAGACTCGAGGGATTGATGGAGTTATCAATTGAGATGTTTCAACAAACAGACGCAACGCTTGAGGTGCTCACTCGTCTATGCCAAGATATATGGAAGACAGCTTCCTGACCATCTGACTGGAAGAGATCCATATTTATGCCTGTTTCCATGAAAGGTGATCCAACCGAATGTGGAAATTATAGAACAACATCATTAGTATCACATTCAAGCAAAATTTTGCTGAAGATCATTCAAAAACAGCTGCAGCAGTATATCAACAGGGAACTGCCAAATTCTGGCCAGACTCAGAAGAGGACTTGGAACCAGGGATATCATTGCCGATGTCAGATGGATCCCGGCTGAAAGGAGAGGATACCAGAAGGATGTTTACCTGTGTTTTACTGACTACGCAAAGGCATTTGACTGTGTGGATCATAACAAATTATGGATAACATTTTGAAGAATGGGAACTCCAGAACACTTAATTGTGTTCGTGAAGAACCTGTACATAGACGAAGAGGCAGTTGCTGGAACAGAACAAGGGGTTACTGCATGGTTTAAAGTCAGGAAAGGTGTGCATCAGGGTTGTATCCTTTCACCATACCTGTTCAATCTGTATGCTGAGCAAATAATCCGAGGAGCTGAACTATATGAAGAACAGGGCATCAGGATTGGAGGAAGACTCATTAACAACCTGCATTATGCAGATGACACAACCTGCTTGCTGAAACTGAAAAGACTTCAAGCACTTACTGATGAACATCAAAGACCACAGCCTTCAGTATGGATTATACCTCAGCATAATGAAAACAAAAATCCTCACAACTGAACCAACGAGCAACATCATGATAAACGGAGAAAAGATTGAAGTTGTCAAGGATTTCATTTTATTTCGATCCACAATCAACAGCCATGGAAGCAGCAGTCAAGAAATCAAAAGACGCATTGCATTGGGCAAATCTGCTGCAAAGTACCTTGAACTCACAAACATGATACTGTACTGCATTTCCCTTGCTAATTAGGCAATTAGGAGCTTTCCAAAGGAGAAGAATTATTTCACTATTCATTAAGCCGATTTTATGAATGGCTATAATTGCATTTTCAGTAATTAGTCCTGTAAAATCCAAAGGGTGGAACAGTTTTTGAAATTTTCTAATTTTTTTCTTTTGTTCTACTTTTGTTCTGTCATGTCTGACTTTTCACTATTGTCTGACGAAGAGGAGGAGGATGAACAAAAGGAACCTACACTGATAGAAAGCTTTGGTAGTGATAAAATTCACCGTGTATTTTTTTTTCTAAATTTTATTTAGTTTGTTGTTGTTGAGAATATACACAGCAAAAAACACACCAATTTAAGAGTCTACATGTACAATTTAGTGACACTGATTACATGCTTCGAGTTATGCAACCATTCTCACCCTCCTTTTCTGAATTGTTCCTCCCTCATTAACATAAACTCACAGTCCCCTAGGGTTCCTATCGAATCTTTGAAGTTGCTGTTGTCAATTTGATCCTATATGGATAGTTCTTAAAAGAGCATAATGCTCAAAGCAGACCTTTTTTAGTAGTTAAGCTAAACTACTGTGTGGTTTTAAGATGACTTCAGGGGATATTTTCGGTTTAAGGTTTAAAGATTATCTCAGGGCAATAGTTTCAGGGGTTCAATCCACCATCCGTGGCTCCAGAAAGTCTAGAGTCCATAAGAATTTTAAGTTCTCTTCTACATTTTTCCCTTTTTTGATCAGGATTCTTCTATGGAATCTTTGATCAAAATGTTCAGAAACTATAGGCAGGCACCATCCAGTTCTGGTCTCAGGGCAAAGAAGGCAGTTCCTCATGGAGGCGACTAGCCACACATTCCATATCCTCCTCCTATTCTTGACTCTCGTTCTTCCTCTGTTGCTCCAGGTGAATAGAGACCAATTTTTGTGCTTTGAATGGCCACTTGCAAGTTTTTAAGATCCCAGGCACTACGCAACAAACTAGGGGGTAGAACAGAAGCACTAAACATATCATTAGGCCAATTAACTAGGATGTCTCATGAAACCATGGCCCTAAACCTCCAAACCAAGGAACCAAATCCCATGAGGTTTTTGGCTGTACTTAAGCAGCCTCAGTAGCCACTCTTTTTTCTTTCATTGTTGTAAATATATCTATCACGCAACTTTTGCCAAATCAACTTTTTTTTTAAGTTTAAAACCAAATGTTTTTTAAATTTTTTTTATTGTACTTTAGATGAAGGTTTACAGAGCAAACTAGTTTCTCATTAAACAATTAATACACATATTGTTTTGTGACATTGGCTGCCAACCCCACGAGATGTCAACACTCTCCCCTTCTTGACCTTGAGTTCCCCATTGCCAGTTTTCCTGCCTTCTTGTCCTTGCTCCTGGGCTGGTGTGCCTTTTTAATCTCGTTTTGTTTTATAGGCCTATCTAATTTTCAACTGAAGGGTGAACCTCAGGAGTGACTTCATTACTGAGCTAAAAGGGTGTCCAGGGGCCATACTGTTGAGGTTTCTCCATTCTCAGTCAGACCAGTAAGTCTGGTCTTTTTTTGTGTGTGTGTGAGTTAGAATTTTGTTCTACATTTTCCTCGAGCTCTGTCCGGGACCCTGTATTATGATTTTTGTCACAGAATTTGGTGGTGGTAGCTGGGCACCATCTGGGACTCCGTCTGGTGGAGGCTGTGGTAGTTGTGGTCCATTAATCCTTTGGGCTAATCCTTCCCTTGTGTCTTTGTTTTTCTTCATTCTCCCTTGCTCCAGATGGGGTGGGACCAGTGGAGTACCTTAGCTGGCCGCTCACAAGCTTTTAAGACCCCAGATGCTACTCATGGAAATAGAATGTAGAACAATTTTCTTTATAAACTATGTTATGCCAATTGAGCTAGAGGGCAGATTCAACTTTTTTCAGGTGTACAACTTATTGACAGCAATTAAAATAATCAGCTTGCAACCCTACCCTTAATCAATGCAATTTTACCATCACTGTTAACCCCTCTTTTCCCCCTCCTTCCCACCCTTGGTAACCACTAATAAGCTTTGGTCTCTATACAGTTGATTTTTCTTCTCTTTTTATGTAAGTGAGGTCATAAATATTTGTCCTTTCGTAATTGGGCTTATTTTGCTCAGCACAATGTCTTCAAGCTCCATCCATACTGTTGCATGTATCAAAAGTTCATTTCTCCTACTGGCTGAGAAGTATTCCATCGTATCTATGTACCACATTTTGTTTATCTATTCATCTGCTGATGGGCATTTAGGTTGTTTCCACCTTTTGGCTACTGTGAATAGTGCTGCAATGAACATTGTTGTACAAGTCTCTTTTTGAGTCTCTGCTTTCAAGTCTTTTGGGTATATACCTAGGAATGGAATTGCTGGTTCACATGGTAGTTCAATTTTATTTTTTTGAGGTACTGCCACACTGTTTCCCCCAAGGGCTGTGCCATTTTCCATTCCCACCACCAATGTCCTCACATCCTTGCCAACATTTGTTATTTTCTGTTTTTTTTTTTTTAAATCTTAGATCTCTTAAAAACAAACAAACAAACTCTTTGCCGTGGAGTTGATTCCGACTCATAGCAACCCTATAGGATGGAGTAGAACTGCCCCATAGAGTTTCCAAGGAGCACCTGGTGGATTCAAACTGCCAACCTTTTAGTTAGCAGCTGTAGCTCTTAAGCACTATTCCACCAGGGTCTCCTTAGCTCTCTTAAACCAAAAGCCAAACCCAGTGCCATCGAGTTGATTCTGACTCATAGCAACCCTATAGGACAGAGTAGAACTGCCCCATAGAGTTTCCAAGGAGCGCCTGGCGGATTCAAACTGCTGACCCTTTGGTTAGCAGCCGTAGCACTTAACCACTACGCCACTTAGCTCTCTTAGTGGGAGTGAAATGGTATCTCATTGTGGCTTTGATTTGCATCTCTGATGGTTAATGACACTGAGCATCTTTTTATGTGTTTGGTGGCCATTTAAATGTCCTCTTTGGTGAAATGTCTATTCAAGTCCTTTGCCCATTTTATGATTGGGTTATTTGTCTTTTTGCTTTTTATTCTTTTTGATGCTACTATAAATAAAATTGTTTTCTTCATTTCATTTTTGGATAGTTCACTACATATGCATAGAAATACAAATGATGGTTGTTTATTGAACTTGCATCCTGCAACCTTACTAAAATTGATTATTAGTTCTAATATATTTTTAGTAGATTTCTTAGGATTTTCCATATAAAAGGTTATGTCATCTGAGCATTACAGTTTTTTAAAAATTATTTGGGTATGTCAGTGTAAAATTAGGGTAATTTTTTCATGGATCTGTGGTTTCTTGGAAGCAATAAATCCAAGTAGTTATTTTTCAAAATTACCTGAAAGTTCTTATTCTACTACCCTGCTCCTCCCAGTTCACCCTAACCTCAGAACTCCCAGCACTCACTTCCAAGACCACTCGAATTTCATCCTGGACTGGGTGGAGAATGCCTGTACCATTTCCTGCTGCTCCTTGGGGAGGATGGGCACAGAGCTGGAGGAGGGTGCAGGCACTGGGATGAAGGAGGCATTCAGGGTCTCTTCGGGGCTGGCATCCCTCACAAACAGTTGGTCATTCACAATACATAGGCTGGAAGAAGAATGGGCCCTTAGACAGCTGGACATATGGACAACCCCACACCCCCAACAATGATCCACTTCCCACTCAGCAACCACTTTCCTTCCATCCCCTACTCTGCCTGTCTCCTGGATTCCTTGGCTGCTACCCTTTCCCCTCCCACAGAATCTACCTTTGGAGATATTTCTGCCAGCTGCACTGGATTTGTAAGTTTACCCCAACCCAGGGATAGTTTCATTTCCGCCTTTACCTTTACGACAGCCCAAGGAGATGGATACTCTAATCTCCATATTCACAGGAGGACACTGAGTTACAGAGAAGTCATGTAAACTGACCAAGGTCACACAGCTGGTGAATGCTGGGGTCAGGGTGAGAACCCTCTAGTCCAACACCAAAGCCTATAATCTTAACCACTGGGCTAGACTGCTCCTGGGATCTACCTTTCAGGATTCTGCAATATTGGCGAAACCCTGAGGAATGCACCATCACCTTCCCACACCACTGGCCTGAGGCTGGGTTGGGTGTTCCCACATGGCAACCACAACATAGCACTTACTTGAAGTTGCTGGCAGAAATAGCAATGAAGATCCGGGTGAAGCCACGAACATGAACCTGAGGCATTCCTTCCACTTGAACGACAACAAACAACAATTCCCCTCAGAGTTGCCCATGCTTTACACGTTCGTTCACCATCGACGTTTCCCAGTCATGGTCTTACCTGATACTCCCGTGGCACCCTGAAGGGGGCCAGATGGGGACAACTGTCCACTGGGATCCAGGAGGGGGTGTCAGCAATGGGGAGGGCAACAACAAGAACAACCACCTCCCAGTGATAGGGCCCCTACTCTGTGTCAGGCCATGTGACACACTCTTCACAAGTTCATTTGACTCATTTATCACAGCAGCCCAAGGGATGGGTATTACTAGCCCCATTTTACAAATGAGGATACTGAGAGGTAAACAGTTGTCCCAAGGTATCAGAGTGAGGGACTGGGATGAGAGCCATCAACCTCCACAGGCTGTGTCCCTAACCCCTGGGCTGTGCTGGGGCAGACAGGTATGGACGTAGGTCAGATCAGGGTGGGTTGGGAGCAAGGGAGCACAGAGGGAACAGGAAGGGAAGGGATCAGGGAATTCTGGAGAGTTCTGAGAGGGAGCCCGTCAGGGGGAAGGAAATTGGGGGACATGGGAAAGGGGCTCTACAGACACTCACCCTCCTTGAACACCCCATTGACAGAAAAGCAGAGCATCTTTTCCTAAAAGAGTAAAACAGCTCAGGCTCCCAGGACCCCCCTAGACCTCCTACCCACCTCCGCCCTCTGGGCCAGTGTCAGGGAGGAAGCAGGTGCTCACCGTCTGGACACACATGTCCACCACAAAGGAACTGAAGTCATGCTGGGTTTTGGGCAACATACTGAGGGAGTCAACAACGTCATGTTTTGTGTGTTTCAGCAACTGAACCCGCAGGACTGTGGGAGGAGGAAAAGATCAGGGGCTGCCTCACTCCCTAAGCCCCTACGATTGACCCCTTCAAACCTCCTGTCCCACCCAATCTTCCCCCTCACACACTTACTGGGGTCCTTGCGTTTCTTCATATTCCTGCTCCTCTTGGAGTACTTGTCCAAGCTGACTCTAGGAGAAAAAGAGGAACAGGAGGTGTGAGACTGGCCAGTGTCTGCTGGGGAATCACATGGCCCAGGGGTGTCATTGGGTATGTGAAACTTACGGAGCTGGGTCTTCAGGGTTGAAGGGAATGGTCAGCGAGAAGCAAGCCTCGTCGTGGTAAGCATCCAGAAGACCCTGCCGGTCACCATAGTCATAGATCCAGTAATACCTGTGGGGAAGTAAAGGGGGCAGGCTCTCTGTGGTCTGTGCCCCTATGTGAACTTGAAAATGCCAGGGTAGGCCTGTGCTTGGGTGGCCTGGCCCATCCCAGCCCTCCTTGGCTTGGGGTTTAAGGGGTACTTACTGCTGCAGGAATTGCAAGACTAGATTCTTTAGGGTCTCAGATCCTTTATAACTTTCCTGGAATTAAAAGACACCTTGGGACTATGAGACTGACAAAGCCCCCCTTGCAACATGCCAAATCTTGATTAGTACGTCCAACTCACCTTACAGGGTCTCATTATATCAGGGACTTCAATTTCAACAGTAAGTGATGCGTCTAACTGCTGGCCATCCTGGGGAAAGAAAGAAGGCAGCAGTGTAGACCAAGGAGGTCACGCTGGATGAACAATGAAATGAAGGGGTCCAGGAGAGAGTGACGGTCAGAGCTCAGGTGTGAAATGGCCCTGAAAATTCTATAAGCCAGACTAAAGTCAGCATCTTCACCAGGGGGCCTAGAAGCCTCTAACATATGCAATGTGTGTGTGTGCCTGCGTGGCTGTGTACATGTGGGCGTGTGTGTGTGTTTATGGGCATTTCTTAAAAGAAGAATAGCCATGCTTTCTTCAGGAGTACATGTCCCCTGAAATAGGTAAGAATCCAGTGCAAAAATGTAAGCTAGGCAAGACACAAAGGACTTGAGGGCAGGTGTGCAGGTCATCCATGTTAGTGAGAAAAAAAAAATTTTTTTGTTAGTGAGAGGAGACAATAATGAAGGTAAGCACTTACCAAGCATAACAACTTAGGGAAACAATCCCGGATGGCCCTACTCAAAACCAAAAATAGAAATGATTAACAGTTCAGTGACAGGCTACCTACTTTTTGCTAACACACTGATACCATGAACAGACCCCAGAGTGTCCTGCCCTCAGCCTGAGTTCAGGGGTTTTGGGTCCACATTCCCTGAAGAGCACTGGACATCCCCCATATGAACTGTCTTAAAGGCACAGTCTCTCCACCTCTCTCCCCACATTGCTCTTCCCCTTTCCTTCCTCCTGGGAAGCTCCCACAGGAAGGCCCTGACCCCCTTCTCCAGTGGCAAAGAAGCAGCATGTGCAGCCCAGGCTCCAGGGATTCCTTCCTCTCCCTGCCTTACTTACCTCCCTCTAAGTCCCCAGGGAAGGCTCTGGAGGGAGGAGGGAATGGGGTGGGGGCCAGGGCTCTGCTCCCTCACCAGGTGTCCAGTGCTCTGCCAGGCTGGCCCTGGACAACACCAGAACATCCCCCAAGGATGGCCCCGGATGCTGGGGATAGAGATGGGGGAGGCAGGCTCAGCAGGCAGGGAGGGCGTGAGGACAGAAAGCGAGTATAGATAGGGAGGGGAGACATAGGAGAGTGGAGACTGAAGAGAAAGAGAAAACCAAGGAAAGGCAAGGGGGAGAAGTTTACTGTGGGTGGTGGGGATCAGGGAGAAAGGAGGAAAGGGGAAATGGTTTCCCTGCTGCCGCCCTTGGCTGGCCCTGGGGTCAAGGTAGGAGTGGAAAACAGGTACTTGTTGGGCTGGGGCCCATTGGCCTTTGTCTCCTGTGTGATGCCATCTGAGCTGGGCATGGGAAACAGCAGTCAATGAGGCAAAAGATCTTCCCCAGGAGGAAAGGTTCAGGTAAAGGCACAGCATGGGGTTCAGGGCCTGTAGCCCCTCTTATGAGGGCTGCCTTCTCCCCTGATGGCCCCTGTACAGCTGTGCCTGCCTTACTTGGTCCCTTGTCTGAGGAGTCAGAGCACTTTGGTCTACACAGTGCTCCTCTGAAGGAACACGCAGGATGCCATGACATAGTGGAGGGAGGTGGGCAGTGCCCCTGAGAGGACTGTACCCCTGTCTCCTCATCCACCTTTGCCTCCTGCTTTCCACACTTGGCACCTGCCTCAGGATGCCCTTTGCTCACGGGAGGTGACCCGCTTCTGACCTTTGACTCAGGGAACCCAGCTTTCTCCCCCAGGATAGCCCAGCTCCTTCACTGGGCCAGAGGAACAGATGTCATGATAAGATATTGGCCTGGGGCAGGTCAGGGAGTCCTTCTGGAGCAAGGGAGAGAGGGCCCATCACTGGACCGGGAGGGAAGCCCCATGTCAGCTCAGAGTCAGGAAGGCCTGTCTCCGCAGGAGGAGCCATCACAGTCCAGGGCACCAGGATCTGGCTCCAGGCAGCCCCAGTGGGGGAGCAGGGCACAGTCTGGATACCCCTGGTCCTGGGGAGGAAGGGGGAGCCCTGCTTCCTGGAGCACATTCAGGGGAGGCCATGCCAGAGAAGGCTGGGTACAGAGAGGCAGAAAACAGACCCCAGCCCCAGGGGAGCAGTGAGCAGGCCAGAGGAAGGCAGGGAGACCTCTAAACACAGGTGATAGACAGGGAGAGGAGAGGGCAGGACATGTGGTCCTCCCAGAGGTGTGGAGCTGCAGCCTGCAGATGGGCACTGTCAGGGGCAGCTCAGGCTGCCAGGGGGTGAAGGTCCTCAGAAGGGTTGACAGTGGTTACCACTAACCTCACATAGGCGGAATGGTCTGAGAAGTTGTTGCACAGTGGGTTTCCTTCTAGACACAGCTCTTTGAGCTCCAGACCTTTTATCTTGTCCAACTCCCATGCTGACTTCAGCTGAGAAAATGGGGAGGAATGAGGGAGAAGAGTCCCAGGGAAAGAGAGACATCTGAGCCCCTGCACCCCCGGCCCTCACCCTCACCCACAGGCACCTTCATGCTCTTGTCATCACCCTGATGAGCACTGTCACCCACCCTCAACCCAAATTCAATCTGGCTCCCACTTCTCACCTTATTTTTGGACAGGTTCAGGATCTTGACTTTGGGGGCCTTCTGTATAATGTCAGACAGGCCATCTAGCTGGTAGAGTTTGTTGCTGCGCAAGTCCAAGGACAAGAGCTTTTGAGGAGAGTTAGAGTGACAGTTACTATCTAGGGCCTCAGAGACAAATCTGCCCTCCATCTCATCCTTTCCGCCCCTCTACCAAAATACCAGCACTGGGCCTAAGGCCTCACCTCAGGAAAATTCTCTTCGATGATGTTCAGGGTGATAGCCATGCAGTGTCTTCGATTCAGGATCATGTCAATATCATGGTCCACCAAGTCTTCAGGAAGTCAAGAGAAGGGAATCAGAAGGCTGAGATGGACCAGCTAGACCAGCACCAGCACTAACCCCTTCCCAGGTTACCGTCCCTAACTCTCCCTCCTGTGCATATCCCTCTGCCCTCACCTGCCCTGGAATTACTGCTGTCAGCCATACCTGGGTCAAAGCGGAAGCTCTGGAGGTCAAGAGCTTGCTTGAAGACATCATATCGTTTGTTCATGGTCAACTGCAAAAGCAGAGATGGAGATAGCAGCTCTAAGGCAGTCGTGGTGGTGATGGGAGATTGGGGTGGGGAAAAAAGAGGTAGATCTGGGTGTGGGTACACAGCATGCCTTGTGTCTGCATTACCTTTAGCTGCTCCAATTGTTCTGGCTTCAACTTATTCTGCACAGAATGGGGTACAATAGAGTGATTGACAAAAATACATATCTGCAGGAAAGAGAGGCAAGGTAAGCACCCAGGAACTCTAATTCCAAGGAAGAGATTCCAGCCCCTGGTCTGTCTTCCTGCCCTCAGACTAGGTACAGTTAATGTCCTCAGTACACACCTTTTGGTTCTCATCATCATGAATCTTGTAGCTGATATTCTTCAAGGCAGATGCAGTGTTAATATCCTGGACAAAGAACTGGGCCTGCATTTTTACATAGTGGAACTACAGGGAGAAGAGGCAAGAGGAATAGTTTCAGAAAACAAAGGTCCCTGCTGATCCAGACCACCCTCTTCCCCTCTACCCAGTCATCTGGCTTCACCATCCTCTCTTACATCAACCGGGGTGAAGGGAACACTGCAATGGCTCTGGATGGAATCCAGTAGCCAAGTCTTGTCATACTTTCTCCCGCAAGGAACCTAAGGGTAAAAGAAGGTTTAAGAGAGAAGAGCGACAACACTAAGGATGGAGAATGGACCCCACCAAGTGTTCTGTTCTGATCTTCTTTAAAGGCTTTAAAGCTTTAAAAGGCTTCTAAAGAAAGGACCACTGATATGATTTCTTAAATTTGTTCCAAATATGGATTTCCTAAATCCCCTTTCTCTCTATTTAAAAACTCTCCTCCAAATAATCAACTTAAGATGTTTGCCATGATTTTCCTTTTATAAGGTTCCAGGAATTCCTACCTAATGCAGACCCTGCCTTCTCCTCCGATAAGAACTCCAGAGACTCAACCTTGCATCTCCTCCCCCAACACATACACTCAGCTTGAGTCAAACTGAGCCATGCTTCGGGGAACTGCTCCTTCTCCTTGGAAGTAGGTTCCTCCCTTTGTCTTTAGACTACCTTCCAGGCCTTCCTGCAGTCAGCCTTTTCCTTTTTTATCGCTTCTCTGAACCTGCCCTTAAATGATCAAGCATGTTAACTCCTAGTAATAAAAAGGACAGGTTACCAACTCCCCATGTTCCCAGCAAAGCACCTACTGTCTCTACACGAGACCAGTACACCTCGACCTGACCAGCCCCACCACAACCTCTCTGCTGCACCTTCTGTACACTTTCCAGGACACTCACTGTGATCTTGAACCAGGTCTCGGAGGTTCCATCCTGTCCGTTCTCCTCCATTTCTCTCTTTGAAGGTCTTCTTTCTCTCCGCATAGGCCCATTTTCCTCCATTTCTCTCTTTGGAGGTGTTCTATCTCTCCATATAGGCCTATTCACTATTTCTCTCTTTGGAGGTGTTCTATCTCTCCATACAGGCCTATTCTCTATTTCTCTCTTTGGAGGTGTTCCATCTCTTCGTACAGGTCTATTCTCTATTTCTCTCTTTGGAGGTGTTCTCTCTCTCCATACAGGCCTATTCTCTATTTCTCTCTTTGGAGGTGTTCTATCTCTCCACACAGGCCTATTCTCCTCTATTTCTCTCTTCGGAGGTGTTCTGTCTCTCCACACAGGCCTATTCTCCTCTATTTCCCTCCTTCGAGGTTTTCCATCTCTCCACACAGTAATATGGATGCGATCTTCATCATGCCACCTTACTTTTCTATTGTAGTCTTGGGTGGTTGGGGGGGTGCTGTGGGAAATGAAGAGAAGGTATGCATTCATAAATGTATAGAAATGTATAAATAGTCGTCTACATACCCAGAGGCGTAACTAAGGTATGGCAGGTAGGGCGCGTACCCTGGGTGCTGCTTGAGGAGGACCGCTAATGAGTAGTTTCTATTGGCCACTGCAGTTCCCATTACCAGCTGTGTGATCTAATTCAGCAATTTAAAACCAATTGCCGTAGGTGTTATTTCCCATAGATAGGCCCCAGTACATACCCTCATATCAGTGATACCAGGGCCGCAATCATGATTGCTCAACCTTTATTCCATTTCTAGCATCCTTCAACTTTCCAGTGGGAGAAGAAAAATAAAAACACAGAGAGGCTAACAGTCGCATAGTCCCAGTGGCAACTACATGCAAACTTGGTTGCCTAGTTACTTACTGTCTCACATGGAGGTCCTCGTGGGCTTCCCTCATTGCTGTGTTTCCATCATCCTCCTGGAGGTGGGAATGCCAAAGCTCATACCCACGACGTTCATAATGAATATTTTCATCACAATTCCCTTGGAAAGACCTCTGACCATTCTTTCTTCCTTGAGAGGTGCTGCTACCATTGTTGTATTCTGAAATTGGGAACAACAAAAATAATTTTTGCGGACACATCAGTGGTTAATATACCACGTACCCCATCTTGGGCTAATACCATGATAAGGCAAGTAAACTGCCAACCGACCTCTAAAGGAGCAATCACAAACCCCAGAAGTCAAACTCCCTTACCTGTCCAGATATGGGACCTTATTTGACAGATGATATAATCAGGGGAGAAATCTTGGAGGAAGAGGCAACTCTGGTGGACACTTTAAAAAATGGAGCAGGATTTATAAAGAACAGAGTTGTAAATGTCCATTGGTTTGACTGGACACCAGCCATACACCAGGAAGGTTTCCTAATCTTGCCTTCCTTCCCGTCTCCCTAATCTAACAATTGCACCAAAACCTGGGAAGCAACCTTTCTCACACCTCCTGAATCTAATCAAACTGATTTCGTTAACAATCAGCAAGCTGTACTTCCTTTGATTAAATGACAGGTGGAACTGAATTAATAGCTTCCTAAACTGCCTCCCCGCTTCTAGCCTTGCCCTCAAAATACTCTGTTTGAAATATCCAGAGTTACTTTCTTTTAGCTCGGCCTGAAATGCTTTCCGGCCCAGGAGACAACTCTTCCTAAACTCAGCTCTTCTAAAACAAGGATCTGAATGACCAACCGGAATGACAGATGTCAACTACCATTTCCAAGTGTTTAGAGATTTTTTTTCTTTTTTCTTTCTGCTATTGATTTCTAGTCTGATTCTATCTATTATGGTCAGAGAAAAATACTCTGTATTCAATTCTTTTAAATTTGTTGGTTTGTTTGATGGCCCAGGAGAGGATCTATCTTGGTGAATGTTACATGGGTACTTTAAGAAAAAACATGTGTGCTCTGCTGTTGTTGAGTAGAGTGTTCCATCTATGTTATTTAGACCCTGTTAGTTTATTGTGTTATTCAGATCTTCTATGTCCTTGTGTATTTTGTCTAGTAATTGTATCACTTGCTGAAAGGGGGTGGATTGGGCTCTTCTCCTTTCAGCTCCATCAGTTTTTACTTCATGTACTTTTGAGGCTATGTTGTTTGGTACATAACACATTTAGGATTGCTACATCTTTCTGGTGGATTGATCCTTTTATTATTATGTAATGTCCCTCTTTGTTTCTTGTAATTTTCTTTGCTCTGAAGTCTACTTTATACTTATAAAAGTGTTTTTGCTATATTGCACCCGGTACTCAATCCTAGGAGTTTTGTTTCTTGTCCCCATCTCCCCACCCACCCCCACTCCCTGCTAACATATCTAATTCACCATGTGGGAAGATTTGAAAGTTCTTTTGGCATTTATGGAAATAAGATTTTAAATTGTCTCTCTGACAGGTGGATTCTCTAAGGGTATTATTTTTCCCACACTCAACTGAATCAATGTACCATCAGATGGTGATGCTAGAAATATTAGTGGTTTGGGGCAAAGGGGAGGGGGGCTTAAGGCAATTAGATTATTAGAACCCAGCTTCCTTTTGGGCTCCAACATTTCAATCTGGAAACCCTGGTGGCATAGTGGTTAAGTGCTATGAATGTTAACCAAAAGGTCAGCAGTTCAAATCCACCAGGTGCTCCTTGGAAACTATGGGGCAGTTCTACTCTGTCCTTTAGGGTCACTATGAGTCAGAATGGACTTGACAGCAATGGGTTTTTTTTTTCTAATCTAATAAATTTTATATGTTAAATACTCCATGTTGACTCATGGCACTTTATGATGTACTGATTATGCCCAGGTCTCTGATTCACTCCTCTGAGGAGTCACTGGCTTCACTGTGTGACCCACTGTCAGGACAGTCCTGCTACTCCCAACCTTTGGTAGTTGCCTTATGTGGTACTTGGAAGTGAGATGTAATATGGGAAGAGCATTTGACTCAGAAATTCCACTTGGTCAAGCCCAAAAGCCTGGAGGTGGCCTGGAGTACTCTCTCTCTCTCTCTTTTTCTCATACTCCACATCTAACTGATAAGGAAGTTCTCTTGGCTCTACCTTCAAACCATATCCAGAATCTAGCCACTTCTCACCATCTCCATTGCTACCACCCTTGGCCAAGTCACCAAATTCTATCTCCTGAATTTACTTTGCCTTTTTCCAATTTGTCCCCCTATTTTCACCCTTGTTCCTTTTTTTCCCATAGTCTATTTCTAATACAGCAGCCAGAGTGATTTTAAAGCATAAGTCAAATCATGTCACTCCTCTGCTCAAAACTTTACAACAATGGTTTGAAGCTCAACAAAATGTTAAAAAGCCGTAAGTTTATAATGATATTAAACACCAACAACAAAAAGTAAACTTGTCAATGACCTTTGAAGAATGCCAAGAAACCAACTAATTTTTATAAAAATTAGTAAAAATAAAGGTACAAATCAAATATTTATTCTGCCTCTCTTGTATAAGGTGCACATCAAGGAAGCCAAACTACTGATTAGGGAGAGTTTGTCTCTATTGGTGTATTCCAACTAATATATGAAGAAGTCATAGTAGAATTTTAATATCGCGATTTATAAACCTCTGATTAAATAAACGATTTAGTTAGTGGTCATCAATACCCGCTAAACATTATAAAAAGGGAGACATAATTTGCCTTGTTATGGGAAGACACAGCACCACCTATGAAGTGGTCTTGCCAAAAAACACGAAAACCATGAGAGGAATATGAGAGCAGTCATGAAACTACCCTTCCGAGCTATGTATGTAAGAGAGAGTCCTCACAGAAAGTCTCTTCCCTAATGGGAACAGAAAGGAGAGCCCTAGGGTCACAGGTGATCTTACTGCCCCTCACCCCAAGTTTGCTACCAGCAGAACACCACAGAGCTGTTTCCAAATGAAGCCACCCCCACAGGGGCAGCAAGTGAGACTCAGGAGGCTTGGGTCCCAGACAGGAGAGAAGTGAGACCCTGTTACTTCTAACTGAATACCCAGGGAATTCCGAGGGCCAGCCCCTGTGCCTTCTGAGTTATAGTCTGTTCCTTCATTCTGCAAACCCAAGGAACTCTGAGGGCCAGCTGTGGGGCAGGCTCTGTGCCTGCTGCATTACATTCTGTTATTTCGTGTATTTTTCACAATACTGCTGTGATATGCAGAATCATCAACTCCATGCCCTCCTTCATGTTGTTGAAGCTTAGTGAGTTGTAGGAAATAGAAAACAGAGTTTTGATGGGCACTGGAATGACAGTGGAAGAATTTTGCTACAATCTACCTTCTCCCCCTGAGATCCCAATAAATGAGAGAAGAGGAGAAGGGTCAAGAGACGAGATATCAATGTGAAATTAAGGGAACGGCAGTAGAATAATACTTGAAAAATATCTGGGGAACTAAACTCATATTGACAACACCGAACACTCTGGAAATCATTCCTCTTAGAAAATGTGTCATTTCCCTCCTGTGCATTTATTTGCTTTTCTTTTCCCATCACTTTCTTTGACTCTCAAATATAACGATATATGGAAGTGAGCGGGTGTCAGCGCTATATCTGGAGGCTGCAAAGATACTCGGTAGGATCAAGGCCGAGCAAGCGCTGAAGTGACAGTCAATTCATCTGGACCTGAGAGCCCCACCCATCTAGGTTACTCATCTTCTGCTGGTTTCATGACTCACACAGCCCTCCCTCACCCGGTTGTGGTGATCCAATCCAGGGAGGACCTCTGAGCATTTAAAAGGAAAAGAAGAACCAAAGCAATTACAATGTACCCTTTATAATAGTCATATTCCAAGAAAATACGTATATCAAGCATATGATAGAAGCTATTGCTTTGTAACAATGATTGAAACATAATTATATTACACTGCATCTATATTAATTATAATTATTTAAATAGTAGAAATTGAGGAGGAGAATATTTATCACAGCATTGGATCACAGAGTAATTACTGCAGAAATTACTGCAGAAATGTGAGTGGTCATGTTAAACTTTTTAGCCATATTCTCTAATTTTCTATAGAAAATGAATAGAACCTGTGTAACTGACATTTTCAAAATGACTATTGGAAATAAATTAGTGGAAAGAGGATACTCAAGCCACTGTAAAGTTAACGAAAGCCATAAATTGATTTGTAGCACTCAACAAACTAGAAGCAGTTTAAATGTCAGGGGGGAAATGCACCTAAGGGGTGGAGTAATGGCTCGCGGTCAATGTATGGAATACAGGAAGAGTCAGAGTAATTTTTGGGAACTGACATTACTTCAGGAAAAGTATCACCAAGGGGGAGGTGTAAAAGTGAACTAGCTAACAGCTACAGCAGTCTCCAGACTGCCTAAGCCAGGTGATTCAGACACAGGCAGTCTCAGGCAAGTCTTTGTGTTGGGAAGCTCATAGGAGAACGTGCAAGTGATAAAAAGCCACGGGAGGACCAGATGGACAGAGACACTGCAGACAACACACACACACAAGTGTAGTCACTTACTGAACTTTCCCATCTCAGCACAATCCCTGTGTCACACTCATGCTGCCAGAATGAAAGGTATTACAAAACAGCTAGTGCCAGTCACCCGGGCTTCCTGGGTTCCCCCTCAGGCTCCACCATGTATTATTAGCTGATCCTCCCACAGAGAAATGGCAGTGAGCATCCTTTATGACATCATGTGTGCTCACATTGCTACCTCCTGTGTTACTTTGGAATTCTGCCTGTGTCACTACTATGCCACTCAGTACATGGCAACAGCATCCCTGCTATGGTAGCGAAGAATGGAGTAAGAGGAAAACCAAACACTTACCCAGTGGCAACCAACATTTGCTCAGTGTTGGGCAAACTCACTGGGTTTCTCTTCCCCTCCTTGCAGAAACCCCATGAGGATCATATCCATGGTCCCTTTTCAGATCAGGAAATTTAGGCTCTCAGAGCTTAAGTATATTTCTCAGCCAAGGAAGTGGCAGAACAGGAATTGTGTCCTCACCTATTGGTCTGTTTTCACATCCCAAGTTCTTCCCTAGCTATTGCACAGGTTCCCCACCAGTGGTGAGCTTTCAAGTCTCACGCACAGATTGCTGTGAACAGGCTGGGGATGATGTTTCGTGCTAGTCACTCCTGTTTGGGTGGGAACCAGGTGTGTTGGAATAGATGGAGATATCTGCTTGGTTCAGAGGGTTTGCAGGTTCAAACACACTTTGGGGAACGATGCAAAGATTTGGGCTGCCGGTGTCTGGCATGTACCTGGGTGCTGCAAACAGTGAATGTGTTCAGGGGCTAACTGAAAGGTTGGCAGTTTGAGTCCACCCAGAGGCGCTTCCCAAGAAAGACCTGGCAATCTACTTCCGAAAAATCAGCCATTGAAAATTCTATGGAACACAGTTCTACTCTGACACACGTGGGATCGTCATGAGTTGGAGTTGACAGCAATTAGTTTTAATTAATATTTAGTAAATTTATGTGTGTAGATTTGGAATCATCAACAAAACCACTTTTGAGAATGCATCTGTCTCATTCTTTTCTACCTACATCTGCTTATTCCAGATACACTTGGGCTGCAGAACTGTTTCATAACCTGCTCTGTAAAACTAGCATGAATTGAACTTTCTGTTTCCAAAATTAGTATTTATTCATCAGTGGACACTTAGAAATAGAGCTGAGTACCTCCCTGTTCACTAATGCTACAACTACAGCTTTGATGATTTCAGACAAAGAGGCTTTGCAAGCAGTGGTGACAGAAATGAGGGCAAGGCTTTCCCCGAATACAGCAGACGTGGCTCCCAGGGCGTCTGGCGTGTGTAGGAAGAACGTTCTGCACATGCAGGCGTGTCTGTGATCACTCAGCCTTGTGACAGACAGGAAGTACCATCGCTGCCTCAGAGGGAGGGAAGGGCATGTGTATGTGAATACTTTGCTTTACATGCTTTTTATACTTAGGCTACAGGTACACATATTCAAAATTTTGCTGGTAAATGCATTGGCACACAAAGGTGGTTTATACTGTGCATTTGCTTTTCATGTGTTGTGTTTCCTTTTCATGTGGCCTATGTTTGCCCTTTATTTTTAATATGCTTTTTAATGATGTTTCTTTTAATATCCTGGTGTTCTATAATTTGAAATGAGTTTTATTAAGAAGAGATCTGTGTATGAAAAAGAATGTCCTCTGGAGGGTACAGAACGCCAGCGCTTGGGTTGACCATGGTTACAGAGACCACAGGACCCTGCAGAGCATGGCCTGGGATATATAAGTGGTCCAGGACTTGGGTCCCTGCTCTGCAGTTTTTCAGGCAAAGCACATGAAGACTTTTAAACATGCGAGTTTTTTCCCTAAGGATATATCATAATATTTACATTGCCACTAACAGCGTGTGAGCGCCTGTTTTCCTACAATGTGCTTAACCATTCAAAAGTCAAGCTTACCCTTTAATCCAGACATTTCAGTTTATGGATTTATCGTGCAAAACACTCTCTGCTTAAATATGTACAATTATATGCCTGTGCTTTACAGGCTTTGGAGGACAGAAGGACAAGGGGAGCAGAGAGTGGTTGATGTTGTCAGGAGAGGGGTAGAAATGATTGTCCTTGGAGTCAAGGCACACCCCTCTGGAAACCTTCCTTTCTGTCTGAACGTATCTTGTCTGCCCTGTTACTTCACCTCATAGTTGGTCATTGGCGAAGCAGTTCCTACATGGATCTGAGAAAAGAGAGATGGTACTGGGGAACAGAGTGCAATGATGGGTCTCATGCAGAGAGGCTGGAGTCAGGGGGTGTTGGTCCCAGCCACCATGCCGAGCACTGCCCACAGGACCCTGAGTGAGTCCCGTCCCCAATGCTCACCTCAGCCCTAACACAGAGTCACATGTTATTGGCTGTGGAAGTAGGAGTTTGATGGATCAGGGCTTGAATCCTGGGGCTAAATGGTCCAGGGAAGATAACTTTGACCTTGCTGTGTCTCAAGTTCCTGATTTTTATTTTTTTCCTAAATGGGGGATAGTGACACTATCTGCTTCAGGAGGTTATTGTGAGAATTAAGTGAGCTAAATATGTACATACATGGAAAGCACCTGGAGGAAAAAATTTTAGGATATAAAACTGTACATCACAGTATGATTCCTCAGAAGAAAATCTTAATGAAAGCCTATGTTTTTGTGTATAAATAGAAACATAAAGAAGTCAAGGTAAAGGAGCACATCAGAATGTCAGTGGCTGGAACGCTGAACATTTATACTTTCATGCCTAGGCTTTCCTTGTGTAAAATGATGTGTGCGGCTGGAACGGGGTTTTGTCAGGTGCTTGGGGAGAAGTACTACCTTCCTGACTCATTACACAGCATAACAGAATTAATTTGTATTGATAACCAGATCTGAGTAGCTTCTCTCTGATTATTTAGACACATCACAGTGGGTGATTCTCCCAACCTGTTTTGACCCCAGGTTCCTTGTACATAAAAATGAGGGATCAGGATGAACCACACCTCAATCAAGACATAGAATATATACCCTGCCCTACAAGGTTCCGTCTCCTCATTCCACAACCCCATGCAAACCTTGATTTGCTTTCTGTCACTATAGATTAGTTTTGCCTTTTCTAGAATTATTTTATCCCCCCTTTATTTCTCTGGGGAACTATTATTTTAAAGTCCTTTCAGCCTTTTCTATTTTTTCTATTCCCTCAGTGCAAATCATTTCATTTGTTGCATCTGTTGTGTCTCTTCCAAGCTTACCCTGGGTTGTGACTCTCTCCTGCAGAGAAGGGTACACTGCTGAATCAACCCCGAGCCCACGGAAACTTGGCTTTAATGCATATCTGGCTCTGGCCCCACCAGTGGTGTAGCTTCATCCCTGCCCCAACCAGTGGTGGTCCTGTTCTCCCATTGTTTTCCCATTTCCTTCCTTTTTAAAAAAGAAATTCTTCTCCATTTCTTACATGGGAATTTTTCTTTCATATTTTCTGGCATAGCTATGTATTTATTATTATTGGAATATTGTTATTCCAAATTCACAGCTATAATTTTTTTAACGAAATATCGTACAACACTTAAACTACATCATTTTAAATTGTTCAGGTAGTTCTCAACCTTGATTACATATCAGAAGCACTTGCGAGAAATTGAAGAAATCACTATGAGCAGGCTACCCCCAGAACAATGAAAGCAGAATTGGGGTCAGACTCAGATACCAACATTTTTAAACTATCCACGTGATTGGAGCACGCATCCACGTTTGAAAAACACTGCGCTTAAGCACCAGCTTTTGGTTTATGCTTGCCATTTGGCTGAATTTCTGTCAAGTGCTGTTTTGAGGACCTACTGATTCTATTAGCATAGAGCCAGCCTGTGGCCTGTTTTTGTATGGCCTGCAAGTTGAGAATGGTTTTTGCATATTTAAAAGACTGAAAAAAAAATCTAAAGAAGGATGTCTCCTGACACCTGAAAATTATTTGAATTCACATTGCAGCATCTACAAATAAAGTTTTATTGGCACACAGCCATGCCGTGTCTACGGCTCCTTTCTCAATACTCTGTTGAATAGTTAAAACAGAGACCTAATGGCCCACAAAACCTAAAATATTTATTATCTGCCCCTTCCCAGAAAACGTTTGTTGAACTCTAACTTAGAGCAAGTGCCCAATCACCAGTAAACATCTGGATCATATACAGAAATACACACAAACACACACAGAAGCTTTCCTTTCTTGTTTTTAGCTTTCTAGTCTCTATCCAAAAAAAAACCGAAAAAAACCCAAACCCTTTGCCATCAAGTCAATTCTGACTCATAGTGACCCTATAGGACAGAGTATAACTGCCCCCATATCATTTCCAAGGAGCACCTGGTGGATTCAAACTGCTGACCTTTTGGTTAGCAGCCATAGCACTTAACCACTACACCACCAGGGTTTCCACTAGTCTCTATCCAAAAAAACCCAGTGCCGTCGAGTCGATTCCAACTCATAGTGACCCTATAGGACAGAGTAGAACCGCTCCATAGAGTTTCCAAGGAGCGCCTGGTCTCTATAGTACAGGAAAACAAATAAAGAGTGTTGGAGTAGGTGCCATGTGAGCCAATTCATAGTATATTCCACAATATCTTATATTTATTGCTATCGTATATGGTATATTCACAAAGCAAATGGTATTTTATATGTGATGCAATTTGCTTGTGTATATTAGTCTTACATCCAGCAAAACTGTTGTTTCTATTACCGTAGTTTTTTTTCCCTTTAGATTCTCTTGAGTTTTAAATAAAGACATATCATATCATATTGACAATATTGTTTCTTTTTACCTTTATACATTTATTTATGTATTTGGGGTCTTACTGGACTGCCCAGGAGACTCAGTATGATATCGAACCTCAAAAAACCTGTTGCCGTAGAGTTGATTCTGACTCATAGCAACCCCATAGTACAGAGCAGAACTGCCCCACAGGATTTCCAAGGAGCACCTGGTGGATTCGAACTGCAGGCCTTTTGGTTAGCAGCCATGGCTCTTAACCACTATGCCATCAGGGTTTCCATGATATTGAACAGTGCTGTTTATACGGGTTATTCTTGTCTCTTATTTTAAAGAGGATGGTTTTGATGATTCAGTATTAAGTACGATGTTTGATATAATTTTTTAAATACCCATTATCGGTTTAAAGAAATATCTTTCTATTCTCAGCTTCCTGAGTTACTGTTACTCTTGTTTGAACTGTGTCCCCCCAAAAATATGTGTTGTAAATCCTAACCCGTGTACCTGTTAATGGAGCCCTGGTGGTACAGTGGTTAAAAGCTCGGCTGCTAACCAAAAGGTCAGCAGTTCAAATCCACCAGCTGCTCCTTGGAAATCCTATGGGGCAGTTCTACTCTGTCCTGTAAGGTCGCTAACAGTTAGAGTTGACCTGACGGCAACAGATTTGGTTTTTTGTTTTATACCTGTTAATGAAGCTGTATTGGTGTACAGTGCGTCTTAAGTCAATCTCTTTTGAGATATTAAAAAGCAGATTGAGCAAGCAACCAAAAAAGCAAGCAGAGATGGGGAAAGACAGATGCCATGCCACCAATGGTATACCTAGGGTATTGCACTGGCCTGGGGCTCTTGGTGCCCCTGAACAGTTTCTATTAATCCGGTGCCGCCCTACGTCCTTCCTCAAGCACAGTAATGTGTTAATTAAAAGATTAATGAGCTTGACTTGTATTTTGGAGCTGATATTATGGTAAAGTTATCTAAAAGAGGGGTGTCAGATGTTTGGACAGGGGCGCAATTTCAGGGCTTGCCATAGGCGTCATTTTTCACAGATATGCTGCTGGCTGCACGGGGTTAAAAGAAATTACTCAGTGGCATCAGGGCTGGTGCAATACCTACCATACCCTAGTTACGTCTCTTCTCAGATGCCACGTAAAGATTACCAAGGAGCCACGGAATAGAACCTGAGAAGAGACAAGAACTTTCTCCCAGGGCAGAGAGAGAGAGAGCCTTCCCCTAGAGCTGGCACCCTGAATTTGAGTTTCTAGCCTCCTAAACTTTTTTTTTTAAACTGTGAGAGAATAAATTTCTGTTCATTAAAGTCACCCACTTGTGGTGTTTGATACGATTTTTTAAAAATACTCACTATCAGCTTAAAGAAATATCTATTCTGTTTCCTGAGTTGTTGTTTAATGGTGAATGGCTGTTTAATTCTATTGTATACCTTTTATTTTAGATCTTTTGTGATAATAGTCGTCTTCTCCCTCCTTTATTCTATAACTATATTCAATTACATTATAGATTTCCCAATATTAAGCCAATGTTCCATGTTTGGGATAAACACAACTTTGCCATTCTGAAATATCCTTTTTAGCCATTGCTGGATTAGTTTGCTATTACTTTATTTAGATAGTTTGCATTTATATGACTAATTGAGATAGGCCAATAATTTTGCCTCCACATAGAATCCTTCTTTGAAATACTTTAAATAATATTAAGGTTTTCTATTTCTTCTTCAGTCAGTTTGGAAAGTTATATTTTTCCTGGAATTTATCCATTTTCTTCTGAATTTTCAAATTATCAGCATGTATTTTTCATAATATTCTTATTGTTTAGATCATTGCTGTAACTGTATTCACGACACCTTTTTGATTGCAAATGTGGCGTATCTGTAACTTCTCTTTAATTTTCTTGATCCATATTGCCAGAGGTTTCTTTATTATCTTATCTTTTGTAAGCACTGACACAGCATTTTTAGAACTTATTTAGCTTTTAACCATGTTTGAATGAAAAAGTAGCTCAAAATACTTTTTTAAGTTGTTTTTTGGTGAAAGTATACACTAGCATTTCTGATCAACTGTTTATCTGTTATTAATTTCTGCTTTTCATTAGTTTTTCCTAGACAGTAGCAGGAAGACATGAGATTATTTTTATTAGAGAAATGATAAAGTAAGTCTTTAACTCTACCATCAGGTTTTATTTATTTTCTTTTTTAAACACAATGGTTATCAAAATATCCCATACACTGATTTGCTTGGGAAAGATCTGAACCTTGTCAATACTGGGGATTTTAACCAATACCATCACATCTATTTAATTCAAATGATCAAATAGCAGATGTTTAAGGAAGAGGGGACTGCAGCACCAAAGTAAAGGGATTTCTATTATAAATACGTATGAACTTCATTTAGGAGACGAGCATGCAGTGTAGAAAGGAGTAGGAATGGAAAGAACAGGGGCTTTGAAATCACACATTATCTGCATTCAAATGGAAACCCTGGTGGCGTACTGGTTAAGCGCTATGGCAGCTAACCAAAAGGTTGGCAGTTCGAATCCACCAGGCACTCCTTGGAAACTCTATGGGGCAGTTCTACTCTGTCCTATAGGGTCGCTATGAGTCGGAATCAACTCGACGGCAGTGGGTTTGGTTTGGTTTTGGTTTGTTTTGTTTTTTTGTTTGTTTTGTATTCAAATCCTGGTTCTGTCACTTACTGCCTCTGTGATTTTAGGCAAGTATTTAATCTCTCTGAGCCTCAATTCCTTCTTGCAGTAGTCAGAGGAGCTGTTTGCCAAGTATTTCTGTTCCTCTCCTCTTCCAGGCACCTGGTAAGGGTGTACTTCTTGACCCCCTTGGTTTGGGCAGGGCCATGTATGTGACTGGTTCTGGCCAATGAACTGTAAGTGGCATGGGCTATTTCGGAGCCAGAATACACAGTTGTTGTTTAGAGACCCTTCAAAGCCCTCTACCCCTCTGGCACAGTGACTGGCAATTTTCATGACAGTGGCTGATCTGTCAGTCTGGGTCTCTGAGTCATTCCAATGAGAATAGCTCACACACCCAATATCAACCATCCTATGATGGACATATACCTGCCATGGACATGTAGTAGGAGTGAGAAATAAACCTTTCTGGTTTAAGCCACTGAGATATTGGGATTGTCTATTACCACAGCATAGCCCAGCCTCTATTGGCTCATACATTTCACCTGCAAATTAAAATAACACCCTCTCAGGATTTTTTGAGGGTTAAATGAGGTTATCACAGTGCTTGACATATAATCCATCAAACCTGTTGCCATCAAGTCGATTCCGAGTCATAGCAACTCTATAGGACAGAGTAGAACTGCCCCATATGGTTTCCAAGATTGTAACCTTTACAGAAGCAGACTGCCACATCTTTCCCCCACGGAGCAGCTGATGGGATCGAACTGCTGACCTTTTGGTTAGCAGGTGAGTGCTTAATCACTGCACCATCAGGGCTCCTCTGACATATAATAAAAAAAAAAAACCCCGTGGCCATCGAGTTAATTCTGACTCATAGCGACCGTATAATAAAAAACCAAAAACCTGCTGCTGTCGATTCCGACTCATAGCGACCCTATAGGACAAAGTAGAAGTGTCCCATAGAGTTTACTGGGAATGCCTGGTGGATTCAAACTGCCAACCTTTTGGTTAGCAGCCTTAGCACGTAACCACTATGCCACCAGGGTTTCCGACCCTATAACAACGACTCAAAAATTGCAGCCATAATTATTAAACAGTAATAAATCATACTTTTGAAAAAATGTGGAATATTTGTGTAGAATGAGAGGTGTTAATTCTGCTCATCCCGAAAGGTATATTGATTCCGACTTTCAATAGTGGGCACTTTATTTTTCCCTATAGACACTTCCTAGTGACTTTCATTTATGCATTTATTTTTTGCCACCATGTTATCAGAAGGATGCTTATAAATTGGGAGTGTCTCTGAAGAACTGAAGCCCTGGTGGCACAGTGGTTAAGAGCTTGGCTACTAACCAAAAGCTCGGCAGTTCTAATTCACCAGCCACTCCTTGGAAACCTTATAGCGCAGTTCTACTCTGTCCTGTATGGTCAAGTTGAGTCCGAATTGACTCGATGGCAATAGGTTTGATTTTTTGGTTTTCTGAAGAATTAAAAAGTGGAAAAATTAAAGCAGGAGGAAGAATGATTAATGAAATAAGATAAAATGAGCTAAAGGGTAATATATAATTTCTTAATGAGAAGAACAGATTATAATTATTTAGTAAACAAACATTCCATTGTTGTCAGTAAACAAAGGTAGAAGGTAGAAGAGATTTAATTTGAACAGGGTTTTCCAAAATATTTTCTGAAGAACACTAGTACTTCAAATGTTCTGTGGAAAAATGTTCTATTTCTACGAAAATTGGGGAAATTAACCCTTCCTTTGAGATTCACGTTGCATACTAGCATATTATTTAAAAAAAGTACAGTATTTTTATGGAAGTCCTTTTACCTTCACTTCCGTATGTCCCACATTTCTTTATAGTAGAGTACATTTTTGTGGTTGCTGTATCTCAGGCCTAGAGTTCTGCAGAACAAGCCTGGAAACGCTGAAATGAGAGAAAACCAAAGTGGATTATTTAATCTACATGTAGTAAAAATATAACAAGTGACAATATTCTTCAACCATCTATCAAACAATGTTTAAATCACCCATAAAAGTAAGCATGGCCTTATTTACTGAACTTTATTTATCCAGCACCATTTTCATGATATTCCAAATGTGCACATCACTATAATTTTACTTAATATTTTTCCTTAAATTATTACTTTTCACTTGAAGAAGAGGAGGGAGTTTTCAAAGAGTCCAAGAAGCCATGCTTAGAAAATCACGGGGAAAACAGAAACAAATAGAGTCTGCCTGGACTCGTTTAAGCCATTTAGAGGTTCTAAACACAAATATATTACGGTGACACTTCAGAGGTACTTTGTAAAACTACGAACTTCAAATTAAGTATAAGAAATAAATTCTGAATTTTCACATGACACTTTCATTGAAATACTGAATTATTTAAAAATATATTTCTCTCTCTCTCTCCTTTGCTGCTTCCCTAAGTTTATGTTTAGAATGTTTACTGGGAAAAGAAGTCAAAGGAATAAAGAGAATATTTGCAGAAGCATGTAAGAGACAGAAATTAAGATTAGATTTGCAATTGTTTCTGGTGTCCTTAACAAAAATGTGATCAGAGCAAGAGCAAAGGAGGTCATCACACTACACAGACAGTAAACATGACAGAACGATAGACAAGGGTAGATTTTTATTGTGGGGGGGAGAGCCCCCCCCACAGATGACCGATGACAGATGATCTACAAGCCCCTTCCGGTGATTTTTCTTCCTCTACTTCCCGCCCTACCAATAACAGTTTCTGGGAGGCCAGGATCAGGTCGCAAACACTCACAGTTTTTCTCTGTCAGGAGTGAAATATTGACCACATCCAACCCCCCCCCCCTCGGACCTTCCCGGATTTTTCGAGGCCTTGGCCCGTTAGGCTGTTCCTTCGTGCCCAATTCTCTGAGTAAACTTCTAGTACCGGCTAGCGCCCTCCTACAGGAGTACAGCCCGCTCACCAAGGCTAGGTGTAAAACTTTGTGGAATGGTCGGGATCTGAACCACAGTCTGATCAAAGTTCGGCCTGAGGCAGAGCAGAGAACGCAGTTCTAAACAAACTCCTCTTCACCTCAGAACTCTATCTCCCCAGAAGGCTACGCACGACTATAACTCAGGAGACGTCTAACAGAGGGCGGGGCCTGGTACGTGACCAAAGGGTCACGTGACCAAAAGATCTGCGTGACGTGTGACTATACGGCCCTATCTCATTGCTAGGTCCTTGCCTCGTGGGGGACGTTCACCTCAAGATTCAGGAGCTCTCAGTCTTCACAAACTGAGAGGACAGAGCCTGACGCGTGATTATAGGATGCCAGTGACCATAGGATACAGGTGACCCAGAAAGGAGGTCATCGATGTGAGTTTTAGGGCCGAGCCTTCCGGGCCGAGCCTTCCGCATGCTGGTAGCCACTAGGGGGCTATCTAACGGAAGGATCCACGTGACGCACAGCGTTCCAGAGCCCACAATGCTCGTCTGACGGAAATAGCTAGGCCTACCACGTGACCATAGTGGTCGCATGACTAGAGAGACCACATGATGTCATGGTTTTAATGTCCATGGTGCTGACAAGACTAGGACTGTGCCTATCACACGACTGCAGCATCCACAAAATGGGAGGATCATGTGACCCGCAGTGTTAGGAGCCCACAATACTCAGGTGCCTGGGAGGGCTAGGCTGGCCTCCTGACAGTAGGGTCCAATGATTGTAGAATTCTCCTGATCTGCATTGTTCCGGAAACCCTAGTGTTCCTGTGACCTGGAGATCTGAGATTGCCATGTTATTGGACTCCCCCATGATAGTGGTACCTCCAAGGGACCTTCCACAGCACACAAGCTTGAACTTTACCCTACCCCTCCTTAATGTGCCAATTTTATGAGTTTTTGTCTAATAAATCTTTAATACAGAAAAATTACTACACAACAATAAAATAGGTCCTCCCTAAAACCATAACTGTTGCCATCCTGTAGGAAGCATTGCAAGAGCCTAAGCAGTGTGTAAATGGAAGCGTTGATGACTTAATTCCACCTGGTCTAAACAAAATTAAAGCAAACCTAATGAGTTTTGGTTGTTAATTTTGAAAAAAAAAATGAGTATAACAACAACAAAAAAATCAAGCCGGTTGCTGTCTAGTTGATTCTGACTCATAGAGTGACAGGCACTTTAAAAGGTTAACTCATTTCATACCAGTAACTTTGTGGAGGATGTACTATTAGCACTCAAATTTTACACATGAGGAACTTGAAGTACAGGGGGATTACATCACTTGCCTAAGAGGTCACAGAGCTTGTAGGTAGGTGGTGAAGCCAGGATTCGCCCTCAAGCAGTTTGGCTCCAGACTCTATGTTCTCATCACCCACCAGATTCCCCAAAGAAAATTAATATTAATTCAGTATTATTAATTCAGACGAACTGGAAAGCCAGCCTCAGTTACTGAAAGGTTGAGCTCAATGAAGATCTCTTTGAAAAGCCTTTTAAATACTTTCAAGTACTATTTTTTTTTACCAGCAGTAACTAGAACCAAAGTTGAATCTAATTAAGGACTTTAAGAGATTTATTTTAATATATAGATAAAACTTATTAATACATAAAATACTTGGATATAAAAGGAGGATATAAAGTGCTAGATGTTAGTTGATAACATTTCCTTCTTTTAAATAATCACTAAAAAGAGAAATGTTGCAAAGCTTAAACATCATATCTGACTCTTGCCTGGAATACAAAAATTATAAATGAGTGGAATCTGAATTAATTAGACCTTACTGTATTTAAAAAAAATTTTTCTTTTTTTACTCTATTTATATTGTGCATGCACCTCTTTAGAAAGAACAGAGACAGGAAAAGGAGAGTATACACTGTAGTTTTAAAAATTGCAATTTGACTAGCATCTTTTTTGCCGATTTTTACGGGAAATTGCAACTTTGTCTACATGTCCAAAATAAATTCAATGTGGTCCTTCTGGTTTGCTAGCTTAGACAACCTTAATGCTATACAAGTAGTGAGACTATTTTGCTAGGTCCCTGCAATGTGGCTTGGTTACCAATACAAACTGAAGAAAACCCAGCGGGCCAAATTTTCTATCGCGATAGAAATGCGGGATGTGAAAATGTGACCACATATTTACAGTAGAGTCTAATAAGAAACTCACAATTTGGATTTAAGAAGCACCTATGCAGTCACAGCGTGGAATCTGACGTCAAGACGTGATGTCTGTTCCACCCCTAGTTTCTTTAATTACATGTGGATGGACAGATTAACAATGTAAGACACAGCAGAATTACATACAGCCCACTTAACTGGAAACCCTGGTGGCATAGTGGTTAAGTGCTACAGCTGCTAACCAAGAGGTCTGCAGTTCGAATCCGCCAGGTGCTCCTTGGAAACTATATGGGGCAGTTCTACTCTGCCCTATGGGGTCACTATCTTTCTAACTATGAGTCGAAATCGACTCGACGGCAACTGACTAGGACTTACATAACATTGATGATGATTAGGGGTAACTTCTCTCACCAAAGGAAAATCTCTGGGGTTCTAATTGTAACTTTTATTTTTTGAAGAGGCAGATTTTGATCCTCTCAAACCTAATACATAAGTCACACTTCCTCTGAGATGATTATCCGGAGTTTCTTAGGATTTAAAAAATATTGAGTTACATCACTGGAGTCTGTCAGCACTCTCTAATGCGCATTTGGAGGGGAGGTAACTCTATGGATAAACAGCTGTTATGTCCGAGGTCCATATATGCTAGCAGCTTAGACACTGCATTTAGCAGGTGCTGTGTTTATTGTGGTGCCCTGGTGTTGAAGAGGTTAAGAGCCACAGCTGCTAATCAAAAGGTCAGCAGTTCAAATCCACCAGCTGCTCCTTGAAAATCCTATAAGGCAGTTCTACTTTGTTCTATAGGGAATCGACTCGATGGCAACAAATTAGTTGTTTTTTTTTTTTCTTTCGTGTTTATTACATGAGGCAGGTTGATAAGCCATTCCGCTTACATACAATGTGGTGGGGTTAATTGGAAACAACTTTTCCTTTTTGTTTTGTGATGGACATTTTGGAGGTCAGAGCTTGTGACTTCAGGAGGAACAGTTTTACCTAACTCAGAGAAGTGAGAAAGGAGAGTAACAGAAGGGTTATGATGGGATAAGTGAAACATAAATACTCAAATGCTTTTGAGTCAAATGCCAATATATACAACTTAATTCTGAATTTACTTTCAGAAAAATAAAATTGACTTACCCATCAACACTGTACAGGAGAAATGGTCAGATGGGGCTGTATCATTATGGAAACTGTAATCAAAACATGTTTTTCTTTGTTCCCTTATGAAATTCATTAACTTAGCTAGAAGTCACTTTCCTCTCAGTGTCAAGCAATGGAAAAGGGGGAAGCAGTTACACACGGTGCTCCGTGTGAGATATATAAAACAGTTTGGCTGCTTATGTAAAAACTGATCTGGAAATATTTTCAAAGGGAGTAATAAAAAAAATTTTTTTGAGAAGCAAAAACAAAGTTGCATCGAGCACTTTGCACAAAAAAAGTCCCGTTGCACAATGTGTCCACCCCCAACACAATGTGAAATCCTACAGCTCTGGGTAATGCGCTCACTCTTTGGGGACTGCCACAGAATGCAAATAGCAGATCCCATCCAGAGGGAGAACATCTGTCGGCCAAAGGATGGGGAGAAATGACAAGGTAGAGGTCCCTTATAGGGTGTTTCTCATGAGCTGCGTCATTGTGACGATATGACTCTGGTACAGTTTGAAAACCCCCTCCATGTGAAGACCAGGAAAAAATAAACAATTGTTAGTCAAGGATTTTTATGTTATTAGAAGGGAAATTTACATTGTCCCAACTTGGTTCTTACTATCTGCTCAATGCAACTTTTTTTTTTCTGCTTCTCAAAAAAATTCTTACTACTCTCTTTGAAAATATTTCCAGATTAGTTTTTGTATCAGCAGCCAAACTATTTTATATAAGCAGCCAAACTGTTTTCTTGTTACTATAAACCAAACTCATTGCCATTGAGCCGATTCCAATTCATAGCAACCCTATAGGCAGGAGCAGATTAGCCAATAGGCAAGATAAGCACTGTGCTTACCTTCCTTGCCACCCGTGTGAAATTGTTCACTACGGATTAGTAAATATGCACAAAAAAGTGCTTACCTTGCTTACTGGGCCACTGGCCTCTGTTAAAGATCTTAAATTTGATAAAAGGCTTTGATTCTATAGGAAGGTGCTGTGGGGTTAGGAGAGAGACAGATGCCAGCTATACCTAGAAGTAGGGTCTTTGATGTGATGGAAAAATGTGAAATTGTTCACTACAGATGATCCTGAAAGCCAGGTAAGCACCATGCTTACCTTGCATATTGGATAATCCACCCCTGCCTATAGGACAGAGTAGAACTGCCCCATAGGATTTCCAAGGCTGTAAATCTTTACGGAAGCAGACTACCACATCTTTCTCCCTCGAAACCACTAGTGGGTTCCAGCTGCTGACCTTTCAGTTAGCAGCCCAGCGCTTAACCACTGTGCCTCCAGGGCTCCTTCTTGTTACTATATCACACTTTATATTCTGGTGGTGAATAAATTTGCATATGATGGGAATGAGTGAGCTTAGCCAGTTTTCTTCAGAAGAAATTTAGGCTTTGGGGACTAAATGATATCAATCGACTTTATACTTCTTTAATATTACCAGATGATTTCCTAATTAACTACTTCGTATAGTCTGTCTGGGCCCTATTATAATTCAAAATGTACAAGTATTCTAGTGAACTTAGTTTTTCCTACAAAATCTAAACAAATCATGGTATGTCCTCTGCTTTCTAAAAACTGATGGGTACACGGGAAATCAACTACAGAACTAGATTCTGAAATTTGAATTTAGTCTAGAGTACCAGTTTTTTCTTAATAACAGACAATTTTATGCAAACCAACAATTAAGAGTGTCTCTAATAATACAAACCAATACATATAGGTTTGACAAACCAGAAAAATTGGAAATTTATTTTTAAATTCACTCAAGTCACTTATGGAGAAACAGTCATGGAACATATATATGTCTAAGTGTAATTGGGAGCCCTGGTGGCACAGTGGTTAAGAGCTCAGCTGCTAACCAAAAGGTTGGCAATTCCAATCCACTAGCAGCTCCTTAGAAACCCTATGAGGAAGTTCTACTCTGTCCTATAGTCACTAGGAGTTTGAATTGACTTGACGTCAATGGGTTTTTAAGCGTAATTGGGATTAAAATTATTTTTATATCTGTTACCATAACCATAAAACTGTACTCTACCAACAAAATCTTTGGCTGGTGAATTCAGCAAGCACAAACTCAACATCCTAAAAAATACATGCCATCAGGCAGAACTTAAAAGACACTGCAGAAGAGGAAGCTTACTTTTTTTAGTGTAGTTCCTAAAGGAAACACATTCTCCTGCAAGGGATTGTAGGATGAATTTTATAATTTGTTTCTTGTAACAAACCTATCAGTGATAAACTATTATCAGTAATTATACTTGATGAGAATGTGGGATAGTCCGTGATTTTTTTCTTCTATTGGAAATATCTGTAAGTATGTTGACTGTTATAAAATGGTTCATTGGCCAGATTGCTCAGGTAGCTTGGTCAATCAAGAAGTTAGTAAATAAAGAATCGATGACCAGAATCAAACTAGTTTGACTAAGTGGATGCATCCTAAGACAAAATACGAGCAAAAAGAAAGAAAGAATACTACATCACAAACTTTGATACTAAGCCGTATTTGTTAAAAGTTTATATTTTTGTCTTGACATTTGGTTTTCAAATATACATATTTGTAGGCTGGGTGATTAGATTATTTAAATTTTCTTTTCACATGGATGTTTTGTGTTTTTTAGACAAAATTTTTAAATTGTGGTAAATGTATATATAACAAAACATTTGCCATATCAACCCTTTTCACATGTTCTATTCAGTGACATTAATTATGTTCATGGTGTTGTGTAGCCATCATCAGTATCCATTTCCAATTTTTTTCCTCACCCTTAACAGAAATTCAGTGCCCCCTAAGCAATGACTCCCTCATTCCCCCTCCTCCTTACCCCTGGTAAACACTAATAAACTTTGATCTCTATACATTTTCCTATTCTGGATATTTCATCTAAGTGGCATCATATAATACTTGTCCTTTTGTGACTAGCTTATGTCACTCACATAATGCTTTTAAGGTTCATCCATGTAGAAGCATGTATCAGGACTTCGTTTTTCTTTATGGCGGAGTAATATTCCATTGTATGTGTGTAGCACATTTTGTTTATCCGTTCATTTGTTGTTGGACATTTAGGTCATTTCCACTTTGCAGCTGTTGTGAAAGGTGCACCAATGAACATTAGTGAACGTGTATCTGTTTACATCCTGGCTTTCAAGTCTTTTGGGTATATACCTAGGAAGGAAATGACTGGGTCCTATGATAATTTTATGTTTAACTTTTTTTTTTTTATTGTGCTTTAGGTAACAGTTCACAGTGCAACTTATTTTCTCTTTCAAAAATTTATACACAAATTGTTTTGTGACATTGGTTGCAATTCCTGCAATGTGACAGCACTTTCCACTTTTCCACCCCAGTCTCTCTGGGTCCATTCTCCTAGTTTTCCTGTCCCTTTCTGCCTTCTCGTCTTTGCTTTTGGGCAGGTGTCACCCATTTGGTCTCATATACTTGATTGAACTAAGTAGCACGTTCCTCACTTGTGTTATTGTTTATTTTATAGACCTAATTCTTGGCTGAAAGGTGGATTCCAGGAGTGACTTCAGTTCTGAGATAGCAGGGTGTCCGGGGGCCATAGGTTTGGGGGTTCCTCCAGTCTCTGTCAGACCAGTAAGTCTGGTCTTTTTTTGTAAATTTGAATTTGTTCTGTATTTTTCTCCAGCTCTGTCCAGAACCCTCTCTTGTGATCCCTGTCAGAGCGATTGGTGGTGGTGGTGGTAGCCGGGCATAATCTAGTTCTGGGCTCTGGCTGGTGAAGGCTGTGGTTCATGTGGTCCTTTAGTCCTTTGGGCTAATATTTTCTTTGTGTCTTTGGTTTTCTTCACTCTCCTTTGCTCCACACAGGATGGGACCAATAAACATGTCTTAGATAGCCACTCCCAAGCTTTAAAGACCGCAGATGCTACTCACCAAAGTAGAATGTAGAATATTTTCTTTATGAACTATGTTATGCCAATTGACCTAGATGTCTGCCAGGACAAATGGTCTATGTTTAACTTTTTGAAGAAGTGCCAACTGTTTTTCACAGTGGCTGTACCATTTTACAATCCCACCAGCAATGTATGAGGGTTCCAATTTCTCCATGCCCTCGCCAACACCTGTTGTTTTTCTTTCTTTCTTTTGGAACATAACCATCATAATGGGGATTAAATGATATCGCATTGTGATTTTTATTTGCATTTCCCTAATGACTACAGCCAGAATGCTCATTAGAAGCAAAGATGGTGAGGCTTTGTCTCACATACTTTGGACATGTTATCAGGAGAGACCAGTCCCTGGAGAAGGACATCATTCTCGGTAAAATAAAGGGTCATCAAAAAAGAGGTAGGCCCTCAAGGAGAAGGTTTGACATAGTGGCTGCAACAAGGGGCTCAAGCATAATAACAATTGTAAGACAGCGCAGGACCAGGCAGTGTTTCATTCCATTGTACGTGGGGTCCCTATGAGTCGATACTGACCCAATGGCACCTAATAACAACAACAGTGACTAATGATGTTAAGCATCATTTCATTTGGCCATTTGTATATGTTCTTCAATTCCTTTACACACTTTTTGATTGGGTTGTTTGTCTTTTTGTTGTTAACTTATAGGAGTTATTTATATATAATGGATATTAAAAACTTTTACCTAATATATGGCTCCCAATCATTTTCTCCCAATATGTAGGTTGTCTCTTCACTTTGTTGACAAAGATATTTGATGAACGAAAGTTTGTAATTTTGGTGAAGTCCAGCGTATCTATTTTGTCTTTTGTTGCTCGTGCTTGTGGTGTCGTATCTAAGAATCCATTGTTAAAAACTAGATCCCAAAGCATTGTCCCTATATTTTCTTCTAAAAGTTTTATGGTTTTAGTTCTTGCATTTAGGTCCTTGGTCCAGTTTGAGTGAATTTTTGTATTAGTGTGAAGTATTGGTCTAGTTTCATTCTTTTGCATGTGAAAATACAGTTTTCCCAGCACCGCTTAATAGAGTATTCTTTTCCCCTTGAATGGACTTAGCACCCTTGTAAAAAATCAGTAAATGTACAGGTTTATTTCTGAACTCTCATTTCCACTATAATAGTCTTTATGTCTATTGTTATATCAATGCCAGACTGTTTTGATTACTGTAGCTTTACAGTATATCTTGAAATCAAGAAGTGTGAGTTCTCCTACTTTGCTCTTCTTTTTCAAGATTCAGGATTGCTTTGGCCCTTTGCAGTTCCATATGAATTTCAGAATTGGCTTGTCCATTTCTGCAAAGAAGGCTGTTGGAATTTTGATGGAGATTGTGTTGAATCTATAGATAGCTTTGGGTAGTGCTGACATCTTAACAATATTGAGTCTTCTAATCCATGAACACAGAATATCTTTCCATATTTTTAGGTCTTTAATTTCTTTCAGTAATGATTTATAGATTTAGTGTTCAATTTTTTTTTCACTTCTTTGGTTAAATTTATTCATAGATATTTTATTCTTTTAGATACTATTGTAAATGAAATTACTTCCTTAATTTCCTTCTCAGAATGCTTGTTACTGATATATAGAAACCCAGCTGATTTTTGTGTGTTGATCTTGTGTCACCTTGCTGAATTCATTTATTAGCTCTACTAGCTGTCTTTGTGGATTCTTTGAGGTTTTCTGTATACAGGATCATGTCATCAGAGAAAAGGGATAGTTTTACTTCTTCCTTCCTGATTTGGACACCTTTCATTTCTTTTTCTTGCCTAATTCCTCTGGCTAAGACTTCTAGTACTACACAGAATAGCAGTGGTGAAAGCAGGCATTCTTTTTCCGTTCCTGATCTTAAGGGGAAAGCTTTCAGTCTTTCTCCACTGAGTATCATGTTAGCTGTGGACTTTTCCATAAAAGCCCTTTACCAGATTGAGGAATTTCCCTTCTATTCCTAACTTGTTGAGTGTTTTAATCATGAAAGAGTGTTGAATTTTATTAAATGCTTTTTTCTACATGCTTTCAAATTGATCATGTGGCTCTTTACCTTTGTTCTATTAATGTGGTATATTACATAGATTGATTTTCTAACATTCAACCACCCCTGCATTCCCAGGATAAATCCCACTTGTTCATGGTGTATAATCCTTTTATTATGCTTTTGGATTCAGTTTGCTACTATTCGTTAAGGATTTTTGCATCTATATTTATAAGGGATAAAAAGAGTGTGATTGGGGATTCAGTATTCTCAGTACACCACACCGAAAGTGGAGGCTGCAAAGTAGAGCCTGTGTCCCGTAAATGAGGAAACCAAAAAACCAAGCCCACTGCCGTCGAGTCGATTCCGACTCATAGTGACCCTATAGGACAGAGTAGAGCTGCCCCATAGAGTTTCCAAGGAGCACCTGGCAGATATGAACTGCAGACCTTTAGGTTAGCAGCTGTAGCACTTAACCACTATGCCACCAGGGCTTCCCATAAATGAGGGTTGGGTGGAATAAGGGACCCCCCCCACAACTTTCTGGCCACACTTATCCGGAACTTAGCCTCTACAACAGGTAACTGGAGGAAGGATGATAAGTGCTGATGTCCTGCCCCTCTTGGGTATATACTGTAGACCTAATCTGGGAGATGTGGGAAGAGGGAGTACTGTATTCTTGGTTGCACTCCCTGGGAGTGGAATTTCTGTCTTAATGGGCTGAGACAAGGAAGGGAGCATGTAGATCTTGACTCAAATCCCACCCACTCTCACTGTTCTTACCAAGTTTTAGTAGGTTTTCTTGAATAAATGGTTCTTCATTTTCTGTATGTCCTTAGCACCATTTTAAGATACTTTCCATTTTTTCTTTTTTTTTTTATGATTTTCACCAGTGTTGTGGGTGTCCAAGGAGCTTCTCACATTACTGTTTCAGAAGGGGAGCTCCTCCTTGCTAGTCTTTTAAAATAATTATTTCCCTGGCCTTGGGAAGTTTCCTCACACACATATGCTACTCAGTGCTCTCCAAACCTCTCAATTTCCTTTTGTGTAGCTGCCTTCCCTCCAGACTCTGCTCTGTGAAATCTAGTCTCCTTGGCCTCTTCAGACTCTCAGGGCTCTCTCGTCAACTCAGGGAGACCACCAGGCTCTGTCTGGGTTCCCCATCTCTGCATCACGGCCTGGAAACTCTGTCTAGGCACCGTGCTAGTGTAATTTTAGGGCTTTAAGGCTTTCGCCTTTTGGAGTCCTACCTCCTGGGTCCAGAGTGGGAGGAGATGGGGAGTGGGGATGAGGCATACCAAAGAAACATGGCTGGCAATTGGTGCTAGTTGTCAGGTAGAAGTTCAGCTCGGGTTTTTGCCCATATTGTCTCAGTTTCCCATGTGACTTCTCCAGCTTGGGCTTCTCACAGTACGGCAGCTGGATTCCAAGGAGTGTTCTAAGCTCAGGAAAACAAATGCAGAAGCAAGTCACAGGGCCAATCCTGATTGAAACAGAGAAGTACTGGCTCTACCTCTAAATGTGAGGATTGGCAAAGGGATTGTAGCCAGAAAAAAAAACTGACAAAAGTATTAGTGGAACTAAATGTAAACCTCAGAAACAGACCCAAGAATATGGAAAGATTCTAAATGAGTCAAATGTAATTTTGCAGCTTTGAAAATATCACTCAATACCAAAGATTAAAATCCAATTGAAATAAAATTTAACTTGAAAAGAAAACTATGTTCAACCTAGTGAAATATATTTAACCTATTTTTATGTAACATTATATATTTAATTTTTTTCAAAACAATATATATTTTTTGTTTTGATGGGTGTTTTAATCTCTGATGTTATTATTTCAAATGAGGAGAAATTAAGAGGGACTTTTTTTTTCCTTCAAAATACTGATGAATACATGAACACATTGAAATTGTGACAAGCCTATACTTTTTGATAAGTTTTTTTATCAAATTATTTTGATAAAAAATAATTTCTCCAGTTTTTTACATATTATTTGCTTCTGCTCTGCTGATTTCATATTTCACATCTATTTGAAGTTTCTATGAGCAGGTATAATTCATTTTATAAATTAGAGGTTATTAATTTCTGAGATTAAATGTAAAACAAGATTTCCAACTAAAATTTCAAAATAAAATAATTCTGAAGGGCAGAGACTATCAAAATGCATAAAGATAAATATCTGATGACAAATAATTTCATGCTTAATAAAATTGTTCAGAATGTCAAAGGAAGGCATTTCCAATAAAATTAACTTCTAATTTTGATGAAAATTTGTAATATACTAATGTTGCTTTTTTAATTTGTGTACTAATATGGAATAAATAATATTTATGGAGACTATAAGGAGTCTTGGTCATGCAGTGGTTAAGTGCTCGGCTGCTAACCAAAAGGTCAGCAGTTCAAACTCACCAGTGGCTCCAAGGGAGAATGATGTGGCAGTCTACTTCCTTAAAGATTATAGCCTTGGAAATCCTATGGGGCAGGTCTCTTCTGTCCTATAGGATCTCTATGAGCCAGAATTGACTTGACAGCAATGGTTTTGGTTGCTATTTTTTTTGAGAGAGAGACTGTAAGCAAAAAGGAAATCCTGGTGGTATAGTAGTTAAGAGCTATGGCTGCTAACGAAAAAAGGCGGCAGCTGGAATCCACCAGGCGCTCCTTGGAGACTCTGTAAGGCAGTTCTACTCTGTCCTATAGGGTCGCTATGAACCGGAATCAACTTGAAGGCACCTAACAACAACAACAACATAAACAAAAAGGGGCCCTGGTGGCTCAGGCGTTAAGAGCTCAGCTGCTAACCAAAAGGCCAGCAGTTTGAATCCACCAGGTGCTCCTTGGAGACTCTATGGGGGGCAGTTCTACTCTGTCCTATAGGGTTGCTATGAGTCGGAAATGACTCTTGGCAGTAAGGGGTTTGGGCTGGGTTTATAAGCAAAAAGGAGTGAAGAACCCAGTCTTAGTTTGTGGTTATGGCTACCTATGCAGAGCTTAATTAGACTGTAGGTAGACCTGGAAAATTTACACATCCCCTCATCTCCTCAGCCTTCCTGGGGTGGGCACAAGCACCATCAGGCCCAGAGACAGACTCCAGTGAGCAAAGATGGGGAACAGCCTATGATCAAGGTTCCTCAAGTGGTGTCTGCCTGGGTTTTCAGTAATTCATGTTCTCCTAGCTATGTGTGTTCTTGTCCTTTCTGGGATTTATCTGTGCTTCTCCAAAGGGGACCTGATATCCCTGGATCTCAGAACTGTCAGAATTCAAAGAGAAAACGCTTATAGGGAGGGGTCCTCTGTGGCTAAAAAGTCGTCAGGTTTGCACGAGTGATTCTCTGTTCCCTGTTACCATCCCTAGCATGTTTTTTTATTCATGCCTGTGGGATTGCTCAGGTAGGTGGGTGGAGAGTGCAGTGTCCCAGGAAAAGGTAAAGGATTAGGAAATCCCAAGTTGGATGCTCCAGGATTCCAGGAAGCAAACCACAGAGCCATTCTGTGTAGACTATAAATGGGAACAATGTCACTGTCTAAGAGCCCTGATCCATTTTCTCTGGTGAGAGATGAATTCCAGCAAGTTCTGAGAAATATCGGGAAGCTGGTATTATTTGCACGAACTCTGCCAAATATTTGATTCTGTGTTACAGAGGCTTCAAGTGCTCTCATTTAATTCCCCCAACACCCCAGCCATGCAGATGATATGATCTTTATTTTTAGGTCACCCCACTTGGAAAGGGCAGATCCAGAATTTATACCGAGGTGCATCTAAGAGAAGAGCTTTCCCACTTCTCGTCACAGGACCACAGCCTCAGAGCCAGTGCCCTCAACCAGGGAACTGGGAGATGCCAATCTTTCACATCTTTTATTTAATTCTCCTAGGGAAGAACTCACGGCTTCCAGTCCTGCACTCACTAGAGCTAAGGAACTAAGGAGGATGGGTGTTAAGTGGAGACGTTTCTTTCATTCTTTGTACCACACTAAACCTCTGCTGTTGAATAGTTTCTTCAAATGAAATCACAAAGGGGAAGCCCATAAGAGGTAGAGGACATGAAAACATGGACTACCCCTTCATTATCTCCCATCATCCCTTCAAGCACTTTTACTGACCCTAGGAGCTCTAGTGAGCATAATTTGAAAAGCACTGGTCTAAACCAAAGAGTGAGCCTAATAGTGCATATTTCAGACCCAAGTGGATGAACGATGGGACTGCATGGGGACCCCATCACTATGACTGCGTTCCTGTTGCAAAGATGAGGGGCTTCACCTCACTGGAGCTTCCACAGTGGGGCTCTCAGCTTTATGGTGTGAGCAGTTTTTTCTGTCAGCCAGCTAATGGGTGAGCAGATACTTGAAGAATCACTCCTAAAAGAAGCTGGCCCATTTACCCTTCACCTATTGAAGGATTGAAATTTCCTGTTACATTAGTGGGAGGGTCAGTCTCTAGGGCTCCCATTTCTTTCTTTCTTTTTAATACTCAGAAGCAAATGTTACACTTTAATAGTAAGAAAACACAACCACAGAGAAGCACTGTGTTTTCTCCTCATTCTATTAGCAAATACACAGAAGAGCAATTAAAAATAGGTTTTACTTCAAAACACAGGTTGTTACACCCAGGAACATGTACCAGAATTATCTGTGGAGATTTTTAAAAATATTTAAGCCCAGGCCTCACTCTTGGGGAAGTTTTCAACAGGGGCCAGGACCTGAGTATTTTTTAAAGCTTCAGGTAACTCTGGTTTTCCTTCTGCTTGAGCCACTGATTTTAGGTTGGCTAGGGAAGTTTGGGTTTATTTCGCTGTTGTTTGGGGTTCTGGGGTGTTTTTCAGGAAAATCTATTAGGAGTTTTGAAGAACTTGGGCCTGGGCTTCTTTGTAGTCTGTCTCAGGTCTTTTTTCTCTGGTGCAGAGTTTCATTCTTTCTCTGCCTCTTCTTTGATTCTTGGCTTCTTCCCTGGGCCTTTACCTGGGGTTCTTGGTTTTGAAGGTTTAGGGGTCTCCAGAGCTGGGGAGGCTTTTCTCTTCTTCCCAACAGGTGTGTTGGGACCAGGACTCTTTTTTGGAGACTCCTTTACTGTGGCACCTTTTTGCATCTCTACATTTTTTTTCTTAGCCTGTATTTTTTTCCACTAGCACCAGCAGTGGAATTTCATCCTCAGATTCATCTCCCACTTTAAGCTGGGCTTTTACTCTGTGGATTTCCTCTTTCTCTCCTGGGGTTTCTCCCTTCTGGGATCTGGGGTGCTGGAGCACCATTGACTTCAGCTGCCACTTTGTCTTTAGTTTGGGCTGATTTAGTCTTTGCAGCCTGTTGCATTTCCCTTTTTCTTCTTTTTTTGGAGCTTTTCTTTTTGCTTTTTCTTTGCCTCTTTTTTCTTCTGGCCGGGAAGAGGTCCTCCTTTCCCTTCACAAAAAGCACTGATGAACAAAGAAAAGATTGGAAGGGCAACTGCTTTCTCAGTTTTCAGGTCTAAGAGTTTCACACTCCCCACTTCTCTGGCTATTTTTCTGAAAGCCCTTTTGTGACAGCAACGACATTTTCAACAATGTGCTGGATCAGCATTCCAGTGTGACCAATGCGGATATGCTCCAAGAGCCATTTTTAGAGATGTTCATGATAGTTCCACCAAGACAGTCATTGATTTCTTTTTAATAAATCCTTGGCCAGGAGGTTTACACATACTGGGACTTTCTTTCAGAGATAGAAATGTTTCCCTATAATTGAGGGTAAAAGCCTCCTAATACTTGTATCAGTAAGGAAGAAGTAAAAACTACCCAAGAGGCAGAGCTTGGCTTCATAGGGTTTATATTCTTTTTTTTTTTAAGTTCAGAATAGGATAACCTGAAAAATGATTTTAATTTTATGCTTTTTCAAAATATTCCTATAGAAATGTTCCATCTTCTCAGGAGTTAAATTGGACTCGTCATTGGTAAATAAACAGATTTCTGCTAAATCTGATCGAATACCGTAAGGCAAGGATAATCTGACCCTGAGTTCTTTCTTTGGAATTTTCCATACCACCGCCATCAAAAATAAATTTTCATTCTCATTTAAAAGCACTTCAGTAGCGTGTTTTTCTGGACTGTCAATGCACCAACAGAGCCTTCACTGCTTTTTTAACCTGTATTTTGTCCAGCTCCTGCCGCGGCTCTGCTGCAGCCAGGGTCGCTGAGCAGAGGCTGAGGTTGGGGTCAAAGCCGAGTCCTTCCTACCGCCCTCACCTCGTGCAGTGGAACACGGGGAAAGAGCAAGCTAACTCCTCCCGTGCACGCATGAACCCAGGCCCGCAGCCAGAATTAAGGGGCTAGGGCTCGTTCTGGTTTCTAATATCTGAGAGGCTGGGAGAGTTTCCAGAAGGATTATTGGGGAGCAGGAATTCTGCCCAGGGAGATGGTCATGGGGAAGAGAACTTCAACAAGGATTTGCTGAGCATCTACTTATACTGTGCTAAACTGTACTCTAACTGCTGGGTGTGGTTATGAAGAACAAGCTGGCGTTTTCACTAACAAAGGTTACAGCCCAGGAAATTCTCTCCCCAAGGCACTGTTGGAATTTAATCTAAATGTTTTCACTCTCCAATGCCTTCCTCTGTACTCCATGACAGCAGCACCCACCTGCACTGGCATTGTCCTAGATACCCGGGCTAGGATCCCAAGTTAGAGTCTTGGGGCTTATCACTTCTCCGAACCTTGGTTTCCGTGTCTGTAAATCGGAGGAAGTTTTAGCAATTTCACAAGGTCGTGATGAGGACTGAATAAAGCAGTGAGACATACACATAAACTAATAATTTCTCTATGAGAAGACACCATAAATAAAATAAAAAGACAAGTGGGAGACTGGGAAAAATCTTTTTAATATATTTTCTAGGCAAAGCAATCATACTAAAAATATATGGAGAAATCTTACAAAATAAAAGAAGAAAAACAGACAAGCCTACACATTACATTGTCGTGATGAATGCATAACTCTGTGAATATACTAAAAAAAAAAACACTATGAGGGAGGGGAGGGATGGTGGAGGGAGATCACTAACTAGATAGTAGACAAGTATTAACTTTGACAAAGGGAAAAACAACACACAACGCAAGGGAAGTTGGCACAACTTGACCAAGAAAAATCATAGAGGCTTTATAGACATGTCCAAACATCTTGAGGGACCAAGTTACTGGAGCTGAGGGCTGGAGATCATGGTCTCAGGGGACATCTGGGTGAATTGGCTTAACATAGTTCATAAAGATAATGTTCTACACCTTACTTCGGTGAGAAGTGTCTGGGGTTTTAAAAGCTTGCATGTGGACATCTAAGATACATCTATTGGTCCCATCCCGTTCAGAGCAAAGGAACATGAAGAAAACCAGACACAAGAAAAATATTAGTCCAAAGGACTAATGGATCCCAGGAACCACAGCCTCCACCAGCCTGAGCCCAGAAGAACTAGATAGTACCCGGCTACCACCATCAACCACTCTGACAAGAATCACAGTAGAGGGTCCTGGAGAGAAAAATGTAGAACAAAATTACAAATTCCAAAAAAAAGACCAGCCTTACTGGTCTGTCAGAGACTCGAGGAACTCCCAGGAGTATAGTCCCCGGACACCCTGCTAACTCAGAACTGAAGCCACTCTCAAAGTCCACCTTTCGGCCAAAGATTGTTGTTGTTAGGTGCCATCAAGTTGGTTCCGACTCATAGCGACCCTATGTACCACAGAATGAAACACTGCCTGGTCCTGTGCCATTTTCATGATCGTTGTTATGCTTGAGCTCATTGTTTCGGCCGCTGTGTCAATCCATCTCATAAGATCTTCTTGTTTTCCACTGACCCTGTACTTTACCAAGCAAGATGTCCTTCTCCAGGGACTGATCCCTCCTGACAACAGGTCCAAAGTATGTAAGACACAGTCTTGCCATCCTTGCTTCTAAGGAGCATTCTGGGTGTACTTCTTCCAAGACAGAGTTGTTCGTTCTTTTGACAGTCCATGGTATATTCAATATTCTTTGCCAACACCGCAATTCAAAGGCATCAATTCTTCCGTCCTTATTCATTGTTCAGCTTTCACATGCATATGATGCAATTGAAAATACTATGGCTTGGGTCAGGTGCACCTTAGTCTTCAAGGTGACATCTTTGTTTTCAATACTTCAAAGAGGTCCTTTGCAGCAGATTTACCTAATGAAATGCATCGTTTGATTTCTTGACCACTGCTTCCATGGGTGTTGATTGTGGATCCAAGTAAAATTAAATCCTTGACAACTTCGTCTTCTCTCTGTTTATCATGATGTTGCTTTTTGGTCCAATTGTGAGGATTTTTGTTTTCTTTATATTGAGGTGCAATCCATACTGAAGGCTGTGGTCTTTGATCTTCATTAGTAAGTGCTTCAAGTCCTCTTCACTTTCAGCAAGCAAGGTTGTGTCATCTGCATAATGCAGGTTGTTAATGAGTCTTCCTCCAATCCTGATGCCCCGTTCTTCTTCATATAATCCAGCTTCTCGGATTATTTGCTTAGCATACAAATTGAATAGGAATGGTGAAAGGATACAAACAACCCTGATGCACACCTTTCCTGACTTCAAACCACACAGTATCTCCTTGTCCTGAACAACTGCCCCTTGATCTATGTACAGGTTCCTCATGAGCACAATAAAGTGTTCTGGAATTCCATTTTTCTCAGTGTTGTCCATAATTTGTTATGATCCACACAATTGAATGCCTTTGCATAGTCAGTAAAACACAGGCAAACATCCTTATGGTGTTCTCTGCTTTCAGCCAGGATCCGTCTGACATCACCAATGATATCCCTAGTTCCATGTCCTCTTCTGAATCTGGCCTGAATTTTTGGCAGTTCCCTGTTGATATACTGCCGCAGCAGCTTTTGAATGATCTTCGCAAAATTTTGCTTGTGTGTGATATTAATGGTATTGTTCAATAATATCTGCATTTGGTTGGATCACCTTTCTTGGGAATAGGCATAAATATGGATCTCTTACAGTTGGTTGGCCAGGTAGCTGTCTTCCAAGTTTCTTGGCATAGAGAAGTGAGCACTTCCAGCGCTGTATCCGTTTATTGAAACATCTCAATTGATATTCTGTCAGTTCCTGGAGCTTTGTTTTCTGCCAATGGCTTCAGGGCAGCTTGAACGTCTTCCTTCAGTACCATCGGTTCCTGATCATATGCTACCTCTTGAGATGGCTGAACGTTGATCAATGCTTTTTGGTATAGTGACTCTGTGTACTCCTTCCATCTTCTTTTGATTCTTCCTGCGTCGTTTGATACTTTCCCCATAGAACCCTTCACTATTGCAACTTGAGGTTTGAATTTTTTCTTCGGTTCTTTCAGCTTGAGAAATGCTGAGTGTGTTCTTCCCATCTGGTTTTCGATCTCCAGTTCTTTCCACATTTCAATATAATACTTCACTTTGTCTTCTCAAGCTGCTCTTTGAAATCTTCTGTTCAGTTTTTTCCTTCATCGTTTCTTCCTTTTGCTTAAGTTACTTGACCTTCAAGAGCAAGTTTCAGAGTCTCTTCTGACATCCATTTTGGTCTTTTCTTTCATTCCTGTCTTTTTCATGACCTGCCAGTCTACTTCTGATAAGAATTAGCCAGTGAAAACCTTATGAATAACCAAAGATTAGACAGGCCTATAAAACAAACAATAACAAACAAGCGGAACATGCTTCTGAGTTCAGTCAAGTCTACGAGACCAAATGGGCAACACCTGCCCAAAAGCAAAGACGAGAAGGCAGGAAGGGACAAGGAAACTGGATGAATGGACGTGGGAAACCTGGGGTGTAAAGGGAAAGGGGGAGAGTGCCAATACGTTGCTGGAATTACAACCAATGTCACAAAACAATTTGTGTATAAATTTTTGAATGAGAAATTATTTGTGTTGTAAACTTTCACCTAAAGCACAACAAAGTTAAAAAAAAAAACTAAATTGTACATTTTAAATAGGTGAATTGTATAGTACATAAATTATATCTCCATAAAGTGTAAGAAAGAACATCAACAAATAACTTCCCCCTTAGTGTCCCTCCCCCACTAAGACCCCTCTGCCCTCGCCTGCCCTATAATTACTGTTCTCAGCCGTATCTGAGACTGAGTGGAGTCTCTGGAGGTCAAGAGCTTGCTGGGGGACATCATATCATTTTGCTTGGTCAGCTTCAAAGGTAGAGATGGGGGTCAGTGAGTATGAAGCTGAGGTAGTGGAGGAGGCAATCAGTGAGGGAAGAAGAGGTGGGTCTGGGTGTGGGCATACATCTTGTCTTGCATCTACCTGTTCCACCTTTTCTAACTTCAGCTCCTTCTGCACAGTGTAGGGTACAGGAGAGAGGTTAACTAAAATACATATCTCCAGAGAAGAAAAGAGGGGTTAGGTAAGCACAAGGAACCCTGAACCCCAAGATCAAGCAATATCCAGTCCTGAAATAAAGGCAAGTGTACCCAATATGCATTACAAGGTTGGTGTTTTGCCAAGCGGTTGGTCCAGAATCTATGGCTGGAAGTTGGTTGAAGAGTGCTTGAAGCCATGGATTGTGAGAAGTGGGTGGCATGGGGAAAAAAGAGAAGATATGGAGGAAAACAAGGGACAGGAAGCTATTCGAGGATGAGTGTTGACAACAGAATAATATAGGGAAAATATCTGAGGAATGAAATTCCTTCTGTCAACTTTCCTACTCTAAAAAATATCACCACTCCTTATTCATTCATTCAGTCCTTCATCCATTTATTCAACAAATACTGAGTGCCTTAGTATATGCCATGGCTGAGCCAGGCAGACCTTAGTACTCAAAGTGACGTCTTTTCTTTTTAACACTTCAAAGAGGTCTTTTGCAGCAGATTTGCCCGATGCAATATGTCGTTAGGTTTCCTGACTGCTGCTTCCATGGGTGTTGATTGTGGATAAAAGTACAATGAAATCCTTGACAACTTCAATCTTCTTTTATCTATTTATCATGATGTTTCTTATTGGTCAAGTTGTAAGGATTTTTGTTTTCTTTATGTTGTGGTGTAATCCATACTGAAGGTTGTAGTCTTGATCTTCATCAGTAAGTACTTCAAGTCCTCTTCACTTTCAGCAAGCAAGATTGTGTCATCTGCATATCACAGGTTGTTAATGAGTCTTTCATCAATCCTGATGCCTTGTTCTTCTTCATATAGTCCAGCTTCTCAGATTATTTGCTCAGCATACAGATTGAATAAATGTGGTGAAAGGATACGACCTTGTACACATCTATCCTGATTTTAAAACACTAAGTATCCCCTTGTTCTGTTCGAATAACTGCCTCTTGGTCTATGTAGAAGTTCTGCATGAGCACAATTAATGTTCTGGAATTCCCATTCTTCCCAATCTTATGCATAATTTGTTATGATCCACACTGTTGAATGACTTTGCATAGTCAATAAAACACAGGTAAACATCTTTCTGGTATTCTCTGTTTTCAGCCAAGATTCATCTGACATCAGCAATGATATCCCTGGTTCCACGTCCTCTTCTGAATCTGGCTTGAATCTGTGGAAGTTCCCTGTCTATGTACAGCTGCAACTGCTTTTGAAAGGTCTTCCCTAATATTTTACCTGTGTGTGATATTAATGATATTGTTTGATAATTTCCACATTTTGTTGGCTCACCTTTCTTTGGAATGAGCATGACTATGAGTCTCTTCCAGTCAGTTGGCCAGGTAGCTGTCTTCCAAATTTCTTGGCATACGTGAGTGAGCACCTCCAGCGCTGCATCAGTTTGTTGAAACATCTCTATTTGTATTCTGTCAAATCCTGAGGTCTGTTTTGTTTTTTTTTTTTTGCCAGTGCCTTCAGTGCAGCCTGGACTTCTTCCTTCAGTACCATCTGTTCTTGATCATATGCTACCTCCTGAAATAGTTGAACGTTGACCAGTTCTTTTGGTACAGTGACTGTGTATTCCTTTCATCTTCTTTTGATGCTTCCTGTGTTGTTCAGTATTTTCCCTGTAGAATCCTTCAATACTACAACTCAAGACTTAAATTTTTTCTTCAGTTCTTTCAGCTAGAGAAATACTGAGTGTGTTCTTCCTTTTTGGTTTTCTAACTCCAGGCCTTTACACATTTCATTATAATAATTTACTTTGTCTTCTTGAGCTGTCCTTTGAAATCTTCCGTTCAACATTTTCACTTCATCATTTCTTTCATTCGTTTTAGCTACTCTACTTTCAAGAGCAAGTTTCAGAGTCTTCTGACATCCACTTTGGTCTTCTTTCTTCTTTGTTTTTTTTTTTTTAATGACCTTTTGCTTTCTTCATGTATGATGTTCTTGATATCATCCCACAACTTCTCTTGTCTTTGGTCATTAGTGTTCAATGTGTCAAATCTGTTCTTGAGATGATCTCTAAATTCAGGTGGGATATGCTCAAGGACATCATGCTTGGTAGAGTGTCAGTGAAAAAGAGGAAGACCCTCAACCAGATGGATCAATACACAGTGGCTGCAACAATGGGCTCAAGCATAACAACAATTGTGAGGATGGCACAGGGCCTCAGGGTTGTACTTTGGCTCTCATGAACTTGTTCTAATTTTCTTCAGCTTCAATTTGAACTTGCATAGGAGCAATTGATGGTCTGTTCTGCATTCAGATCCTGGCCTTGTTCTGACTGATGATATTGAGCTCCATAGTCTCTTTCCACATATGTACTCCATTTGATTCCTGTGTATTCCATCTGGTGAGGTCCATATGTATAATTGCTGTTTATGTTGTTGAAAAAAGGTGTTTGTAATGAATAGGTCATTGGTCTTGCAAAATTCTATCCTGTGATCTCCTGCATTATTTTCCAACTACTGATCCTTCTTTGTTTCCAATCTTTACATTCCAATCACTAGTAATTACCAATGAATCTTGATTGCATGTTTGATCAATTTCAGACTGCAGAAGTTGGTAAAAATCTTCAATTTCTTCGTCTTTGGCCTTATTGGTTAGTGGGTAAATTTGAATAATAATCATATTAACTGTCTTTCTTGTAGGCATATAGATATTATTCTATCATGGACAGCATTGTGCTTCAGGATTGACCTTGCAATGTTCTTTTCGACAGTGAATGTGATGCCGTTCCTCTTCAATTTGTCATTCCAGACATAAGAATCTGTCCAATTCAAAATGACCAATACCAGTCCATTTTAGCTCACTAATGCCTGGTATATTGATCTTTATGTGTTCCATTTCTTTTTTTTTCTTTTTAGAATATCTTTTTACGTTTTTCTCCACCTCTTTCTGGAACCCTCTACTGTGATCCCTGTCAGAGCAGTCGGTGGTGGTAACCAGGCACCATCTAGTTGCGCTGGACTTAGTCTGGTGGAAACTGTGGAACTAACCGTTTCCCTTGTGTCTTTAGTTTTCTTCATTCTTCCTTGCTCCAGATGGTGTGAGGCCAGTGGAGTGTCTTCGATGGACACTCACAAGCTTTTAAGACCTCAGATGCTACTCACCAAAGTAGAAGGTAGAACATTTTCTTTATAACTATCTTCTGCCAATTGAGCTAGATGATCCCCAAGACCATGGTCCCCACAGCCCTCAGCACAGTGATTTTGTCCCTCAGGGAGTTCAGATGTGTCTATGGAGCCCTGGTGGCTTAGTGGTTAAGAGCTTGGCTGCTAACTAAAAGGTTGGCAGTTCAAATTCACCAGCAGCTCCTTAGAAACTCTATAGGGCAGTTTCACTCTGTCCTTCCTATAGGGTCACAGTGAGTCGGAGTCGACGGCAATTGGTTTCGTATTTTTGGTTTATGGAGCTTCCACAATCTTGCCTTGGGCAAGCTGTGCTGGCTTCCCCAGTATTGTGTACTGTTTTCCCCTTCTCTAAAGTTACCACTTATCTATTGCCTATTTAGTGTTTTTCCCTCTCACCCCTCCCCTCCCTTGTAACCATCAAATATTGTTTCTTTTTGTGTGTAAACCTTTTCATAAGTTTGTATAGTAGTGGTTTCATACAATACTTGTCCTTTTGTGATTGAATTATTTCACTCAGCATAATACCCTCCAGAGTCATCCATGTTGTGAGATGCTTCACAGATTCATCACTGTTCTTTATTGTTGTATAGTATTCCATTGTGTGCATGGAATGTCCATTTCATTTTTGCCAACTTCCAATTTTCCTAGATACATACTTTGTACATTCCAAGTTCCAATTATTAACGGATATTTGTAGCTGTTTTTTCTCATTTTGAGTCATGCCACTTCAGCAAATAAAGGCCCCAACAGCTTGACTCTATCCACGTCATTAAGATCAGTTCTACTTTGAGGAGGCAGCTCTTCCCTAGTTGTGATGGTTAAGGTTGTGTGTCAACTTGGCTGGGCCATGATTCTCAGGGTTTATATGTGATCACTCCCATGACTGAATCTGCTGTGAGTAGCCAATCAGTTGAAAGGGAGTTTTCTTGGGGGTGTGGCCTGCATCCAAATATAAGTAGATGTTCTGGCTTTTTTACTTACTCTGGATTCTGCCCTGCCTCCTGTTAGTCTGGCCTCCAGCTCTTGGAACTTGAGCTATCAGCTTATCTGCAGATTGTGGAATTCTTTGATCTTCACAGCCTGAGAGTGGAAGCCCCGCTCTCCGACCTGCCAATTTTGGGTTTGCCAGCCCCTGTGCCTAGGTGATGGTGGCCTAGTGGTTAAGTGCTACAACTGCTGACCAAAAGGTCGGCAGTTCGAATCCGCCAGGCGCTCCTTGGAAACTCTATGGGGCAGTTCTACTCTGTCCTATGGGGTCGCTGTGAGTCGGAATCGACTCGACGGCACTGGATTGGGTTTGGTTTGGTTTGGTGCCTAGGTGAGTTGAGAGAAGCCTCTATCCTGATACATGGACTCGGGAAGTTTCAGCGTCTACAATTGTGTGAGCCATTTCCTTGATATAAATCTGTATATTTATATGCTTAAAAGTTTTACTTCCCTAGAGAACCTAGCCTAAGACATTTGGTACCTTGAGAGTGGTTCTAGAGAAACAAAATTGTAAGGATGAGTTTTCTAAATTGGTTCTCAAGTCTGGTTAGTCTTAAAAATGTTGATGGCTCTGCTTCCAGCAGTAAAAAGGGCACTGCTAATCCATGGAGTGAGGCGGCGATACAATTATGCAAAAATATCACCACCAGTAGATCAGGCATGGAAACTCTGGTGGCGTAGTGGTTAAGTGCTACAGCTGCTAACCAAAAGGCCAGCAGTTCGAACCCGCCAGGCATTCCTTGGAAACTCTATGGGGCAGTTCTACTCTGTCCTATAGGGTTGCTATGAGTCAGAATCAACTCGATGGCACTGGGTTTGGTTTTTTTTTTTTTTTAGATCAGGAATTGGTGAAAGGCGAGGCTCAGGGTGAACACATGTGTGATATCTTTCTACAGCTTTGTCAGAAAGAGAAGTATAAGAAAGGTTGTTGGTTGGTCCTACTTTCACTAGACAAACTGGTGAAAGAGAGAGATGAACTCATGGCTTCAGAGTCAAAGCTCAAGTGCTGCATAAATTACCTAAGTCTCCCACTTGTGCTTTGAAAGAAAGCCTTATTTCTTGTAGTAACAGAGCTGAAATTGCCAAAAACCAAACCCAGAGCCTTATTGTAAGAGTGGCCGAATTACAATGCCAGCTCAACTGCCAACCTAGAGAGGTGTCTGAAGTTAAAGTAAGGGCATTGATTGGGAAGAAATGGGCTCCTGAAACTTGGGATGAGGACATACGGGCAGATAATCCGGAAGCAGGAGACACTGAGCCCCTAAATTCTGTTGAATCACTCCTGCCTGCAGAACCACTTCTATCTGAAGAGATTATTTCATGCTTGTCTGCTACACCACCCTGCCCAGAAAAATCATTAGCCCTTCCACTCCCATCCAATGAGATTAGCCCTAACCCAGCTGCCTCTAAAGAGCCCTTGCCTGAGTCGTTGCCTGGGGCATCATCTGAGGCAAATGCTTCACAAGACAATGCTGAATGTTCTCAAAACAATTCCACATTACTGATTCTGGCTTCTAGACCTATAGATAGACTTAAGTCCTAGTGAGCCCAAAACGGTGAAGTACAAACTGTGACCCAGGAGGAGGTATGCTACACTCCAAAAGAACTGCTTGAATTTTCTAATATGTACAAACAGAAACCTGGGGAATATGTGTGGGAATGGCTATTAAGGGTATCGGATAATGGTGCAAGGAGCATAAAGATGGATCACTCTGAGTTTATTGATATAGGTCTACTAAGCACGGTTCTTCATTCAGTGTTTCAGGTCAAGAAGTTAGGAAAGAACCTAACAGCTTCGTTGGTCGGATTGCTGAAGCATGGATTACAGGGTGGCCTACACTAAATCAAGTTGGAGTACCAGGCCTACCTTGGTATACTGTAGAAGAAGGTATCCAAAGGCTTAGGGAAATTGGCGTGCTAGAGTGGGTTTATCAGGTTAGACCTACAGAACCACACCTGGAGTACCCAGAGGACACACCTTTTACCACAACTGTGAGGAACAAATTTGTGAAGAGAGCTTCTGCAGTCTTGAATACTGCTGTGATTGCTATTTTATGTAAATCAGATTTGACAGTGGGAAGTGCCCTAAATGAATTAAGATGCCTAACTACAATGGGGCTGATTGGACCTGGTGGTAGTAGGGGCCAAGTGGTTGCACTCAGTCGACAAAGACAAGGTGTACAGGGTTACAGTAATGGACAGCGGAGTCAAAGCGGTAATCAGAATATTCTGACTCGTATGGACTTATGGTGTTGTCTACTCAGCCATGGTGTCCCTAGGAGTGAAATAGATAGGAAATCTACTAAATATTTACTTGATCTGTACAAACAGACGAATTCTGGATCAGGTGAACAGCAGTCTAACTCGAATTGCCAGAATAGTCATGGTCCCTCAATCAATCCCCAGATTTGAGTGAGTTTAACGGCCCACAACCCCTTGAATGAAGGGGAGGCCGGGTCCCTTTGAGGAAAGACGGGAATACACTGCCAAAAATTTTTATTGTTAATATTTTTCCAGCCTTCCCCAAAGGGATCTACAGCATTTTACAAGAGTGACTCTTCATTGGGGAAAAGGAAATAATCAGACTTTTTGGGGATTACTGGATACTGGCTCTGAACTGACACTAATTCCAGGAGACACAAAATATCTCTGTGGCCCACCATTCAGAGTGGGGGCATATGGAGGTCAGGTTGTTAATGGAGTCTTAGCTTATGTCCATCTTAAGTATGTCCAGTGGGTTCCCAAACCCATCCTGTAGTGATTTTCCCAGTTCCAGAATGCATAATTGGAATAGATATACTCAGCAACTGGCAGAACCCCCACATTGGATCCCTGACAAGTAGAGTAAGGGCTATTATGGTAGGGAAAGCCAAGTGGAAGCCATTAGAACTCCCCCTACCTGGGAAAATAGTAAACCAAAAACAATACTGCATTCCTGGAGGGATTGCAGAGATTACTGCCACCATCAAGGTCTTGAAGGATGCAGAGGTGGTGATTGCCACCACATCCTCATTCAACTCTCCTATTTGGCATGTTCAAAAAAAAGATGGATCTTGGAGAATGACAGTAGGTTATCAAAAACTTAACCAGGTGGTGACTCCAATTGCAGCTGCTGTTCCAGATGTAGTTTCATTGCTTGAGCAAATTAATACATCTCCTGATACCTGGTATGCAGCTATTGATCTGGCTAATGCCTTTTTCTCCATACCTGTTTTGGAGGACCACCAGAAGCAGTTTGCCTTCAGCTGGCAAGGCCAGCAATACACCTTCAGTTGCCTGCCTCAGAGCTACATCAACTCTCCAGCCCTATGGCATAATTTAGTCCATGGGGACCTTGATTGACTTTCCCTTTCACAAAACGTCACACTGGTCCATTACATTGATGACATTATGCTGACTGGACCTAGTAAGGAAGAAGTGTCAATGGCTCTGGACTTACTGGTAAAACATTTGCATGCTAGAGGGTGGGAAATTAGTCCCACAACAATTCAGGCACCTTCCACCTCAATGAAATTTCTAGGGGTCCAGTGGTGTTGGGCATGTTGAGATATTCCTTCTAAAGTGAAGGATAAGTCATTGCATCTGGCTCCTCCTACAATTAAAATGGAGGCACAACATCTAGTGGGCCTCTTTGGATTTTGGAGGCAACACATTCCTAATTTGGGTGTGCTCCTCTGGCCTATTTATCAAGTGACTCAAAAAGGTGCTAGTTTTGAGTGGGGCGCAGAACAAGAGAAGGCTCTGCAACAGGTTCAGGCTGCTGTGCAAGCTGCTCTGCCACTTGGGCATATGATCCAGCTGATCCAATGGTGCTAGAAGTGTCAGTGGCAGATGGAGATGCTGTTTGGAGTCTTTGGCAGGCCCCTATTGGTGAATCACAGTGCAAACCCTTAGAATTTTGGAGCAAAGCCCTGCCATCCTCTGCAGATAACCACTCTCCTTTTGAGAAACAGCTTTTGGCTCGTTACTGGGCCTTAGTAGAGACTGAACACTTAACCGTGGGACATTAAGTCACCATGTAGCCTGAACTGTCCATCATTAACCGGGTGTCGTCTGACCCACAGAGTCATAAAGTTGGATGGGCACAGGAGCCCTCCATCATTAAATGGAAGTGGTATATAAGAGATCGGGCCTGAGCAGGACCTGAAGGCACAAGTAAGTTGTATGAGGAAGTGGCCCAAACCCCATGATCTCCACTTCTTCCATTTCCCAGTCTGCACCTGTGGCCTCAGCTGATTGAAAAAGGGAAAAACCATACCTGGTTTATAGATGGTTCTGCACAATATGCAGGCACCACTTCAAAGTGGACAGCGGCAGCACTACAGTCCCTTTCTGGGACCTCCCTGAAGGACAGTGGTGAAGGGGAATCCTCCCAATGGGTAGAATTTCAAGCAGTGCACCTGTTTGTTCACTTTGCTTGGAAGGAGAAATGGTCCAATGTGTGATTGTATACTGATTCATGGGACATGGCCAATGGTTTAGGTGGATGGTCAGGGACATGGAAAGAACATAATTGGAAAATTGGAGAGAAGGATTTATGCAGAAGTGGTATGTGGATAGACCTCTCTGAATGAGCCAAAGACGTGAAGATATTTGTGTCTTACGTGAATGCTCACCAAAGGGTGACCTTAGCAAAGGATGATTTTAACAATCAAGTGGATAAGATGACATGTTCTGTGGAATCCAGTCATCCTCTTTCCCCAGCTACTCCAGTCATTGCTCAATGGGCTCATGAACAAAGTGGCCATGGTGGCAGGGATGGAGGTTATGCATGAGCTCAGCAACATGGACTTCCACTCACCAAGGCTGACTTGGCTACATCCACAGCTGAGTGCCCAATCTGCCAGCAGCAGAGACCAACACTGAGTCCCCAGTATGGCACCATCCCTTGAGGTATCAGCCAGCAAGCTGGCGGCGAGTTGATTACAAAGGACCACTTCCATCATGGAAAGGGCAGCGTTTCGTCCTTACTGGAAAAGACACTTACTCTGGATATGGATTTGCCTTCCCTGCGTGCAATGCTTCTGCCAAAATTACCATCAGTGGACTTACAGAATGCCTTATCCATCGTCATGGTATCCCACACAGCATTGCTTCAGATCAAAGGACCCACTTCACAGCAAACGAAGTGTGGCATTGGGCCCATGCTCATGGAATTCACTGGTCTTGCCATGTTCCTCATCATCCCGAAGCAGCTGGCTTGATAGAACGATGGAATGGCCTTCTAAAGACACAGTTACAGTGCCAGCTAGGTGGCAATACCTTGCAGGGTTGGGGCAGTGCTCTCCAGGAGGCTGTATATGCTCTAAACCAGCATCCAGTATATGATGCTGTTTCTCTCATAGCCAGGATTCATTGGTCCAGGAATCAAGGGGTAGAAATGGGAGTGACACCACTCACTACTACCCCTAGTGACCCACTTGCAAGTTTTTTGCCTCCTGTCCCTGAGACCTTATGTTCTCCAGGTCTAGAGGTCTTAGTTCCAAAGGGAGGAATGCTGCCACCTGGAGACACATTACTGATTCCATCGAACTGGAGGCTAAGAATGCCACCCAGCCATTTGGGCTCCTTATGCCTCTGGATCAACAGGCAAGGAAGGGAGTTACCATACTGGCTGGTGTGATTGGTCCCGATTACCAAGAGGAAATTGGATTGATAGTACATAATGGAGGTAAAGAAGAGTATGTCTGGAATGCAGAAGATCCCTTAGGGCCTCTCTTAGTACTACCGTTCCCTGTGATTAAAGTCAATGGAAAACTGCAGCTACCCAATTCAGACATGACTACTAATGACCCAGACCCTTCAGGAATGAAGGTTTGGGTCACCCCACCAGGCAAAGAACCACGACCAGATGAGGTGATTGCTGAAAAGAAAGGGAATACGTGAATGGGTGGTGGAAGAAGGTAGTTCTAATTACCAGTTACGCGGCCACGTGATCAGCTGCAGAAATGAGGACTGTAATTGTTACGAATATTTCTGCTTCATATGTGTGCATCAAATATTTTTATTTTCTTCATTTATAAAATATAAGATGTAAACAGCTAGTGCGTTTTTGGTTGTACACATGTTAGTTGTATCACGTTAGGCTGAAGTATAACTTTATAATCGTCTTTATTCAGAGATTATGTATGGCTTAAGGAGATGTGTACATGTGCCAAGTTGATAAGAGGTGGACTGTGATGGTTAAGATTGTGTGTCAACTTGGTTGGACCATGATTCTCAGTGTTTATATGTGATCACTCCCATGATTGAATCTGCTGTGAGTAGCCAATCAGTTGAAAGGGATTTTCCTTTGGGGTGTGGCCTGCATCCAAATATAAGCAGACGCTCTGGCTTTTTTGCTCACTCTGGATCCTGCACTGCTTCCTGTTCATCTGGCCTCCGGCTCCTACAGATCATGGAATTTGTTGATCTTCACTTCCTGAGAGTGGGAGCCCCACTCTTTGACCTGCCAATTTTGGATTCGCCAGCCCCTGTGGCTAGGTGAATTGAGAGAAGCCTCTACCCTGATACACGGACTTGGGACGTTTCAGCCTCTACAACTGTGTGAGCCGTCTCCTTGATATAAATCTTCCTATATTTATACACTTTACTGGTTCTGCTTCTCTAAAGGACCCAGCCTAAGACACCAGTCATATTTTGAGTGCCTTCCAGCCTGAGGGGCTCATCTTCTGGCACTGCATCAGACAATGTTCTACTGCTATTCATAAGGTTTTCACTGGCCAATTTTTTTCAGAAGCAGATTGCCAGGTACTTCTTCATAGTCTGTCTTAGTCTGGAAGTTCTGCTGAAACCTATACACCGTGAGTGACCCTGCTGTTCTTTGAAATACCAGTGGCATAACTTCCAGCATCACAGCAACACACAACCCACTACAGTAGGACAAATTGACAGACGAGTGGTGGAGGAAGCATCAATCCAAAATCCTCTTCAATTTCAACAGCTTCTCAGAGTTACAGACCTCAGTTGTCCTCTATAGAACAACTCTGGAGTTCCATTGCCAACTGACCTGAGTCCTGGGCATCACCCTCAAAAGTGGAAGAGGTAAGTCCCGGGGAAAATTTTCAGAAGAGACGTTTGAATGCTCTAGAGTCTTTAGTCCATTGTGTGAAGCCACAGGCTACGGGAAATTTTGAGCTCACAGTCGTTGGACTCTTCTCAAATGAAAAAGTGTATCTGGAGATGGTGAAGATGGAGGAGTTGCTAGGTGGATAAAAGATATTGTAGCACTAATAACTATTTCTCTTACAGAGACAAGATTTCCTGTTATGCAGCAGGTAGTGAGGATCATCTAAGCAGTTTTCTTCTAAAATTTTAACAAGGAAACTTAAAAAAAAAATCTTGATGCTCCACTACAAGAAAAAAGAAAATAATGTCACCTCTTTACCACTGACCTGGCTCCAGTTTTAGCCATTCTTCAGGAACTGAAATTTGAAACTATGTCCTCTTCAGTTTAAGAATATTTTTATCAATTGTAATATTTAATCATACTGACACAGAATACTAACACCCAGTGCTTCAAACTGGTTCTTTCTGGTTCAGGCATGGCTGAGGAAGCAGCGTTGGAACAGACCCAAATTTACACTTTTTTTTTTTTAATAAAATTTGGGTGAACCAGGACCATAACTGGAATGGGAAAAACTACAGGTCAAAGCCCTGCTAGAAACTTAATCTTCCTCTTAGAAAACAAGGGCAGCGTAGGCATTGCATAGCAACCAAATCTCTTGCCCATCAGATTTTGCACAATGTTGGAAGCAGGGGTGCTCTGCTCAAAGATGGTAGCTGACCAAACTGCTTTGAATGTGTGTCATGCTCCTCAGTCCTGGCATTAATCCAATCTCATGCATCAGGCTCCTGAAAGGGCTCACTACACCTCTCCTGAGTCTCCTATTCCAGGGATTTGACCTGTAATTTTTCCTGTTTTGTTTATAGTTTCCAATCACCCAAATTTTAGAAATTCTGGTCTGTTCCAGTTTCACTTCTTTGGCTGTGACTGAGCCAGTTTGAACCTGTTTGAAGCCCTGCTAATGTCTCAAGAGTTCCATTCCTGACTTGTCCTAAGTAATGGACCTCTTTCTAGAAATGTTTATGAGATAATGCCTTTGAGAATCTGTGTGAACCAGTAAGTACAATGTAGTGCAGAGGGACTTAATGGAGGACAGACCATGAGACCAGTGAAATAAAATATTATAGGTGCTTTGATAGGGGAAGTACAGGGCTCTGAATTTTTTTTTTTTCATTCAATTGGTTTCAGGTGTGCTAAAGAACGCTTCCCACAGGAAGTTATGTTTTTACTGAATCATGAGAGATAAAGCATGGTTATCCAGGCGAAGAGGAGCTTCTCCGATATTTACTCCATGACCTGGTTCATCTTTGAAGAAATCCTGGGTAGACATCTGCTAACCAGCAATTGGGCAGGTAGGGTAATCAGAATGATACCTAACTGACCAATTGTAGTGTTGATGCAGTGACACACCTGCAGTGAAACAAAGTTGGGTTATTGGCTTGTTGCAACAAGGGAGATTGTACACCATCAGGAACAGTGGAGTGTCTCAGTAAGATAGTGCCGGAAATGACTATGATAGGATTTTAGCTTTTATTAGGTGATTTTGAGAAGGTTCAAGAAAGTTGAGCTTTTATCTAGGCTGGAGATAGTCAAGAAGGGGGGTAATTCTATGATTGGATATCTTAATTTTTTTCTAGAATGTGGGAATAATGAAGGTCTAAAACTGTAATTTTGATAGATGCAGTAGTCACCAATATTAGCCAGGAAAAGTATATATTTAGTCATTTTTTTGTGTTTTTGATGATGTTCTTGTTTTAGTCTTTGTTCAGACATGATTATGAAGTGTTTTTGTTTTTGTTTTGCTTCATCAGGGTCACAGAATGGCCTTTGTCTAATGTTGGTATTCAGTGAAATTTTTTTTATGTTCAAAAGGAAAATACCGCAGCCTAGGTGTGGGGCCAATACCAGCCAGCACCTGGTAACATCATGGCCTCGGTACAGGACCAGACCAGCTGCTGACTATCAGGAGCTAGTTTTCTTTCTCTTGGTAGCAAGTGTCTGAACTCTGTAGCTCATGCCCATGAGAGGAATCTCCCAAGAGCCACCTCCTAATTAACTCTGTATCCATTTGGGCTTAGGAATGAGCTCTTATTTGGAAAAGGAAACAAATGATTAGTACCTAAGGAAAAAAAAATGGATAAGAAGATACTTGAAGTGCCTAAAGCATCATGGTGTCTCTTCTCTATACCCCTCACCTTCCCTATGAGGGTGGTCTTCCAGGGTTTTGGAACTCTGGTTTACGCTGGTGGCCTATGATGTCTGAGCCTGATCGTGTGTATACAGGTGAACGTGAACACTGGCTATGTTTAGTGCAGCATTGACCATATAGCTCTGGAACTCAGGATAGAAATTTGGGCGCAGAAATAGGTTCAGGCTGGCAGTGCCTGGCACACAGGAGACACTCAAACACTATAATGAATGGAAGGATGAATGAATGAGTGAATGAATGAATGAATAACATACTTTCGGAGATAGCATAAAATAAATCTAAATGTTTACCTCTTCAGGGTGTTTCCATCCACATTTATCTTTCTATCCTTTAAAACAAAAACAAACCTGTTGCCATCGAGTCAATTCCAACTCACAGTGACCCAATAGGACAGGGTAGAGCTACCCCATAGGGTTTCCAAGGAGCACCTGGTGGATTCTAACTGCAAACCTTCTCTTAACCACTACACCACCAAGATTTCTTTTTTTTTTAAAGTACATTATATTTTGTCGCTGCAAAATTTATTATTGTTCCCTTTGGATAAAATTTAAAATGGACTCATTAATACTAACAAAGGCTTCAGCCCGAATATCACAGAGCAGGAGTTTGAAAGTAAGGGATCCCTGCCTAATCACCATAGTTTTCCAGAAGATGCCTGGGACAAGAAACCTTGCCAGTGCACTCAGGAACTACTTCAGACTAAAGAGAGGAGGGCGAGTCATTTCATGTTTTCAAAATATTATTTTACTAAATGAATGTTAATATTTGATTACTGTTGTAAAAAGAGGTATGTATACCTAGAGGGTGAAAAATTCTGTATCTCTTATCCCTTAAGCATACTTTCCTTCCCAAGATAACAACTGTTCATGGTATGATTCATACTCTGCGTGTGGTACCCAAGTCCCTGCAGACTGCAGACATTTTACTCTGACGCCAGACCTCTAATGTCCACTAGCTTTCTCAGCACTGTAAGATACTGGAAGTAATTAGTAAATGGTAGCCATTATTATTATTTGCATATGTAAAAACATAAGAAGCAATTATGTATTTTTTCCACAAATAATGTATGCCTTCTATATTTGTTTGCCAACTGCTCCTCCTCCCTGCTGCGAGGTATTTTCGTAGCTGCACTGTGCCATTTTTTTTTACAACATGTAAAAAAAATTGGCATACAGCACTTATGAAAATACCTTGATGGGGGAGGGCAAGGTTGGTAAACAAATGTAGAAGGCACACATTATTTGCGTAAAAATTTCGTATTGCCGATCAGATGAATTCTTAAAGACTGTTTCACAAACTGCATTTAAAATAACCTTAACAGATATTGTGTACTTCCCCAAGTTAATGTATTTTCCATTGGAAAGATATTGGGAAATTGGAATCAAATGCTCCCTCATGGGAAAAGCCAGAATTTTAGTTTGGACATCAGGTCTGGTTGTCAGTGATTCAACTTCATGCTGTCTCTCTAGATCAGCACTGTTCAACAAGAAGCCACTTGCCACATGTGGCTACTGGGCACTTGAAATGTGGCTAGTCCAAATTGATATATACTGTACATATAAAATATATACCACATTTTGAAGACTTAGTACAAAAAAGTGTAAAGTATCTCAATAATTTTTATGTTGATTACATATGGAAATGATAATGTTCTGGGTATACTGGATTAAATATATTAACTTCAACTGTTCATTTTTACTTTTTAAAAATGTGGTTATTAGTTAATGAAAAAAAATAACATATGTGGCACTGCCCTAAATGGAGTCAATGGGTGTTAGGATGATTTGGGTGGGGTGGGTTCAGATCTTTCTGAAAGTGATCTAAAGAAAAAATGGATCACGTTTTTGTTAAAGGCCTCTCAGTGTTCTAGGGTGTATACAATTCTTTAAGATGGCTAACGAGAAACTCCCTCTCTTCTCAGTCTTGGCTTTTGTGACTCATTTAGCCACCCAAACAAAATTAGTTTCCCAAATAAGCAACTATTCAACTATTCCTTTGGGAAGCCTTTCTTGAATGTCCTCTTTCCAGCCCTTTAAGCTAGTTGCCCCTGCTACCCACAGCTCCCTTCATCACTCCCCTTATAACGTTTAACATTTATGCTACAATTGCCCATTTATTGGTCCATTTTCTCTGTTCAGTTGTGAGCTGTTTGTAGAACAGAATCTAGATTCGTTTTTCTCAGGTTCCTTCCTAGCACGATGCTGACAATCAGCTCTTATACTTGTTCAATGCATTCATATAACAAGCCAGGCAATTCCATTTTTTCTGTAACTCCAATTCTTGAAAATTATTTTCCAACTTCAGTCAAATTTTGCCTCCCTGTCCCTTCTACTCTTTTAGGATATATCTCTGGAGCTAACTGCTTGTTCTGAATACTGCAACCTATACATTTGCCTAAGGTCATATATGATTTTATGTTTGGATGAGCATGTCTTTCAAACCAAGCATGTAATAAAAACTCCAATATTGTTTTCACATATGATACCCTAGACTGTGTCTCCTCAAATCTGTTATTGAATTTTCTTCCACACCCAATTGCAGGATTTAATATTTATACCATCAAATTTCTTCTTACTAGTTCCAGCACTCGGCTGTGGAAAAGTTTTTTTTTTTTTTTTGGATCCTACATATTTAAACAGCCAGACTTATACTCTGCTCTCTTATGTGTTTCTTGAAGGGGTCTCAGAGGCAGAAATTGGTAGCAAAGCAGATGTTTCAAAGTAGGGCTCCAGGCCTGTGTCTCCAACTTCAACCAGAAAATCATGCTTTCTGGTTAACATAAAATTTATTTTACGGCCGGGTTAACATAAATTTTTTGGCAAAAATGTTTGCTTAGAATTTTTGAACACCATTGTTCTAGAGCAAGCCACTGATGATTTCACCACGACTGTAATCAATACCCCATCCTTATGACCCTGTCCCCCAGACCCACACCACCCAATTTATATGGTTTTAATTTTTTTAATTTGCAATATTTGACCCAGTATAAAGTTGTGTGCCACTAATTTTAATGGGCTTCTCTTTTAATTTAAATTATTTTGAAAAGATCACAGTCATTTGGTATCTTAGTTAATATTCTTATGATATATAGTTTTGGTGAATTTCTCCCCAAACTTTAAACACAAAATGGACTTCTGCAAAAGAATTTAGCAATTCTAAAGATGCTATCGATTGACTTTTTTTTTTTTTGTACTATATGTGGGAAAAAGCTGTGTTGGGGGTTACTCAGAAAAAAGAGAATTTGACATTTTTGTGACTAATTGACAGTCTCTGCCCTGGTTCTTCTTTGCCCTTTCCTTCACCAGTACACCTGATATGTTAAAAAGAAGTGATATTAACAGACAGCTCCTGAGGGAGCAGGAGACCAATGGGATACAGACCCCAAATTCTCATTAAAAGACCACACCTAGTGGTATGATTTCGACTAGAGGAATCCCAGAGACAATGCTCCCCAGAACTTCTGATGGCACAGGACAGGAACCATCCCCGAAGACAAATCATCAGGCATGAAAAGGACTGGTCAGTGGCGGGAAGAGAGATACTGATGAAGAGTGGGCTAGTTAAATCAGGTGGACACGGGAGAGTGTGTTGGCAACTCTTGACTGGAGGGGGGATGGGAAGATAGAGAGAGAGGGAAGATGGTAAAATTGGCACGAAACGAGAGACTGTAAGGGCTGACTCAATAGGGGGAGAGCAAGTGGGAGAAGGGAGTGGGATGTGTGTAAACCTACATGTGACAGACTGATTGGAATGGTAAATGTTCACTTGAAGCTTAATAAAAATTAAAAAAAAACAAAAAAAACACGGAGAGAGAGATTTACAATCAGTTGCAAAAAAAAAAAAGTGATATAGCACAAAATAACCTTATAGTATCATTATCATGGAAGAAAAGTTAATTTGGGGACCATGTACCTCTGTTTGGGGCTAGTCATTCAACCAGGTATAAATTCAACCAATTATATTATGCTTCAGCTCATATTTACCATTTTATCCAATCATAAAAGAGGAAAAAAAAACTATTAAATGCCTTGCCTAAATACTTCCTAAGTTTATTTACTTTTCTGACATGATTAATACATCAGGGGAATACTATAGTCTATTTTCCTATTCCTGATGATTCCAGGTTGGATTCTAATTGTATTTCCACAAAGTCACACAGCAACTTACGGCACACCGAGACCAGACCCTGGGATTTGGATTCCCAAGCCATTACTCTTTCTACTATACCACAGTGGTGCTCCCATGCTTACAAGAGGTGCTTATTATAAAAAAGGAAACACCAGAATCAAAAAATGGCCAGAAAAAAGAAGTTTAAAGGTTAACACATGCTCATGGCCCTCAGCTGCTTATCAAGTTTTCCTTTTTCAGTGTCAAGTATTTAGTCAGTCATATTTTTCTAACCTAAAACTGGGCTCAAGCCTGAATATTAGCTTTTATTAAGCAAGATGTGGGAGAAATACAATTACTACAACTTTACACAGTGATCTCCCCAGAGGTCCTAAAGTACCAACTACTCAATTATTGTCTTGTCACTCCCCAAATAAAATCATCTTTGAATGGGAAATAAATGATCACTTACATAAAACAATCTGTAGAAATTAAAACACTTTAATATAAACATTTCCAGAATATAGACTGATTTTGTATGAGTACTTTGAGAGCTTTTTAAAACTATATATCATTAAACTTATTATAGCTGTTTTACTTTCCACTTTCAGAACTAGAAAATACAAAAATACACTGCAAATTAGATTTAACAAAGAAAAAAAATCAGTCTAACTTGCTTCGTACATTTTCCTTGGAGAAACCAGGCAACATAAACAAACACACAACAATAAAACACTACCAACACTAACACGAACCCAAACAAGGAATGGATTCTTCAATGCCTGGTAATTCTCTCATTTAAAATAAATGATCTCCAAGGGTTAATAATTTGCTATCACAACAATTTGGTGAATACAAGTAGAGACACCCTCATTAAGGGAAATTACGTATCATGTAAGAAACATGGAACTTTTTTTAAAAAACGAGGAAAAGTGATTTCCAACTTGCGGAAAAGGCATATTGAATTCTTTTACTTCACTTGGCCGTTGTTAGAGGTTAAAGTACCTGTTCACCTAGGAAAATTCAAGTAACATGAAAGCAAACTTCTCAGCCTATTTCTTCAACATTGGGGTGCCAAGACTAAAAAGCTTCAAAATCCAGGAATAGACCCATCCCAAAGAATTGCCTCTTCCACTTTTCTTTAACGGGTTTCTCTTTTCTGTGCTTCTTATTGTTAAGTGCTGCAGAGTTGGTTCTGGCTCACAGTGATCCCATGTGACAGAGCAGAACTGCCCCCATGGAATTTTCTAGGCGATAATCTGTATGGGAACAGATCACCAGTCTTCCTCCTGCAGAGCCACTGGGTAGGTTTCTGTGCTTATGTTCTTCTTTCTCAGAGGCTAGGCTTAGCCTTTTTTATTTCTTCTTCCAATGCTTAAGCTTTGCTGAACTGACATGACTATTATCTCCTCTTTTCTTCACTGGATACTCTTGTCTTTGTCTAGATCTATATCCGTAACTGATTTCTTCACTTCCTCCTTGGGTAAACAAAACGAAAAGTTCAAAATCCAAGAATAGACTCATCCCAAAGCATTTCCTCTTCTGTCCTTTCTTCAGCGTGTTTCTTTTTCTCTTTTCTGTGCTTTCGTGCTTCTTTCTCAGAGGCTACATCACGACTTTTTTTCTTCTTTCGATGTTTAAGCTTTCCTGAACTGACACTGACTTCATCCACTTTTCCTTCCCTTTGCTGGATGTTCTTGTCTTCACCTAAATCCACATCCTCAGTACTCTTCTTCTTTTTATGTTTAGACTGCTTCTTCTCTGCTTTTTCTTCTCCTTCTTCCAGATGCCGCTTTCTCTTCTGATGTCTTCGTTTATGACTTGCTCGATGGTCACTGGTATTGTTTTCTGAGGAGAGGTCCTTGTAAACTTCAGATTCTACACTGTATGGGCCCGGGTTATTTTTTTCTTGACTAAGGCTCAGGGGTACTGGTTTTTCTGAGAAACAGTTGCTGGTGAGTTGATAGTAGTTCATAGATTCTAGTCCCTGTTTGCTGTCATGAACTGATGAGCAATGAGGTAACTGGTTTTCCACTACTTGTGAAATAGTGTATGAACCTGGGTAGGTCTGGAAAGTCTCAAATGGGTACCTTTGCTCAATCATTCTACGTCCAGGGCTGCAATCAACCGTTCCTCTGTATGCATGGATTTCGACAGAGCTATCTTCAATCTTTCTGAAACAAGTCTTTGGTTCCAGCCCTCTAGCTTTCTGCTCTTTGATGTAATCTTCAAGTTCATCTTGGAAAGAGTCATATGCCCTCTTTGAAGGAGCTGGTAACCTATACGTTAACTGGTTTTCCTCTGCTGAAACACTGTCTGGTCCTTGGTAGGTCTCAGAAGTCTCACATGAAAATCTTTGTTCACACATTCTATGTCTAGGTCCAAAATCAACCACTTCTTTGTACCCATGGGTTTCCATATAGTTATCTTCTTCCATCTTTCTGAAACAAGTTTTTGGTTCTAATCCTCTGGCTTTCTGCTCTTTAATGTAATCTTCCAGTTCATCTTGGAAAGAGTCATACCTCTTCTGTGAATGAGCTGGAAAGTAATGAGGTAACTGGTTTTCCACTGCTTGTGAAATATTGTATGGTTCTGGGTATGTGTGAAAAGTCTCACATGGGAATCTTTGATCAAACACTCTTTGTTTCGGTTCGAAAGCGATTACTTCACTGTACCCACATGTTTCCACAGAGCTCTCTTCCATCTTGCTGAAACAAATGTTTGGCTGTAGTTCCCTGGCTTTCTGCATGTTTATGTAATCTTCACATTCATCTTGTAAAGACTCTTGTGTCTTCGAATCCTTCACTAGATTGATAACAAGGGTTTCTCTACAAAGAAGATGGTAGAAAGTTCTTGTTATTGAATTATTTTATTCAGAATATGTTCTTTGTTCTCAAAAATATTAGTTAGCCTCAAAAAACAACAATTAAAAAATGCTCAGAATTTAAAAAACCTATCTCAATATAAAATCTCTCAATCATGACTTTTTATGCCAAAAAGCAGCAGCAGGGATAGTCAAATTATCTCCTAGGACCTCACAATTTTTACACACAAAATTGCTTAGGGCAGGGATGAAAAGGAGGACAGGTATAAAGGAGATGACATACCTGATGCTGTTGTAGTACTAAAAATGTAAGGCATGTTGGGAAATACGGGTAAGGACCAATAATATTTAATGTCCTGATGGATGGTCAAGGAGCCCTAGTAGCACAGTGGTTAAGTGCTTGGCTGTTAACCAAAAGGACAGCAGTTCGAACCCACCAGCTGCTCTGCAAGAGAAAGACCTAGCAATCTGCTTCCATAAAGATTACAGCCCTGGAAACCCTATGGGGCAGCTCTACTCTGTCCCATAGGATCGCTATGAGTTGGAATCAACTCTGTAGCAGTGGGTTTTTTTGTTTTGTTTTGTTTTGATGGATGGTCTGATCTGAATGTCACATCACTTCCAAAATTTTGGTTAGTCAGTTCCTTGTATAAATCTATAAATGTGACATTTATTCTGGAACCCTGAGATTTTTCTTTTTTAAGTCTAAATAAAGATTAATTTGGTAAGCTAGACAATTTAGCTAAGTATTCACACTATAATAGTGTAAAGATTTTCTACTAGAATGAAATAATGTAACAGAAACACTATGCTTTGATTTGCAAAGCAAAAAACCAAATACACAATCATTATGGTGCAGTGGTTAAGGGCTACAGCTGCTAATCAAAAGGTCAGCAGTTCAAATCCACCAGTCGCTCCTTAGAAACCCTATGGGTCAGTTCCACTTTGTCCTATAGGGTTGCTATGAGTCAGGATCAACTCAATGGCACGTAGCAAGAACAACGTCCTGCTACTTGACTTATCCAGTCCCTAATTGTCCTCTCAATCCTCCCCTTGTTAAAATACCATAATAGACTGGACTAAATATTTATCGAGCTCCTATTATGTGCCAGGCCAAGTACCTTACACATACTATTTCATTTCATTATAACAACCTTATAACAGTTGGCCCAAGTTACACACTTGTAAAAAAGATGGATCCAGATCTGTCTAACAGCAATACCTTTGTTCCTAACTACTGTACCTCATTGGAAGGATGACGACCTGGCCACAGAATCCCAGGAACTAAACCAACCTTTCAAGGATTCTCTGAATTTGTATGATTACCCTGAGAATATCCCTTTAGCATCCTTCAGAAAAGGACAATACTGTCTGGCCAAGAGGGGTACCAGTTAGCCACCTCTGCCAATACATTCTCAAGGGTAGGGAATTCCCTGGAGGATGCTAGAACATGTTATAAATACCACCAACCAAATTCAGAATCAAGTCATAAAGGAATGAATGCCTAGAAAGCTTGTAAAATACACACAAGGTTACCTGACAGAGGCCCTGGTGTTCAGTGTCATAGAAGCATTTTGGAAAAAAGTACTTACTTAATTTGATGTTCATTTCCTTGTATATGGGACTGGAACATTTCTGAAGATGTAAAGGTAATACTACAAATATGGCAAATGTAGGTTCTCATATTATATGCTGAAAAAACAGAAAGTTCAAGTTAAGACGGTCAGTAAGATACACACAGAATCACATAATGTTAGAGTTGGACAGTAATAAAGTTAAGTCTCTCAGAGCCCATGACTTTTATTTTAAAGCCAAGAATTCTTTCCACTATACCACATTGCATCTCTAGACCTGACTTCTTTCCTAAGAAATTGCTATCTTTCTGCTTAATATCACTGGATGTTCACCAGGTGCCTCAAATTTTAACATGCATGACAAACCTCAAACCCTCGACAAAACTCTTCTTTTTTGCACCTAAATCTCTTTCTACCCAATCAAAACCTGAAATTTCCCCAAAAGAATAAAGACAAATAAAAGCAAATTTTTACTCTCTTACCTGAAATCACTGTAGTGCATTAGTTTACCAAAGTAAATTCCATAGACAGATGTGGTTTTAGAAAGGAGAGAGGTTCAGTGAGCCCCACACTCAGGATAAAAACTGAAAGCAAATTCTAAAGCAAAACTACTAGTTACCACTTCAAAAGAGTAAAAGGCTACAGAATAGGAACCCTATATCAGCTACCTCCACATCCTGCTTCTTAGGGCAGAGCTGGAAGCAGGGAATCAATTTTTTTTTTCTTAATCTCATCATCCTTCCACTGTCTCTCTGGTCAGAAGAAGCAAATAAAGAAATTTCATAAGCCAAATATAAGAACAATCTCCCCTAAGGAAGAGAGAATAAAGTGATGGCTAAGGATATTTCAGGGACAGTCAAGGTCATCTTTTATATCAAACAGCAATCTAACAATTTAAAGGCCACTGACTTAATCATTACCAAGTGTATTGGTCTTTTCCAAGAAAGGGCTCTTCACTAAAAAAGGAGACTACCGTCACGAGGGAAGAAAGATGCTGACTTTGAAGAACATGAGAACTGTGTTCACTTGTGAGATATACTTTACTGTGGACCCAGGAAAGCTCAACAGGTTTTACCAACATCTGACTGACTGATTGCTCAAAACTACCCTCCCTTCCTGTGCTCTGATTTAATGTTCACTGAGTCACTTTCTGATGATTTGGTTTCCCTCATTTCTTTGATACCAAGAAGAGGATTCCCTGGATGGCGGACATAGAAACCTAAAACCTGGAAATGTATGTCTCCTCCTACTATAAACCAGTAGCCCTGGTGGTGCAGTAGTTAAGAGCTATGGCTGCTAACCAAAAGGTCATCATTTTAAATCCAACAGCAGCTCCTTGGACACCCTACGGGGCAGTTCTACTCTGTCCTATAGTATCACGAGAATGACAACGTAGTAAACTACAATGCTTCCCAGACTTCTATGGTAAGGATCAGCTGGGACATTAGCTAAAAATACAGCTCCCCACGTCCATCCCCTGGAGAATATGATCCACTTTGTCTGGGGTAGGGCCAGGGAATTTGTGTTTTAAGAAGTACCCCAGGTGATTTATTATGAGAAAATTTCGAGGAAGTATAAAGGGCATACTTTCCCAGTTCTCTGGCTATTTATCAGCCTCTTCCAAGTTTGTTTGTGGTTAGTGAGGCCCTGATTTGAGACTGATTAACTCTGAAGATTCTGGACTTCCTGTAAAGCTAAGGATTAAACCAGGACTCTGCATCCTCACGACAAGCTTTTTTTTAAAGGAAAATATTATTATCCTTATTTTACAAGTGTAGAAACTAAGGCTCAGATTAGCCTGGCCAATATCACACATTTTGAGGATACCAAAGTTATGCAAGAGGATCAAGAGTCCTGGTTTTCCCTAGATTAGTGGTTCTCAATGCTGCTTACGCATCAGAACCACGTGGCATACTTCAGAAATGCTCATCTTGTGGCTTCGGGTCAGAAGAATTAAATCGGAATCCCTAGGTGTGGAACCAGGCTTTTGTACTTTCTGAAAGCTTGCCAGATGATTTTACTGTGACAAAGCCATGGGTGAGAAACACTGCCCTAGATAATAAAGCCAATGATCTTCATTTGATGATAAGCTTATAGTTCAGGGATTTTTACATAACATTTATTTAGTGCTTATAATTATAAAGTATACTGTATATAGTGTTCTGTCAGTTCCTCCATTTTTTCCTCCACAAATGACACTGGAAATAAGATTCTAATAGAGGGGTTTGAAGGAGCTGCAGGAGCCAGAGACAGTTCTGGAGCTATGGTCTGATGACTATCACCTTGGCCCTTGGCTTTTTCAACAATAATGTTCTTGATTTTTTTTCTAGGATAAAGACCTCTCAGAAAATAATATACAATAACTATGTAAACCCTTTCTGTGGAGATATGAAGCTTATCATTGGCCCCAAGGTCAGAATTCCTGGTTTAATCCTCCTAGAACCTGTTTCCACTATGTTTCTCAATCTCTCAAGTCTCCTATCTTGAGAGTCTGCTCCTTGACCCTGTCCAGCTTCACTGCTCTTGGCCCTGCTAAGATTGCTTATTTATAAGTTCCCCAGAAATGTGGGCTTCTTTGCATCTGGTACCTCTCAGAATCTTCCATAACCTAACAGTTGTGGGGCCCACTATTCTAATCAGAGCCCCATCTCATAACTTCCTGGATTAAGGTCTTTGTTTTCAAAACACGGACTGGGGAAATGCGTGTTTTTTTTTTTTTTAGTTTAATGTTGTGGTTCTCAATTTCGGCTCCATATTGGAATCACTTGGGGGAGTTAAAAAAAGAGAAAACAAAACACTGATGCCTAGGTCCCATAGATCCTAATTCAATTGATTCGAGCAACAGCCTGAGCATTGGTATTTCTAAAAGTTCCCTGTATGACTGTAACGTGCAGTCACAGTTGAGAACCATTAGTCTAATATCTTAAATGGGGAAAAAACAACTGAGAGCTACATGTAAGTAGACATGCAACTTAATGTGGGATTTATCTTATGAAGAAAAATAGAAAATGCCCAATTTCCTTGTTTTTTAAATTGAGAAGATAACAAAAACATTTCATAAAAACTAACATTTATTGAGGGCCTACTGTATGACAGGTACTGTATATATTATTTCATTTCCTCCTCATTCAATCGTGTGATGTACCATTATTTTCATTTTATACCTGAGGAACCTGAAGTGCAACTGAGAAAGTGACTTCAAACATATCTCTAAATCTATGTTTATCTCTGTACACCACACCACCTCTCAATAAACAATTAGCAAATATGAACTGAGATAAAACATGTACTCATTACCATATAAAGCACTGAAAAGGATATTGCAGAATAAAATATAATCCCTTGTCTCAAGGAAACTAATTTAGTTGAGGGGTTATAATTGATGTAACTGCCAACAAACAATAACACCTATAGGAAATCAGAGAAAGGGGAGAATACTGAGAGCTAGAGCAGTGAAGGAACCTGGGATGGACCCTAGAGAACAGGAAGGATTTGAGCTGTAAGGAAAGCAGATAAGAGTCTTTCAGGGGATGAGAACATCATCAGCCATGGCAGAGACAGAAGTGAGCATGATGTCTTCAATTCAAATAATCTGTTCAACAAACACTGAGCACCTATGTGGAACCAAGTATCATGCCAGATGCTAGAGGTACAAAATGAATAAAATAGCCAGGTTACTCACGATCCAATGTGAGAAACAGTCACATGAACAGAGGATTTCAATCTCATTTGTTAAAAGGCAGGAGGTATGCATAAGGAATATAGGAGTGCAAAAAAGCAGAGGCACTTAGCCCAATACAGGGGTCTGGTTGGAGAAGACTACTGGACGAGATGATGCCTTAGCTAAACTTGAAGAATGAAAAATAGTTAACTTGAGGAGAAGAATTTGGCAGACCATTTTGGGCTGAGGAAATTGCGTGAAAAAAACACAGAAGCTTACAGGAACTTCTTATAATTTGGAATTGTTGGAGAGAAGATACAAGGGGATGAGATGCGAGAGGCAAAAAGGGGTCAGATTAAAGAGAGGCTTGTATGTTATGCTAAAGAACCTAGACTTTATTCTGGGGGTTGGGAAACCTCAAAGTGGTTTATGCAGTAAGTTACATGGTCAATGGTGTTTTAGATAGATCTCTCCTCTGGCTGCAATATGGGGGATGAATTTAAGTAGAGCAAGCCTGGAGGTAAAGAGATCACAGTTTTGAGGCAAATATAACAGACCAGGGAAGAGACAATGAGGGCATGGACTAGAAAGGCCATAGTAGGGATAGAGAAAAAGAGAAGAGCAGGGAAATAGGAGAAATATCTAGCTTAAAAAATGGAAAAACTTAGTGACTGACTATATGTGGGGGATAAAGGAGAGTCAAAGACCTAGGGAAGTCTAAAATAACTCCCATCATCATAGTTTGACAACTGGGTAGGTGGTGGTCCCATTAGCTGAAATTGGAACTTCAGAAGTGTTGTTTCGGGGGTGGGAGAGTAAGCAATAGTGAATCTGAATCTGGACACAGTCTGAGGTGACTATGAGATTTCCACGTAAACGTGTCCAGCAGGCAGTTAGATATAGGAATTTGAAATACAGAAGAGAGGTCAGAGAGATTCTGTAAATGCCAACACATGAAGGTAGCTAAAACAATAGTGAGTGGATGAGAGCTCTTCAGGACGGTGTATGGGTGGACACAGAAGAGCAACATAATGATGATACTTTGGATAATGCCACTCTTTAATATGGGAGAAGCGAAGAAGTCCATGAAAAGGCCATCAAATAAAGGACACAGTTGTAAGGATGAACAGGAAATAGTAGTGTCAAGGGAGCTAAGGAAGTAGAGATTTTTAAGAGGAAGATTGTTGAATGGAGTCAAACGCAGTAGAGAGATCCAACAGCACACGGACTGAAATATGTCTGCTGGATTCGGAAATTTAGAAGTCACTATGACCCTGTGAGGAGTAGCTTTAGTGGCGTGGTGGCATGGAGGGCTGGGGTATGTGTGTCCCAACAAATGACAGTGAGCTTAGATGGGCGGATAAAAAGTGAAGACAGTAAGAGGAAATTACACTTGCAAAAAAAGAAAAAAAAAACTTGGCTGAGAAAAAGGGAGTGTAGTAACTAAAGGAGGAGAACTCAGGGTTAAGAGATGATTTGGTTAAGGCAAAATACTTGGTAATCCACATTTGATGGTTAATTTTTTCTTGAAGTAAAAAAGAAGCTTGTCTGAAGAGTGTGAGGAAGGAGAGAAAGGCAAGAGAAGAGAGTCTTGGAGAATGCTGTTTAAAATCTCTACCGAGGGGAAAGTCAGAAAAGGCAAAGGGTTAAGGAGGACTAAACCCGAGATGAGGCTGGACACGGAGACTCTGCAGAGGCACCCAATCTGCACCGCCGCCACCACCAGTTGCTGTGGAGTCAATTCTGACTCACGGCCACCCTACGTGCGTCACAGGAGAACTGGGTCCCGCGGGGTTTTCAGTGGCTGATTTTTCGGAAGCAGATCACCAGGGCTTTCTTCTGAGGTCCCTCTGGAACCCCCAACCTTTCAGTTAGCAACCAAGAGTGTTAACTCTTTATACCACCCAGGGATGCTACCCAATCTCTAACCTTACATAAATTTCCATAGCAGCTCTCAGTAGCCTGGATGTAGGAAAGGTAGATTATGCGAATGATCCAGAGTTGAAATCTTGCTACCAGGAAGTGAGAGAAGAACAATAAGGTATAAGCAAAGCCTTCCAGAAGGCTGACAGAATTAAAGTGAGGTGATGGTACTGGAAATGGGATGGAAGGGTACAGAAAGAAATATTCCTAAGAAAATTTGGTAAGACTTGCTGATGGATAGGATATAGAGATTTAAACAGTCAAAGATGCCCTCAATAAGTTCAGATGGCTGGATAAATAGTGGTACTACCGGCAAAGACGGAAAACTTGGGAAATTCAAGTTTTTAGAGAAGATTATTAATTCAGTTTTAGATATGTTGAGTTTCAGGTGAAGGTAAGACATCTAAGTGCAACAATGGGGCAAGTAATTAGTAAGATAAATAAAACAAATAAATAAAAAATACATACATACTTTAGTTCCATATCGTTATGGTAGCCATTCCTGTGCTAATAAGATCTGGGGCTGGATGAGGGACATGAAGAAGTGAGAATGATGAAGAAAAAGAGAAAGATATAAGATATGGAGAAAAACATATACAAACAATAGCAGATGGAGAGGAAGGCAGAGACACAAAGAAGAGGATAAACAGGTGAAGAGTGAAACAGTTAAGATGGTATATGTTAAATTGATTTTGTATTATCACTTACTTGTAATATGGATTCTGCTATTACCACTGTTCTCTCAAATTGTCATTATCTAATTTACCATTATCAAAAATCCTCCAACTACTTTTAATCCCCAAATATCTCCTGCTCCCAAAATGGAAAAGTTAAGGCAGGGTTGAAAAATTATTCTTTGAGCTCTAGCTTCTGATGGTAGTGCAAAATGACCTCAATGCCTAGATTAAATTTTGCTGATGATCAGTCCTGTCCATGCCCAGGGTGAGAATTTAACCCAAACCCTCCTTCCTTCATTCTAATAGCCTTGAAACTTCAGACCGGAGTACTAAAATGGCCCTCCTCCCAGAACTGACCAGAGTACGTACACTTCTCATAGCTGGCTCCATTGAAATTTACCTTATGCCACTAAACTAGAAGCTACTTATTTCAGATAACCCTCAGCCTAACAATAGCAAAAATACCCTAATAAGTGGAACTTTGTCATTCATTTCCCCAAACATCTACTCACTTCCAGAAGCCCTATCACTTCTATTTCTACACTTTCCTATATAAGCATTCCTTAAAATCCTAGCTATATAAGTTGAATAACACTAAGTAGGAAACTGAAATAATGCAGACACAGAGTAAGCACTCAGTAAATAAAGATGAGTTAGTAGTTCACTGATTTACATATTGAACTAATCTCTATTAGGCAGGCCTACTTTGTGCCAGTTTCTATCTTCGGCACTGGAAATATAGATGCGTTTGATGAAGTCCCTTCCTTCAAATATCTTACATCATAATTAGTGAAAAAGACACATGGAGAGATACTTAGACATGCAGGTTAAGGAATCACAGATTAGCTTTGAAAGAAGTGAAAAGACGTCCAGGGCAGCAGCATGTTAAAGAATGAGCAGGAGATAGCCAGAAGAACAGTATGGGGATATTCCAGGCAAAGTGGACAGCATGAACAAGAACACAGACAAAAAATAGGGTAATGGCTTCTGGAAACCATAAGCAGTTTGTAGGTACTGACCCATATAGGCCATGGGAGGAAGCAGCAGAGGATAAGCCTGGAGAAGGTAGGCAGGGACAAGATGGTAGAAGGCTAAGGAGCTTGGATTTTATTCTTAGAAAATGGAAAAACAATGAAGGATTTTTATGCAGAGAATAACAGAAAGATTTGTACTTTAGGTAAAACACTCTAGCAGTTACATTGAGGGTAGATTTGAGGGCAGGGAGAGTGGTTAGAAGGCTGTGGTAATATCCTAGGACAAAGCTCGGAACGTATTGTGTGAGTACAGATCACCTAGAGATAGCGTTAAAATGCAGATCCTCATTCAGTAGGTCTGTAGCAGGGCCTGCAATTCCCTTCCTTCTAACAAACTTCCAGCTGATGCTGACGCTGCTGGTCCATAAAGCACACTTTGAGTAACACAGCTCTGGAAAGGATGTCAGAGGCCTGAACTAGCGTGAGAGGAGCAGAGCTACAGATAAAACCAAAAACCAAACCCACTGCTGTCGAGTCGATTCCAACTCATAGCAAACCTATAGGACAGAGAGAACTGCCCCATAGGGTTTCCAAGGAGTGGTAGCTGGATTCAAACTGCTGACCTTTTGGTTAGCAGCCATAGCTCTTAACCACTACACCACCAGGGTTTCTGGGCTAGAGACAAGGGGGCAATAATACCCAGGGGGTGAAGCAGTCACAGCTTTGTGCTTCATCAGGTATAGAAAGTAAAGAATGTAATGTTGGATTTAAGTTAACTGCAGGTTTCTAATTTGAACAAATGCTTATTATTGCCATCAACTGTGTTAAACAATGTTGGAGGAAGTGTAGGTTGAGGATGAGAAGACAATGCGTTCAGTTCTGGACAAAACACATTTGAAATGGCTATGAGACCTCCAGGTGAAGCAGTCTGGCTTCCAAGTGGATACATGAGTCTAAAGCTTGACAGAAAGGTTATTAGCATACAGATGACAGATGAAACTAGAGGAACAGACTTAGATCAGGTTTGTAGAGTGAGGAGAACAGGGGGTCAAAAACGGAACCATGGGAATATCTACACTTAGGTAATGAAAGAAAAAAAAAAGGCAAAAAAAAAAAAAGGGAGAAAAACCAGGGCATAAGGAGTCACATATGACAAAGAAAAGAGCTTCAAGAAGGGGAGGGTAAGGAACATTTTCACATGAAACAGAGAGATCTAATAAGAAAAGAGTTGAAAAATAACAGTAAGGAGGAAAAAAGTAGGTGGAAAAGAGAATACAAAAGGGGAATAAAATACACTAGTAGTGTGAGGAGGTGCCTGTGGGGGGAAAAATGAAAAAAAAATATGGTTAGAAGACCAAGTGGATTACTCCAGTCAGGGTCAGTCTCTATTGTGCCTGAGTTTTTGCCACTCTTTCTTAGCTCCAAGACCTTTGTTAATCCTGTCTCTACCTTTTCCCAGTTCTAGCAATCCAAATTACATATTTCCTCTATGAAGAATTTCTTGACCATGATTTTTCATTCAGCTGATTACCTAAAAACTGCACGCAAAAATCCATGTCTATAGCCTCTTACAATGAAGAGTTATTAACCCAACTATTTTATACACTTGTTCTTTGAGGGCAAAAAAAATTTCCCTAATTTGTATTCCCAATTATGACAAGTACCCAATAGACACTTCAATCATCCTTATTCACTGAATGACATAACCACAGGATACTCATTTAAAATACTACTTTGTGTACCTATGATAAAATGGAACCATGAGAATACCTATATTTAGTTCTGTAATTAACAGGAGTAATGTAAACCTTTCTGGATCTCATTTTTTCAGAAAGTGAACAGATAGAATTAGATGGATTCTAAATTCCTTAAACCAAACCAAACAAACGAACAAAAAAAACAAACCCACTGCCGCTGAGTTGAGTCCAACTCAAAGCGACCCTATAGAACAGAGATCCACAGGATCTCCAAGGCTGTAAATCTTTAAAGGAGCAGACTGCCATATCTTTTTCCCTCAGATTGGCTGGTGGGTTTGAATCGTCGACCTTTTCGGTTAGCAGCCAAGTGCTTAACCACTTGAGCTGCCAGATCTCCTTCCAAAGTCCTTACTTATTGAAAGCCCTTACTTACCTAAAATTCCATGAATACTACCAACCTTCCACTCAATAAGAATAAAATGGCATATAAATAAGCTAATATATTTTATAAAATATAAACTTCCTATGAAGGAATTTTGGGATATTTTTACTGTATTTGCATTTAATTCTGCTGGAAAAGGTTGTTCTCTTATGTTGTCTATATACTTTTCCTAGCTTCTTTTCTTTTGTGCTTTTTTTCAACATAATGTTGTTGGGCCATTAATGGACTATTAAAGGATGCAGGAAAAGCTTCCAATATCCATTTGGATTATTCAAATCCAAAGCACTGCTGAAAGAGAAAAGCATAGTCTTGTCTTTAATCTCACCTAGAGGAGGCTCAACAGCAAGGGGCTTCATGAAGGTTGGCTCCGCAGAAGTAGTAATAGGCACATCTGCTGAAACAGTCACAATGAGAAGGGATAAACACTTGTCCAGATATTAGAGTTGTACTCATTATAAATTATTAGGGAAATTTAGAATTATTAAAAAACACACTATCTTTGGACTTTTTTCAAAGGGCTGTTGGATAAAGGTACCAAGATAAAAAATATTTCCTTCTGTGAGAATGAAAGTTTGAATACAAGTTTGTCACCAAATTTCTCCAAAAGAGACAAGGCAAAGAACGAATGTTCAGCATCAGGCGTTGCCTAATTATATTCATTTGAAGAATCAATGAAAGCATAAGAGCTGTTTTAGGATGATTCTCAAAATCAGTGAAGATGAAACAGATGGTATCAACTTGTAAGTTGGTTTCTTTCCTGAGTAGCATAGTAAGTCACTTAGTGTAGATTTGTGATGTTTATGTCAGAAGAAAATTTACATAGTTGGTTCAGGCTATAAAATTATGCACACTTTCATAATTGCAATCATTTCAGAGCTCCTTCATCCCTGAGCCCAAATCAATGAATTCTGGCGACTGAAGATAAGGCTTTACAAGATGCTTTCTCTTGTAGGGCACATTGATCACATCCCTCATTAGAATGACAGGCAGAAAAACAAACATGCAAAACTTAGAATAAAGTTAAAAAAATAATTATGGTTTCATTTATTAATAAAACACGAAGTTCTTTTTTCTCAACAACTTCTACATGTATAATTCAGTGACACTGATTACATTCTTCAAGCTGTACAAGCATTATCACTATCCTTTTCCAAATTATTCCACCACCATTAACATAAACTTACTGCCCACTAAGCAAAAACTCCCTCTTTTCCCCTCCCTCCCACCCCCGGTAACCACTTTTTGGTTTCTATATATTTGTTTTTTCACATAAGTGAGATCATATAGTATTTATCTCCTTTTGCAACTAATTTCATTTAGCATAATGTTCTCAAGGTTTATACATGTTTCCTGTGGCAATGACTTTGCTGGGTGATGCTGCCACTATAAGTTGGAAATTAATGTTGGTAAATTTTCCATGCTAAACATTAAACCCTTTTTTTTTTTAAATATTAAAACCTTACTCCTAAGGTGTCAAGCCTGGTAAGAATGTGGTAAATCATTTCATCCAGAGGCATAATTATCTATTTTTCATTCTAGAATGTAAGTTTTTCAAAATACAGGTTACATTTTTCAGACTGTACATCTCAGGCAACTTTGAATCAGATTTCTCACAAGCACTGATGGCCGAACATCACTGGAAGGAGGAAAGAGGAACATTTTATATTTATCTTTGGCACGTGGCACAAAATAAGTACTCAATAACTACTGATTGATGATGCTGGTGGTCTTTACTATATATACTCACAGGAAGAAAGGAATGGACTTTTAGGCTAGAAAGAGACCAGTAACTTTTTGTGTATATGTACTTTACAACTATTATTATTAGATGCTAGAGCCATAAACATACTATGGGGAAGACACTGGTCTGGACACAGATACAATGTTTTAGAAAGTACTAAAGCAAAAACAGAATTAGATAGATGTCAACAGGAAGAAGTAAGAAGCTGGTAGAGCTCAGGCTACGTATTATTGTCCCTTTACAGCAGTATAGCAAATCACTTGCTTTTATTTGGCTTTAATAAATTACAAGGGAGAGGTCATAATGCTTCTTAAAATTCAGCTAGTAATTATAAGCTTCATATTAAATGACAAGGGCACAGAAATTAACTGGGCAGATGAAGAATAATCAAGTTACTGCCCCAGAGTGAAAACTTCCCCAATACAAAAGAGATGGCAGAGATGGAAAAAAAATGATAGCCCCTCTATCGAAGATAAAGAGGTGAATGGAACCTTACCCATTTCTGGCTGAAATCCTGAAGGAGATATCTGATCGCGTTCTCCCATTAACTGCTTCAGGTTTTTAGCATGGATTCCCCCCATATAGTGAGAACGAGCAACAACTGGGGAGCTAAAAACTAAGTTGCAAAGATCACAAAATTTGCCTCTGTCCACTACTCCACTCCCATGCACCTGAAATAATCACAATCTTGTTAAAAAAGATTCAAACACTCAAAGTTTAGAATTACAACCTCAACGAAGGTCACTCACCTGAAAATTCATAGCATGCATCTTCATTTGCTTATTGGGCACTTCAAACTGTTCCCCATGCATTTGAAAATAAAACCTAACATTTTGAGCATGTTTTTCACTCTGAAAAAAGATATGACATGACTCTGTTTATTCAATAACATAAAAAACATAGTCACCCCAAATTTACACCTCACTGATTTTGAAGACAGTGCTTATGAGTTTTAATATATTTGATCTGTGAAAATTCATGAAAGCACTTTAAAATGAAAATAATGCCACATTTAGAAGCCAGTAACTTGTAAGTTCTGGTTTGTAAGAGACTCTTAGTTATCGATTTTCTTCTTCTTCCTTAGAAATCTCAGACAATGTATCAGCTAAAAAGACTGCATTTTCCAGCCTCCTTTTCAGCAAGATTTAGCCATGTGACTAAATTCTGGCCCCAAAAACATAATCTGAAGTGTTGGGAAGAACTTCTGCCAGGCTTCCTTAATAGGCGGGTGGATGGCCTTTCTTCTATCCTTCCCTCTTGCTGCTGAAATTAAGATGCAAAGGCTGGAGTTCAAACAGTAACCTTGGACCATAAGGGAACTTTGAGGATGGAAACCAGCTCATTAGAGCAGAAAGAAAGAAAATGCCTGGGTCCCTGACGAGATCATGAATCTATCCTATCAGCCCTGCCAAGCCTACTCCCAACTTCTTTCATATGAGGAAGCCCTTCTGGGTTTAAGCCATTTTAGAAACAGTCTCTGAACAAATATATAACCAGATACATAAGAATAACCAAAATGGTGGTACAGAGAGAAGGGAAATTATCAAATTAACATTCCTTGAGAACATACTGTGAGGTAATCACTTTATCTTTACAGAATTTTAAATTATGCAATGTATCAATCATATAGAAAAGAACTGAAAACAACCAAAACCTATCTCCACAACCCAGTTTTAGTTGATTTTTCTACATTTTTTCAGTTTTCTTTTTAAAAAGGGGTAAAAATTTTTATAAAACAGCTAAAGTCATATCCCCTCATGCCCACAATTGCTTCCTCCTCTCCTTCCCCATAGGTAACGAGCAGTATCTTGAAGTGGGTGTACATAATTTCTGCTTATATTTACTACATGAGCATGTATTTACGAACAGTATTATATACTATTGTCTTTTAAATTTTACACAAATAAAATCATTCTATACATGTCTTTTCAACTTGCTTTTTAACTTAACATTGTATTTCTAAGATTTGTCCATGCTGATACATATAGCTCTATTCCATTCATGTTAAGTGCTGCATAATATTGTACTCCCTACACTGCCCACCCAGTCTCCTATTGAGGGAAGTTATGTTTGTTTATTTTGCTATTACAAGCATTGCTGCAATGAACATATTTAAACATATCTTCTAATCTATGACCAAAAGTTTCTTTAGAGTAGATACCTAGAAGTAGAATTCTTGGCTTATAGGGTGTGTGGATTTTCAACTTTACTAAAACCCCAAAACCCAGTGCCGTCGAGTCGATTCTGACTCATAGCAACCCTATAGGACAGAGTAGAACTGCCCCATAGAGTTTCCAACGAGCACCTGGTGGATTCAAACTGCCGACCCTTTGGTTAGCAGCTGTAGCACTTAACCACTACGCCACCAGGGCTTCAACTTTACTAGGTATTTAAAATTTCTCTCCAGAGATGTTCAATCAATTTACATCTCCAAATGTGGAATGTAAGAGTATTTCTGTCTCCCCATATATTCTGAAGTGTTAAGTGTTCCTAAATTTTAATTTCTGCCAGTCTGATGGTTTTGATATGATAGCTCATTATTACTTTAACCTGCATGTCCTGTATGCTTGTACTGAAGTTAAGTGTCTCTTCAATGACCTGTTCATATAATTTTCCCATTTTTCTATTGGGTTGTTTCTGGTGGTAACTGATTTGCAGTTCTTTATATATTCTAGATACTAGCTTTTTGTTGGTTATATGGGTTATAAATATTACCACCCAATCTGTGGCTTGTCTTTTAATTTTGTTTATGATGATTTTTTTTGTCACATAAATCTGTCCTACTAGGTACCATGGCTTATTTTAAAGCTATAGTAATTAGACAAAGTTGTTGTATAGATAGGCAAACAGGCCAATACAGTAAAAATGGAATAACAGCCCCCAAACATACATACATATATAGAAATTAGAATATGATAGCAGTGCCATTAGAAATCACTAGGGCAAGGATGGACTGTCCAATAAAGAGGACAAATGGCTATCCATATGGGAAAAAAAAGTTGTCTCCACCCTCCGTATGTGAAAATCAATGCTAGATGGATTAAACACTGTAGTGCAAGAAGTGAAACTTTTAAAAGTTTTAGAAGTACAGGGAAGTATCTATATAACAAGGGTGTAGAGAATGGTTTCTTAAATACATAAGAAGCATAAATGGAAGCAGAAATATTAATAAATGTGACCTCATTAACATTCAAAACTTCTGTAGCACTATCGCATTTTACATATACAGTAAATGCTCTACTGAAATAATCTGGCAATATTAACCAAGCTGTATATTAAAGAGAAGAAAAATCACCTTTGCAACTGAATATTTACATGGAAATGCTCTAAAATATATGGAAAATTATGTATAGTTTTGATTTTGTGATTTAATAAGCTAAAGCACCCACTTGAAGATGACATTGAAATTTTACTTAAAAATTATGCTGCAATATCTACATAATGGTATATTTTATAGCCATTAAAATATTGTAGAACAGGATTTAATTCTATGGTAAAATGTCCAGAATAAGTTCTTACATGAAAAAACAAGTACAAAACAACATGTATGATTCTCTTTTGTAAAAATGTGTACAGTATGTTTAGAAATTATATTGGAATCATATAAGAAAAAAAGCAATTAAATGATGGTTACCTGTAAATGGTAGAATTGTGAATTATTTTTATTTCCCTGTATTTTATATAATGAACAGTACCTTAAACCAAGAAAAAACTTGTTGTTGAGTCCATTCCGACTCATGGTGACACCATGTGTTACAGAACAGAACTGAGCTCCGTAAGGTTTTCTTGGTTGTAATCTCTATGGAAGCACATCGTCAGGCCTTTCTTCCATGGTGCTGCTGGGTGGGTTCGAACCACCAACCTTTTGGTTAGTACAGGCAGTTCCTAGGTTATGAACATTCGACTCACATATAATCCATAGTTACGAATCAACCCCCATAAGGCCTATTATATCAAAAATTTGAGGTACATACAATGGTTTGTAATAACAAATGGTTGCTACTTTGCAACATGCATCAAAACATTATTATTATGTTAAAGGTGTTTTAGTGTATCTGGAAGTGTTTCATTTTTTTATGTATAAAAAGGTACACTATATGCTAAGACAAACATTTGACTAACTGACGTTAGATACGAACCATACCTAACTGTTCCAACTTACGTACAAATTCAACTTAAAGACTTAGGAACAGGACTCGTTCATAATCTGGAGACTGCCTGTATATGAGCACAAACCATCTGCACCACCCTAATTCCATAAAAAGATATTTTTAAAATTTAAATTCAAATAGTTTCAACCTCAGTTATCACAAAACCCCTTTACTGTCTGTCGCTATTAACTCCAGATCTTATAGCTATGGGGTGTGATGATGTGCTAGGCACTCTCACATATTTGATTTCACTTAATTCTCACAAGTATAGTAGGGGATTTTACCATTTCATTTTGCAGGTTGAAGAAACATGCTCAGAGAGGTAAACTGACTTGCCCAGGGTCACACAACTAGTAAATGGTGGAGTTAAAACTTGAACCTAGGTCCTCTAAATCCACAGTAAACACACTTTCCATATATGTAATTATAGCAATTTAATCCCAATCATCATAAGGACTAAAATATAGTTGCCTTAGAATGGGAAAAACCAGATGAGGTACATTAAAAAAAAAAAAAGCTAGAATTATGTTTCATTTAAGTAAATGTATCTAGTACTTTTAGTAACCCAGATACCAGATATGTAAGAAACTCAACATCTCAACAGATGATTCAGAAATGTTAGGCAACATCAAACGAAGGGAAAGAACACTGGACATAAAACCAGAAGAAATTATCTTTTAGACTTATTCACACCAATGACTATGGAGAACCATTACCCCTCTGGGTCTCAGTTTTCTAATTTATAAACTAAGGGAGTAAGAGTATTAAACATTCCTTCTTCTAGCTCTAGCATACTATGATCCTGTGCCTAAAAATGTGACAAAGTCAAGTGCAAAACTGGTTCATATTATTTGCATAGCCTTCATTTATTGTAAAGGAAAACTCTGAGGTTTTACAATACACCTTGACTCACATTAATAGTTTTCTGTTCAAGCTTCATAATGCTTCCTCTATATTTACTATAAGGACCGGGGATACAATGGCTTAAACGCTCCAAGGGGAGGCAGAATATTGTGAAGAAAAGAAAACAAGCTTTGGAGTTAAAAACACTCAAGTTTAAGTTCCAATTCTCCAAACCAAAGGCAGCAATACCCCTCTCTGAGCCACTCTCCTCATTCAGCAAAGGAAAATAATACCACTTACTTCACAGGGTTCTTATGAGAATCAGATAAGATGGCTTATATGAACTTTACCTGTTACACTGAAAAAATCTGTTTTAAGACTTTATTTTCATTATTTTAAACCTACCTCATAATGTGAGACCCTTTGTGATTCAAACTGTAGCACCACTCCACATACATTACAAAAGTTATCTGTAAAACGTCCAGCCCTTTCTTGTTCAATCCAGGGGACGTCTATGAATAAAATAAAGGTAAGTAGGACAGTATATCACGTTAAAAACACACCAAACTCATTGCCGTCGAGTCAATTCCAACTCATAGTGACCCTACAGGACAGGGTAGAACTGCCCCACAGGGTTTCCAAGGAGTGGCTGGGGGATTCGAACTGCCAACCTTTTGGTTAGTAGCCGTAGCTCTTAACCACTGTGCCACCAGGGCTCCTGTATCACATTAGTGAATATTTAAAAGCAATGTTTTCATTCCTCAACTAGTTATCATTTCATACACCACCTCAAATCTGAGAGCTTGTGAGGCTACAGTAATAGCATTTTGCTCATTGAGTATGGCAACACAATATGCACACATCAAGCACGCCTCCAATGTTTGACATGACAAAACCAAAAAAAAAAAAAAAAAACCCCGTTGCTGTCGAGTCAATTCCGACTCATAGCAACCCTATAGGACAGAGTAGAACTGCCTCATAGAGTTTCCAAGGAGCACCTGGTGGATTCGAACTGCTGACCTTTTGGCTAGCAGGTGTAGCACTTAACCACTGTGTCACCAGGGTTTCCTTGATATGACAAGAGTTATTTAGTATAAGCCTGGGCAATACCATTCTAAAGTAAAAGTTACAGGGCACTGGTAACTTCATGGGCTTCACAGGAATGATGTAGGGCACCAATAATCAAAGGCTAGATTAAGAAACCCAGTCTTGGTATTTTGTATTTTACAGCATAGAATCACAAGAAATGCATTAAGACTGTCACTGATTTCCAGCTATGGCTCCAACGTTAGCTGATTATCACAGGAAATTATGAAGCATCTTTGCCTATGGTGAGCCAACATCCTTTACAGTCATATAAACACTAGCACACTCATTTGGCCAAACAAATATATACACGTATTTGTATATTCATAGAAAAAATCTGCAGAGTTACACAATAATTTTTTTAAAAAAATGGTTAACTTGGGCAATGGGGTTATAAAAAGAACAAGATGAAAAAATTTAGTATTTTACTCTATACAATTGCCTGGTTTTAATTGTTGCAAAAAGCATGTATGACTTTCTAATTAAAAAAATAAAGATATTTATAAGTTATGGTGAATATCTTCAACTACACTTATTTTTCAGAACCACTATAAAGACTAAAAGGAAACCCTGGTGGTGTAGTGGTTAAGTGCTACGGCTGCTAACCAAAAGGTTGGCAGTTCAAATCCACCAGGCACTCCTTGCAAACCCCATGGGGCAGTTCTACTCTGGCCTATAGGGTTGCTATGAGTCACAACTGACTCGCTGGCAATGGGTTTGGGGTTTTTTTGTTTGTTTTATAAAGACTAAAAAGCCTTACTTAAAAAATTCCACACTCAAGAACTGTAAATCAGAAATATGTCAGAAAAGACTTGATGAATAGTTTAAAAATTGTGCCTATAATATATATAGTATCCCCTCTAAATTATTTTTTAGGTAGTTTTAAAATATGTGATTTATCTAAGTTAGGCTCTAAAGTCAGCAATGTAAAGAGGTTAATGAAAAAGTATTTTAAGACTCCCTTTGTTTCAGGATTAACTAATATGTGCAGTCTAAGCGTGGTGGTATGATCTTGAACTTCCCATTAATAATCTTTAATAACTATTATCCTTTGGTGGCAATATAACTTATTACAAAGGGAAGTTTCTTTTGAGGAAACAAAAGAATACTAATATAGAACCTCAAAAAAATATATAGAACCTCAAGGACTCCTAAAATTGAACACTCATTTCCCTTCTAGATCAACCCTTTATTCCAGATTTCCCTACTTGAAAAATCAAAGTTAGAAACTGACAAGCTGGGAAATACCAAGGCTGGACTTCTCAACCCAGCCTTTCATTACTGATGCCCCAGATCATTTTCACGAAGTCCATGAAGCTCCTGGTACTCCTGTAACTTTTCATTTACAATGGTATCACCTGGATTTATTGCCTTTGACTAATTTCCTCAACAGGTCCTTGGTCTTTTCTTTTTGTTTGTTCTTAAAAGGCATAATATTTCCAGGCTCAAATTCTCAGCCATTCTTCTCAGAAAATCAATAATTCATGTCAATTGTAGTTTATAATGTTCTATCATATGTACCTCTTCCTTTTAATTCCCCATAACACTACCCTAGCTCAGGCCCTCAATACCTTTCGGCATCACAGAGCTTTACAGATATTTAAGGAGCCCTGGTAGTGCAAAGGTTAAGTGCTCAGCTCCGAACCAAAAGGTTGACGGTTTGAACCTACCCAGCAGCTCTGCAGGAGAAAGACCTGGTAATCTGCTCTTGCAAAGATTACAGCCTAGAAAACCCTATTAGGCAGTTCTACTATCACTATGAGTTAACATCTACTAGACAGCACCTAACAACAACAATAACATGTCTGCTTTGAAAGAGATGCTAAACAAACATTCCTTTAGACTCCACCCCACCCTTACCACCACTAGTTGAGACATGATTTTTGGGCTCCCACAAATTGCCTATAGCCAAATCTAAAAAGGAGCCCTGATGTCGCAAATGGTTAAGCGCTTGGCTGCTAACTGAAAGGTTGGTGGTTTGAAACCATCCAAAGGCTCCCCATGAGAATGACCTGGCAATAGTCTTCTGTAAAGATTACCCACCCAACCCAGTGCCGTCGAGTCGATTCCGACTCATAGTGATCCTATAGGACAGAGTAGAACTGCCCCATAGAGTTTCCCAGGAGCGCCTGGTGGATTCGAACTGCCGACCCTTTGGTTAGCAGCGGTAGCACTTAACCACTACACCACCAGGGTTTCCTCTGTAACGCTGTGAGGCAGTTCTACTCTGTTACATGGAGTTTCTATGAGTTGAAATCAACTAACTGGCAATTAACATCAATAACAATGGCCAAATCTGAAAGTGGGAGAGGAAACTGGTGATAGTACAGATGGCTTTCAGCCTGTGGGGGGAAGGGGCTACTCTAAGGCAGCTACAAACAACTCAGGGTGAAGGCCTAAAGGGCAGGCAAGCCTCAGCGGGGTGGATGTTAAATTAGGGATTAGGTGAGCAGATTATGTTGGTTGTGAGGAAGATGGCCAGAACAGAAACTGTTTACCGAGCACCCACTACATGCCAGGAAGTAAAATGAGTATTGTGGCAAAAAATTGGGACTTAGGAATTGATTCTGGTAGGAGTAGGAACCAAAGCATAACTGAAGAAACTTGGTAATTTCTATCTTCTTCTCTTTCCTTTTCTTTGTTACACTCTTTCCACGCATCTTTTCCTTATTAGAAAATGAATCAAATACATTTTTATTGGTTGGTTGTTAAATATGGGGTTTATACTGATTCTTAATTCCAAAAGCAGTCAGAATTATAAAAAGCACTAGAGTGAGAAAGATCACATTACTGTCTCACCCTGATATTAACTAGCTGTATGACCTAGAACATGTCACAACCTTTCATATTTCCATTTCTGAAGTGTCTTTTGTACTTGACTATATGTGTGTTGGAGCCCTGGTGGCATAGTAGTTAAGAGCTCGGCTGCTAACCAAAAGATTGGCAATTCAAATCTACCAGCTGCTCCCTGGAAACCCTATGGGGCAGTTCTACTCTGCCCTATAGGGTGGCTATGAGTCAGAACTGACTCAACGGCACCTAACAACAACAATAACAATGTGTGCTGCTGGCCACCAATGGAAAAGGGTTGTATTTTAAATAGGAATACATAAACAAGCAAAATTTTGGTGAGGTACTTACAGAAGAACCCAAATATCTTAGCTGCTTCAAAACAAGGCAACTATTAGGAAACACAAAAGATGACATAAAGTTTTAAACAGCTATGGCGTTCATTTCAGACCTTTAAGGGTCTAGAAAGCAAAGGGTCCCAACACTTCTTCCCTTGATCCTCCGTTATCTGCATTTCCTGGCCTATGTCCTAACCGTAAAGCTGGTTCTCTCCCAAATATTTCTTTTCGAACACATACACAGCATTTCTATTGTCAAGTATATTGTATACTCACTATAAAAAAAGCTAGTCTCAAAAAGAAATGTTTTTGGGCAAAATTAGAGTATGATTTTGGTTATGATTTAGGTGTAAGTCGCTCATTTTTCTTCCTCTGTAACAACCACCCAAGAAATATACCAAATTCATAAGAGATGGTCCTGTATCTTTCAATCTAATTCAGTAAGAAGAGTTAGGAGAGCTAGGTTTAAAAAATAAAAATAGATTGCACATTAGAACATCAAACGACAAAATACTGAACACTGTGAAGTATGATTTCATCTTTCATATGCAGCAAACTTCTTTGAATATGGCAAGGAAAACTTAGGCATGTAGTTTTAATATTTCTAGAATAGCACGTCTCAGTTGTTCTTCATTCCCTGGCATATTTGAGTTTTTTAACGCTATTATAAACTTAGGAGAGACATTTAAATAGGGGAGCAAGGTGTTACACTAGGAATCAAAGCCCAGTTTAGTGTAACTTAGTAATGAGATTTCAGTGACACAATGGTGTGCTCTCAAATATGGACTAGGATACACCCGTTGCCATTGAGTCAATTCTGACTCATAGCAACCCTTCAGGACAGGGTAGACTGCCCCATTGGATTTCCAAGTATGTAATCTTCATGGAATGGTTAGCAGTGGAGTGCTTAAACACTGAGTCACCAGGGCTCCTTAGACTAGGATATACTATTTTTGAAATAGAGAAATTTCTGATGCTAATACTGTATCTTTGAGCTTTAACATAAAAAAAGCAATGGGGTATAAGAAAGTATTATCAAAAATAGGTTTTAAATGGGAACAGAACCTAAATCTGATAATGGAGTGAGGGCTTAAAATGATGGGATAAGGAAAAGATGTAATTAACACCAGTGTTTAACGGATGAGCCCACCTACACTTAGAGTATGTTGTTGTTGTTATTGTGTGTCATTGAGTTGATTCTTACTCATGGCGACCCTACAGGACAAAGTAGAACTGCCCCACAAGGTTTTCAAGGCTGTAAATCTTTATGGAAGCAGAGTCCCACATCTTTCTCCCCTGGAGCAGCTGGTGGGTTCAAACTGCCGACCTTTTGGTTAGCAGCCAAGCACTTTAACCACTTTGCAACCAGGTCTCCTTAGTTAGGGTATAAGAGGGTAAAATTGCTTTGCAAGGCTGTGCTCTGTGGTATTAATAATAAACTGTACTTCCTCAGGTTGTCAACTGTTATCAAATTAAGCATAACTTTTAAATACCTGTTATTTTCCCAGAGGTTAGACATACCATAAAGTTCTTCAAAGAAATATGTCATATAACAAAACTATGGCCCACAACACTAGATAATAAGAAAAAATATGCTTTTAGTTGGTCAAACAGATTCAAATCCCATCTCCACCCATAATTATATAACCTTGAGAAAATTATTTAACCACTCTGACCAGTTTTTCCATCTAAAAGGTATAAAACATCTAATGCCTCTCCCAAGACTTGGTGAATATTAAATAAAACTTTTAAAATGTTGAACACACCTAAGTACTTGATTACACTTGTTTACTAGTCCAGAAGCTTTGAACTTTTTACTTGATATCATATATAACCATTTTATTTCAGACCAGGGTTATTTTAGCGATTATCTAGTCCAGGGCTTCTTAACCTTGGCACTATTGTCATTTTGGGCTAAGTAATTCTTAGTTGTCAGGGGATGTTCTATGCATTGTAGGATGCTTCCCAGCATCCCTGGCCTCCACCCATGAGATTACAGTAGCATTCCTCAGTTGTGACAACCAAAAATGTCTCCAGATTTGCCAAATGTCCCTTGGGGGGCAAAACTGACTACAGTTTAGAAGAACTGATCTAGTCTAATGTCACTTCACAAATGTGGAAGCTAAAGCCCAGAGAGATTATAGGAAACAAAAGGGTAAGGGAAGCTAAAATTGAAAAGATACTGATTCTAGATTCAGATGGGTTTGCGGCAGGAAAAATTCCAATAATTTGGTGAGAGATGATAATAATAGCGGAGGGATGTTCTCAAGTCAGTGAAATACAAATATGAGTGCTAACAACTCAAATTCTGCGGGCATGGACGTTACTAAAATCTCCTATGTTGATATGAGAATATTCAATTAAACTCACAGCAGATCTGCCCTCAATTACGTGAAAAGCAAAAAGGATTCACTTGACAGAACCTCACTTTCTAGCAACCTCTTTTGGAATGGGCCTATACCAAATAGCTGCACTATTATGCTGAAGTAAAATAAAATTAACTTCTGCATCCAAAAATGTAACTGAGTATAAAATCCAAATTATCCCATTTGAAATTTTCTCCTAACTCACCAGGCAATTTAGGATGAAATATTTTTGTCACAAACAGATGATGCTTCTGGATTAAGTCAGAAAAGAATAATGAATCTATGCCTACAATTTGGCCCACCCTAGTTTATGGAATTAAAGACCATACTAGATCTCTGAGGAAAGGAAACAAAGCTTTACCACATTGCTTCAGGTCTGCGTAAGAGAACATTTCTGTATTCACGCCAATTAAATGTTTTTTTTTTTGTTATCCTGATAAGACCTGTACGCTTATTCAAATTAGGTGACTTTTTTTTTTTTTTAGGTATAACTGGCTATATTTAATAGAATAAAATTAATCTTACTTGAATTTGTTAAACAACTAGATTTAGTATACGAAACACCAAATTTCCTCCTCAGGACAACTCATCAGGTGTTTTATGGCAAGAACTTGATATCAGCTGTCTTTAAAGCTTTGCTGAAGTGAGAATTTCCCAACCAAGAGCAATCTAGCAATTTAAAGAACTCTTTGTACATCCTATATTAATAGAGGGACATGAATGGAGAAGATCTCAGAAGGGTTGGCTGCAATACCATAAACATAAACCTCATTCTTAGTCACAGATTTAAAGTCAGACATTAAGAAATGTGAGTGATAACCATTTTAATTCTGCAAAGAGCATATGTGCTATGTTCTCCATGATTATACCTTTAGAGACAATCTCCCCCAAAATTCTTGATTAAAAAGGAATTTTTTGTGGAGGGGGGATCTTGCAGAGCAGAGCACTAAGTTATTAGGACACTGGTGAATTGTTTGACTCTGTTAACTTTGCTAAAGCATTTTCTTTTCCCCCTAAAGGTTACGTTTCATTGAAGGCGTTCTCAGAGACCATAATTGTGCTAGAAATGCATATCTATTACCTCTCAGCTTTATGAACACTCACAGCTATAATGTTAGCTAATATCCTTACTTTTTCAAGTTACAAGATTAGTACCTGACCTGTGAGTTTGGCAAGTTTTAGCTATTTTACAGATAGCATAATTAAAAAAATGAAGGTTTCTATGGCATATTAATTATTACAAAATCCAGCAGAATTAATAATTAATTGGGAACACCGGTTATATGTTTAATATTTACTCTGTCTATATTTAAACTAAGTCTTTGACCTTCATAATCAAAAGCACTTTGTGCCTAGCTAGCTCAGGAGTCATGCTTTGAAGTTAGAAAGTGAAATAAGGTCCTTTGTAAATCCCGTGACAGCTACCTTGCATCAGAATGACACAAAATATATGCCATTCCTTCCAACAGGTTAGTAAATGCGAACGGATCAGAAGATCAGTTTTACGGGAAAAGAATCAGAGTTCACATCCCTACAGATATGTGATGAATACAGTAACAGGCATGCTTAGTTGGTCTTTGTAACAAGCTTAGTGGTTATTTTCACATATTGACACCTAATAAAAACAGAGGATTGGAAACTAATAAATGATCATTAATCTCTTTTCAGACATCCTGCCAAATGCACAGAAATAAAAAATTAATTCTAACAGTTTCCTAATTCTTCTTCCTAGATACCAATATTCGATTTGATTCACAATATAATGTGCCTGTATTACGTAAGACACCATCAGCCGAGAACAGATTTATAATAAACAATGGAGAATGCCTGATAGTTCAGGAGTCGGACTGGTCATATTTAAAACTGAATTTCCCCATTTAATTTTATTTATTTATTTTATAATTTTTCTACCAAGCACTACTATGGAGCTCTTCAATACAGCTGTGTTTAATTCATCTGCTTTTTCTAATCACTGAGCATACTGCCTGGCACATGCACATACAGGTGCTCAATGAATGATTCCTTAGTAAATGAAGGAAAGGCTATTAGTTAAGTTTTCTTATGGATTTATTGTCATTTGACTTGAAACTTTTGACTTAATATGAAAACAAAGGGATGCACTACAGGCAATTGTTCTGTAAACAGTTGATGATTAAATAAAAAGCTGGAAATGTCCTCCACTCCAAAACAGAACCCATTTATCAGTTTCTTTTTCTTAAAAGGAACAGGTAAATAAGCAAGAGGGTTTTTGTTTCCTTTTTTACTATGATTACACTGGAATCATTACTGGGTGAAAATTCATTTCTGAGCTATTAAACGTTTCTGAAAAACACTGAACAAAATATGAAGTGTCCTACAAAATCTCATGATTCCTCTTACCGTAAGTTCTCCGTGTATACACGTCTTTACATATGTCTGTTCACTTGGTATTTCTTTTCTTTACATTTTGTAAGTTTACTGATCAATTTCCCACTTGTAACCCTGAAAGCTTGGCAATTTCTTAATCCCCACTGACATTTGCTCATTACCAACCCTAAAGCAGATGAGATCCTCAGAGGTGTTAGCTATAGCTGAAAACGGATAAGCCAGTACTTTTTCAAACCACTTTTCCTATCATGAGTAGAACAGGAATCTTGACAATTCTCCTTTGACACCTTTTAGAGCCATCTCCTAAATAAGACTTAAAAAAAAAACAAATTTAAACTAAAAATATTCCCTGACTTCTTCTTAAAAACAATTCAGCTTAACTAGTAAAGAATATCTGCCTTGAGCATTGTGCACTTTTAAGATCTATCTACATGGGATCAAACTGATAACAGCAACTAGAAAGATTAGATAGGAAACTTAGCAGGCAGTGAGCTTGTATTAATTGTAGAGGAACAACTCTGAAGAGGAGGGTGAGAATGGTTGCAGAACTCGAAGAATGTAATCAACACCACTGAACTGTACATTCCAAAACCGTTAAACTGGCCTATGTTCTGCTGCGTATGTTCTCAACAATGAAAATAAATTTTATTTTTAAAATTAACAAGTAATGTTTTTTCTCTTCCTTCTTATCCACTATTGTAACCGGCAACTATTTATGGCCTTTATAAATATCTAAACAAAACTATTTTGAGGTCTAATAGTGTTTCTGACAGTGCAATATAGCAAATATTTACCATTTGTTAAATGAGTAGGTAAGAGAGTTTAATTTGGGCTGAACTGTTAGTGAAGGATATTTACTGAAAAACAGAATGATGAGATAATTTTTTAGGTAACAATTATATTTTGTTTTTCACCTGAACTGTCTCAACACTAACTCGACACAGATTTCATCACTCACGGAATGTCCGGTGATTACTACTGGTTACAGTTTCTTACGGTTTACGAATTCCTGTTCTAGTGCACAGCAATGGAAATGCCAGAGAAAGAATCCCAATGCAGAACTGCAAAATCATGGTTTCGACTTTCAGATCTGAAATCAATCTTGGGAGTTTGGCTAGTCCAATTTCCCTATTTCAGACATGTCAAAACCCAAATCCAAGAAACCTGGGACTTGATCAGGGATCCAGTTTATCTAGCGGATAAGCTAGCAACAGAACCTATGTTCACTGCACCAGGATTCTCCTTATTTTACCACCTAGCACAGAATAGTTTGGTGGTAAAATAAGGAGAGTTAGGGTATTTCTGTTACTTTTTTAAGTGGTATCTCTTAAACTTTTAATATGTATATTCAAAAGCACTGCAAACAAACCAGTTGCAGAGCCAGGCAAAAAGATGTCCCCCTCCCCTTGAGATACTGGTCCTAAACCTTACTGTGAACAGGCTATGAGAGTCAAATTGGATTATGATCTCAACACTTACAAAACTGCTCTGGCCTACGTGCAGGTAACAGACAGGAACTTTGGTGTAAAAGCAAGAAATCAGGAGATTTCATGTTTTCATCCGAGAACCAGTGGTACAAACCCAGGCTGACTGAAGATATTGACGAGTTTTTCAAAGGTTGCCTTCAGTAAGAGCATCAGCAAATAAAACATCACATGACAGTGTATTTCTAGCTTCCATTTTTACTAAGTGGCATTTATGTAATGTGCCTGTTACAAATATTAGAAGGGTTTTTTTTTTTCTTTTTTAACTGCTTTGCCATTCTTCCAAAGCGAAAGGTGTGAAAGGCTATAGGATAGCACCCGGGATGGATCTTTTAAGAATGTGAAGAGAGAATTATTTTTACGGGGTTATTTTAGTGGGGAGTCTAAGAAAAAAATAAATCATTGAACCCTATTTTGGCGCGCACGATCTTTCACTTTGGCGGCAAGGAGCAACATAAAGTTAACACGGCAAATACTGGAAATTAAGAAATTAACTACGGCAAAATGCTTTACTGAGATCCTCTGCACTGGAATCAGTCTTCACCATCTAAGAAGCATTTCGAAAACTGTTTTAAAACACATTCCAATGGCATATCTTACAGTTTCCTAGTAGTAGGCTGTTTACAAGTATATAGTACTTTGTGTGAACTAAGTATCACTTATATTGATAGCCAAGAAACAGCTTATCTTCTGAACAGTATGTGTTGGTAGGTACAACGGCACTTATTAAAATCCAAACCACCTTAAAGATGGACCTGTAAACCTTGCTTTACAAAGTTACCAACCAAGGAAAACTCTCCAAAGTGATTCCTGAATTCTTAACTTCTACCGCACTCTCTTCCTCTCCTGGTTCTCCAGCAGAACCCCCTCCATCAGACCCTACGATCCTAAAATACAACAGATGCTACTTTAAAGCTCAAGTGGACACTAACCTTTCCAAATGCCTAACCACATTTCTCCTTAAATATCCTGCTCCAAGTTTCGACACCGCAGAATGTTGAATTTCTTTGGCCTTTTCTCTTTTACCTGTCCCCTCAACCTTTGAGTTTCTCCCTCAGTCCCCTTCCCTTTTCCCGACCCTCTAGTTCCACAGCACTTCTACCTTGCCTGCGCTCTTTTCCAAATCACATCTCGGCGTCTTATAGCTGACGAAGGCGTCCTGGCTGGGAGAGAAATTGTTTTGTTTTGTTTTGTTTGTCCCTTCAAACTCCTGCCTCGTGAGTACCTGCAGTTTCTTTTCCTGGGGGCCCCCATCCTTTGCGGGAGGGACAGGTAGGGAAGCCCTCGTTTGCTTCAGTCCATCTTGCACTTTCGGGGTTTATACGGCGGGGCGGGGCGGGGCGAGCTTGGCCTGTGCTGCGCCACAGCAGGTGGGGGGTGGGGCGGTGGCGAACCGCGCCCAGCTCCAACTGCGAAGGGCTGAAGGGAGGCAGCCGCGGAGATGGGGCTGCTCCCGCACCCCGGGGCGGGAACTCACCTTCTCTGAGGCAAGGGCGGGGGTCTACTTTAAAACTACTGCCCCCCCACCCCGCCGCCGCCATAGTGGAACCTCCAAAGCCGCCGCCGTCTCCACGGCCACCCGCGGGCGGCCACGCAAGGGTGGGGGTGGCGGAGGAGGCAGGCACTATCGCTGCAGCCGCCGCCGCCGCCGCCGCCGCCGCCGCCGCCGCGGCCGCCGCCGCGCAGGCGGTGTAGGAGGAGGAGGAGGCGGCAGAGATGGTAGCTTCCTGAGGGGCAGACTCCGCCGCCGGCGGGATGACTGTGCTCGGCGCCGCCATCGCAGCAAAGCGCAGACAATTGCACTTGCGCCTCGCTCCCCTTAAGCTCCTTTTGCCCCTCCCCTGAGCCCCGCCTCCTCGGCCCCTCTTTTCCTCGCTTCAGCTCCAGCCTTGTTCTCGCTCCTTCTGCCCACCAATAGGAAAGCTTTAGCCCCACAGCCCGACTCCTCCCTCCCCCCCCCTTGGCGTCATTCCACCTCCCTCTGGAGGAGAAGGGTTGGTGGCCAAGGACAAAGGCCAAAAAACGCGGGATGCGAAAGCACGTGGGACCTCACACAATGAGGCGTCTTTCCTTGGAGGAGGTAATCTAAAACCAGTTTAAGAAGAAAAAAAAGAAGTCTGGGAACCTGTCGCTTCCATCTTCAAAATATCCTTGAAATATGGCTCTCCCTGTCTTTTAGCCGTTAGTAAGTAGAATAGAAATAAACAGAAGGCATGGCGAATAACACATCGTCATCAATGATCCATAAACAACTGCAGTCTACCCATGTTCAAGTATAATACAGTAAACGTCTGTGAATCCCGTATCCAACCAAAGAACTAGAATATTACTGATAATTTAAATCTCGCCATCTTGTCCCTCAAGCTTCTCAAAGAATCCAATATCCTGATTCGTGTTTATTATTCCCTTGCTGTTTTTACATATATTCTTATCTCATATGGATATGCCTAAAGAATGTTGTTTACTTTTGATCGTTTTCAAATTTCACAAAAATTCATATCCTTTCTAGGTAGCACTCTGAGACTCGTTATTTTACTAAGCATTTTGTTTCTAAGATTCATCCATGTTGTCACATGTAGCTATACTTCATACATTGTAAATGCTATACAATATCCCATCCATTTCCCTCTTGATGGACATGTCTCCTGGTTCACTTGTGCAAAATTTCTCTTGGGCATTCTCTCCTTTCCAGTCTCACTTCCACTGTCTTATTCCAGGTCTTCATCATTTCTTGTCAGAAATATGGCAACTGTCTGCCTTTCTCTGGTCTCAGTCATTCGAATCTACTCCCACATTGCTGCCATTCATCACTTACTGGATAAAGTCAAAGGGCACAGTTTTGCACGTTTCTCTTTCCCCAACCATCCTGATCTCATCTGCTTCCACTGTTGCTACCTCTCCACTCTGCTTTCATTTTAATTTAGTAATATTAAACCTTTTTGCAGATTCCTGTAAATACATGCTGTTTCATGACTCCATGTAATGGTATATGTCGTTCCCTCTGCCTAAAATTCCCTTTTCCCTGCACTAGGCATCAGTGTAATTAACACACTTTGAAACCCAGATGAGACATCATTTCCTCCAGGTAATCTTTTCTGTCCATGTTTAGTGTTAATCCCACCCTCTCCTGTGCTATACCTGTATATTGAGCATATTTATCTTGTAATGAATTGTACTTTGTGCCTCTCTTTTAATAGCTTGGGGTAATTTTGAGACAAAGGACAGTATTTCTTATTTTTGATTCCTCTTACTCCAGCACAATAAAGCCCTAGGACAGAGGTCCCAATCTAGTGATCGCTAGACCACATCCAGCCCACATATATGTTGTGTTTTACCTACATGATTGTTTATTTACTTACGTGCCAACATTTGAAAGGAGGGTTTTATGCAAAAAAAAAAATTCTTAAAAACATTTCAAAATTTGGCTGTTTGGGGCTTGCATTCTTGGCTGGCAACGATTGGCTAGAGCTGAATAAGAAATTCAGAGACTTGGAATACTGGGTTCTTAAGAACATATTGTTCTTGTGGTTCACTAGTTTACCTAAAGTTACTTGACTTGGTGGGTGGTTTCTCTAGCCCTCCGTTTTGTCCTATAAATTAGTGTAACTTTTACTCATCAAAGAAATTACTGGATGGGCCAGGCACAAGGTATATTCCAATGAAATAGCTACTAGGACAAAGTAAATGTCAAAAGGAGGTGTAATATTATTCCTTGTGATATGAGGGGGGAGTATCCCTCAACAGCATTGTTTCTCAAAATATGAATCATATTTCATTTGCATAACAACTATTCAATCAAAATCTCTGGGGGAGTGTGTATCACTCAGGATACAGTCAGCACAACAGAAATTGCTCTGTATTTTGAACAGAAAATATTTAATATTGATAATTAGGGACTAAAAAACTGGAAGAGTTAGAGGAGAAAAGCTCAGGGAACTTTTCCAGATATTATCAGCTGGCACTTTGAAGCCTTTCCATCCCCTTCTATGTTCTCCCCGTGTTGCAGAGGTTGGAAGCCATGAATTACATTTGTCAATTTCCCAGACTTCTTGGCCAGCAAAATTCTGAATGTGGTTTAGATATGCATTTGTATACCTAAATCATATGTATACCACCAACAATATGCATTCATATGATTTTTTTTAAGTATAATGGAGGTAGAAGCCATTTCTTATGTGGACTTTGGCAGCTGTAAAACATAAATTTTTGTGGTGGCCTTAGTATTCTTCTGCAGCTCTTGCATCCAAAGGCTTTGGAGGATCTGTGAGAATAGCAGGGGTTTTCTGCAGTTCCTTGACCTCTGTGTGGCAATAGCAGTTGCGCATCTCTTTGGACTAGAGCAATCAAGAAACATTTGTTGAATTATGGAATTGCTTCTTTCCTAGGCTCTGTGGAAAACTTCTTATCTGCTATTCAACTAAAAAGAGTAGAAAGGGTAGTGGGTGAGATAAAGGAAGTGGTCAGTTAGATTTCTCCCCATTCCTCAACTCCATTTGATGACATGCCACAACAGGAAAACGCCACTAAGTCTGTCATACATGATGGCAATGAGCACACATTTTCCTATCTTGCTCTCTATGACAGTAACACTATTAAGTGAACGCCAGAGCAATTTCTTTCACAGGAGAGGGTGGAATGTGGCAGGGAGTAATAGTTGATGAAAGCCTGCTTGGGCCAGACATTTCTCATAATTTCCCAATCTTCTCACAATAGTGATGTTATATTTGGATCATTTAAAGAACGCAAAACACAGTCTTATGGGTATAACAAACTTTTCCATAGTTACTAATCTAGTGAGTGAAAGGGTCTGTTTACATCATGGCACCACAGGGAGGGGGCTGTACTGGTTGAAATGAATTTTAGCTACCAATGCCCCAAACCATAGAAAGAAAACTGGGAGGCAACTGGGTCTAAAGTGGAGGTAAGAGATGCTAAAAAGAAATAAAGGAGCATATCTTTGCACATCTGAGAAATCAGCAAAAAACAAAACCATATCAGTGGTAATTTTATTATTTTTACAGTGAAACATAATGGTTTATTCAGAATAATATGGGGAAGTCATTATCACCAAACAATATATTTAAAGGCATGTGCAAATGAAAGAAATAATTAGAACCTAATTTAGTGGCAAATAACTAATATGATTGACATAGAAATTAATCTGACTAGCTAAACAGTGATGTTCATTTTTAAAAATAATTTTTATTGTGCTTTAAGTGAAAGTTTACAAATCAAGTCAGTCTCACACAAAAACCCATATACACCTTGCTACACACTCCCAGTTACTCTCCCCCTAATGAGACAGCCCACTCTCTCCCTCCACTCTCTTTTTGTGTCCATTTCGCCAGCTTCTAACCCCCTCCACCCTCTCATCTCCCCTCCAGGCAGGAGATGCCAATATAGTCTTAAGTGTCCACCTGATCCAAGAAGCTCCTCACCAGCATCCCTCTCCAACCCACCCTCCAGTCCAATCCATGTCTGAAGAGTTGGCCTCGGGAATGGTTCCTGTCTTGGGCCAACAGAAGGTTTGTGGACCATGACCGCCAGGGTCCTTCTAGTCTCAGTCAGACCATTAAGTCTGCTCTTTTTACGAGAACTTGGGGTCTGCATCCCACTGATCTCCTGCTCCCTCAGGGGTTCTCTGTTGTGTTCCCTGTCAGGGCAGTCATCGGTTGTAGCTGGGCACCATCTAGTTCTTCTGGTCTCAGGATGATGTAGGTCTCTGGTTCACATGGCCCTTTCTGTCTGTTGGGCTCATAATCACCTTGTGTCCTTGGTGTTCTTCATTCTCCTTTGATCCAGGTGGGTTGAGACCCATTGATGCATCTTAGATGGCTGCTTGCTAGCGTTTAAGACCCCAGACGCCACTCTTCAAAGTGGGATGCAGAATGTTTTCTTAATAGATTTTATTATGCCAATTGACTTAGATGTCCCCTGAAACCATAGTCCCCAGACCCCTGCCCCTGCTACGCTGGCCTTCAAAGCATTCAGTTTATTCAGGACGCTTCTTTGCTTTGGGTTTAGTCCAGTTGTGCTGATCTCTCCTGTATTGTGTGCTCTTTTCCTTCACCTAAAGTAGTTCCTATCTACTATCTAATTAGTGATTGCCCCTCTCCCACCGTCCCTCCCTCCCCCTCTCGTAACCACAAAAGAATGTTTTCTTCTCGGTTTAAACTATTTCTCCAGTTTGTATAATAGTGGTCTTATACAATATTTGTCCTTTTGCAACTGACTAATTTCACTCAGCATAATGCCTTCCAGGTTCCTTCATGTTATGAAATGTTTCACAGATTCCTCACTGTTCTTTATCGATGCATAGTATTCCATTGTGTGAATATACCATAATTTATTTATCCATTCATCCGTTGATGGGCGCCATGGTTGCTTCCATCTTTTTGCTATTGTAAACAGTGCTGCCATAAACATGGGTGTGCATATATCCGTTCATGTAAAGGCTCTTATTTCTGTAGGATATATTCTGAGGAGTGGGATTGCTGGATCGTGTGGTAGTTCTATTTCTAGCTATTTAAGGAAGTGCCAAATCGATTTCCAAAGTGGTTGTACCATTTTCCATTCCCACCAGCAGTGTAAAAGTGTTCCAATCTCTCTACAGCCTCTCCAACATTTATTATTTTGTGTTTTTTTGATTAATGCCAGCCTTGTTGGAGTGAGATGGAATCTCCTTGTAGTTTTGATCTGCATTTCTCTAATGGCTAATGATCATGAACATTTCCTCACATATCTGTTAGCTACCTGAATGTCTTCTTTAGTGAAGTGTCTCTTCATATCTTTTGCCCATTTTTTAATTGGGTTATTTGTCTTTTTGCAGTATCATGTAGATTTTAGAGATTAGGCACTGATCAGAAATGTCATAGCTAAAAACTTTTTCCCAGTCTGTAGGTAGTCTTTTTACTCTTTTGGTGAAGTCTTTGGATGAGCATAGGTGTTTGATTTTTAGTAGCTCCCAGTTATCTAGTTTTTCTTCTGCGCTCTTAATAATGTTTTGTATACTGTTTATGCCATGTATTAGGGCTCCTAACATTGTCCCTATTTTTTCTTCAATGATCTTTATCGTTTTAGATTTTCTCTTTAGGTCTTTGATCCATTTTGAGTTAGTTTTTGCGCATGGAGTGAGGTATGGGTCTTGTTTCATTTTTTTGCAGATGGATATCCAGTTATGCCAGCACCATGTGTTAAAAAGACTGTCTTTTCCCCATTTAACTGTTTTGGGGCCTATGTGGTAGACTTATGTCTGGATTCTCAATTCTGTTCCATTGGTCCATGTATCTGTTGTTGTACCAGTACCAGGCTGTTTTGACAACTGTGGCAGTATAATAGGTTCTAAAATCACTTTGTTCTTCTTTTCAGTAATGCCTTATTTATCCGGGGCCTCTTTCCCTTCCATATGAAGTTGGTGATTTGTTTCTCCATCTCATTAAAAAATGTCCTTGGGATTTGGATGGGAATTGCATTAAATGTATAGATTGCTTTTGGTTGAATAGGCATTTTTATAATGTTAAGTCTTCTATCCACGAGCAAGGTATGTTCTTCCGCTTATGTAAGTCTCTTTTGGTTTCTTGCTGAAGTGTACTGTAGTTTTGCTTGTATAAGTCTTTTACATCTCTGGTAAGATTTATTCCGAAGTATTTTATCTTCTTGGGGGCTAGTGTAAATGGCATTGATTTGGTGATTTCCTCTTTGATGTTCTTTTTGTTGGTGTGGAGGAATCCAACTGATTTTTGTATGTTTATCTTGTATCCCAATACTCTGCTGAACTCTTTTATTAGTTTCAGTAGTTTTCTGGAGGATTCCTTAGGGTTTTCTGTGTATAAGATCATGTCATCTGCAAATAGAGATACTTTTACTTCTTCATTGCCAATCTGGATGCCCTTTATTTCTTTATCTAGCCTAATTGCTCTGGCTAGAACTTCCAGCACAATGTTGAATAAGAGTGGTGATGAAGGGCATCCTTGTCTGCTTCCCGATCTCAGCGGGAATGTTTTCAGGCTCTCTCCATTTAGGGTGATGTTGGCTGTTGGCTTTGTATAAATGCCCTTTATTATGTTGAGGAATTTTCCTTCTATTCCTATTTTGCTGAGAGTTTTTATCATGAATGGGTGTTGAACTTTGTCAAATGCCTTTTCTGCATCAATTGATAAAATCACGTGATTCTTGTCTTTTGTTTTATTTATGTGGTGGATTACATTAATTGTTTTTCTAATGTTGAACCATCCCTGCATAAAAAAATACCTGGTATGAATCCCACTTGGTCATGGTGAGTTATTTTTTGGATATGTTGTTGAATTCTATTGGCTAGAATTTTGTTGAGGATTTTTGCATCCACATTTATGAGGGATCTAGGTCCATAATTTTCGTTTCTTGTGGTGTCTTTACCTGGTTTTGGTATCAGGGATATGGTGGCTTCATAGAATGAGTTTGGTAGTATTCCATCCTTTTCTATGCTCTGAAGTACCTTTGGTAATAGTGGTGTTAACTCTTCTCTGAAAGTTTGGTAGAACTCTGCAGTGAAGCTGTCCGGAACAGGGCTTTTTTTGTTGGGAGTTTTTTGATTACCTTTTCAATCTCTTCTTTTGTTATGGGTCTATTTAGTTGTTCTACCTCTGTTTGTGTTGGTTTAGTTAGGTAGTGTGTTTCTAGGAATTCATCCATTTCTCCTAGGTTTTCAAATTTGTTTGAGTATAGTTTTTCATAGTAATCTGATATGATTCTTTTAATTTCATTTGGGTCTGTTGTAGTATCACCCGTCTCATTTCTTATTCGGGTTATTTGCTTCCTCTCCTGTTTTTCTTTTGTCAGTTTGGCCAATGGTTTATCAATTTTGTTGAGTTTTTCAAAAAAACAGCTTTTGGTCTTGTTAATTCTTTCGATTGTTTTTCTGTTTCCTATTTCATTTAGTTCAGCTCTTATTTTTATTATTTGTTTTCTTCCGGTGCCTGTGGGTTTCTTTTGTTCCTCTCTTTCTATTTGTTCAAGTTGTAGTGATAGTTCTTTGATTTTGGCCCTTTCTTCTTTTTAGATGTATGCATTTATTGATATAAATTGGCCTCTAAGCACCACTTTTACTGTGTCCCAAAGGTTCTGATAGAAAGTGTTTTCATTCTCATTGGACTCTCTGAATTTCTTTATTCCTTCCTTAATGTCTTCTACAATCCAGTCTTTTTTTGATCAGGGTATTGTTCAGTTTCCAAAAGTTTGATTTTTTTTCCCCTGCTTTTCCTGCTACTGATTTCCACTTTTATGGCCTTATGGCCAGAGAAGATGCTTTGTAATATTTCAATGCTTTGGATTCTGCTAAGGCTTGCTTTATGACCTAATATATGGTCTATTCTAGAGAACATTCCACGTGCACTAGAAAATAAAGTATACTTGGTTGCTGTTGGGTGGAGTGTTCTGTATATGTCTACGAGGTCAAGTTGGTTGATTTTGGCATTTAGATCTTCCGTGTCTTTATTGAACTTCTTTCTGGATGTCCTGTCCTTCACCGAAAGTGGTGTGTTGAAGTCTCCTACTATTATTGTGGAGCTGTCTATCTAGCTTTTCAATGCTGATAGAGTTTGTTTTATGTATCTTGCAGCCCTGTCATTGGGTGCATAAATAATATGGTTCTATCTTCTTGGTGTATTTTCCCTTTAATCATTATCTAGTGTCCTTCCTTGTCCTTTCTGATGGATTTAACTTTAAGGTCTGTTTTGTCAGAAATTAATATTGCCACTCCTGCTCTTTTTTGTTTGTTGTTTGCTTGATATATTTTTTTCCATCCTTTGAGTTTTAGTTTCTTTGTGTCTCTAAGTCTAAGGTGTGTCTCTTGTAGGCAGCATATAGGCGGATCTTGTTTTTTAATCCATTGTGCCACTCTCTGTGTCTTTATTGGTGCATTTAGTCCATTTACATTCAGGGTAATTATGGATAGGTATAAATTTAGTGCTATCATTTTGATGCCTTTTTTTGTGTGTTGACAGCTTCTTTTTCCCACTTGATTTTATGTGCTGAGTAGATTTTCTTTGTGTATTGTCCTTTCCTCATATTTATTGTTGTTGATTTTGTTTCTGCTGAGTCTGTATTTTTCCCTTGTATTTTATTTTGATGAGTAGGATAGTTTTTCTACTTTGTGGTTACCTTATTATTTACCCCTATTTTTCTAAATTTAAAACTAACTTTTATTTCTTTGTATCACCGTATCTTCCTCTCCATATGATTACATTTCTTAGTCCCTCTTTATTATTTTAATGTTGTCCTCTTTTATATAATAACATCGCTTTTACCCTGTTTTGGGCTTTTTTTATAATCTTCCTTTGTTTTTTTGGATTTCCCTGTCAGGTTGACTTCTGGTTGCTCTGCGCAGTGTTCTAGTCTTGGGTTGATACCTGATATTATTGATTTTCTAACCAACAAACTGCCTTTAGCATTTCTTGTAGTTTTGGTTTGGTTTTTATGAATTCCCTCAACTTGTGTTTATCTGGAAATGTCTTAATTTCACCTTCATATTTAAGAGTCAGTTTTGCTGGGTGATGTTCATTTTTATCAACAAATGGTTTAATTATGAAAAACAACGGCAATCAAACATCTAAAATTGTTTAACAACACTAAAATTAAAGAAAAGCTAATAAATATATTGAGATATAGAAATAAAAATACATAAAATAGTATACATAATGACTCAATTTTGAACAAATAGTGTATTTATATATGTGAACATGTAGATATAGCATTTGAATTATGTACAAACACACATAAATCACATCTAGATAATATGTACAAAAATACTAAGAATAGATAGCTTGGCGTGAAGCAGGGTTAAGGTGGAAATATAATTAACTCATATATTTCTGTATTGTTTAAAGTAATAGATAAAATTATGATAGTATAAGATATGCCTGGTTGGAAATTGATGTTATAAAAATATATTTTTATTGACAAAGGGGACTATGGCCATTTACTTGGCCAACTGTTTTTTCCAACAAAAATCAAACTATATTTTCCTTTTCCAGAACCTATATAATTTACAAACACTTACAATGTCTCTCCATAGCTCTTACTCTATTAATACATCTCCAAATTAAATGTTCTTATATAGAGTACAGCTGTCTTATAGAGTCAATTACCATATTTTTATTGATTTTGCTTCAGGAGTTCTCTTCAAAGACAGCTCTGATGCTAAAAGCAGTAACATTGAATATAATGTCATAAGGACATTGGCTACAATATCAATTTTTCCATACAGTGCCAGTGTTACCTAAGACATCATCTGGTGAATGGAGATGATAATAGCCCCATCATAGTTATATTGTAGGGAGTAATTGAGGTAATTTAAATCAAGGAGCAAGCACAGCGCCTGGCACATGGCAGTCATGCAGAGTTCCCTGGGTTTCCTAGAGTACAAGGGCCACATAAACTTTCTTCAATCTTTGCAAACACCAGTGGTCACTTACTTAAAGATAATAAACAAGAACAGCAAAACATCATTAAAATATTTTGTTAGTATGTATGTAGAAAGGCACCCTGGTGACACAATCATTAAGCATTCCACTGCTAACCAAAAGGTCAGCGGTTCGAACCCAGCAGTGGTTACACAGGAGAAAAGACCTGGTGATCTGCTCCTGTAAAGATTACAGGCCAGAAAACCCTATGGGGCAGTTCTACTCTTGTCATTTATAGGGTCACTATGAGTAGGAAGTTTGCAGCTGTTCCTTCTCATTTTGAGTCGTGCCACATCAGCAAATGAAGGCCCTGGAAGCTTTGCTCCATCCATGTCATTAAAGTCAGTTCTACTTTGAAGAGATAGTTCTCCCCCAGTCATATTTTAAATGCCTTCTAATCTGAGGGGCTCATCTTCCACAACTACATCAGACTATGTTCCACTGCTATTCATAAGATTTTCACTGGCCAATTTTTCAGAAATAGATCACCAGGCCCTTCTTCCTAGTCTGTCTTAGTCTGGAAGCTCTGCTGAAACCTGTCCACCATTGGTGACCCTGCTGGTATGTGAAATACCTGTGGCATAGCTTCCAGCATCATAGCAACACGCAAGCCACCATGGTATGACAGACAAGTGGTGGACCAAAGAAGAATTGATGCATTTGAATTATGATGTTGGCAAAGAATATTGAATATACCATGGATGGCTGGAAGAACAAACAAATCTGTCTTAGAAAAAGTACAGCCAGAATAACCAGAATGCTCCTTAGAACAGAGTATGGCAAGACTTTGTCTTACGTACTTTGGACATGTTTTCAGGAAGTACCAGTCCCTGGAGAAGGACATTGTGCTTGGTAAAGTAGAGGGTTAGTGAAAAACAGAAAGACCCTCAATAAGATGGGTTGACCCAGTGGCTACAACAATGGGCTCAAACATAGCAACGATCATGAGGATGGTGCAGGACCAGACAGTATTTTGTTCTGACGTACATAGGTATCTTAGTTATCTAAAACCTGAAAAACCCGTTGCTGTCGAATCGATTCCGACTCATGGTGACCCTATAGGACAGAGTAGAACTGCCCTGCAGGGTTTCCAAGGAGCACCTGATGGATTCCAACTGCTGCCCTTTTGCTTAGCAGCTGTAGCTCTTAACCACTATGCTGTGGGGGTTTCCAGTGTTATCTAGTGCTGCTGTAGCAGAAATACCATAAGTAGATGGCTTTACCAAAGAGATATTTATTCTCTCACAGTCTAGGAGGCTAGAAGTCCAAATTCAGGGTGCCAGCTCCAGGGGAAGGCTTTCTCTCGCTGTCGGTTCTGGGGAAAGATCCTTGTCATCAATCTTCCCCTGGTCTAGGAGCTTCTCAGCACAGGAACCCCTAGTCTAAAGGACGTGCTCTGCTGCCGGCACTGCTTTCTTGGTGGCATGAGGTTCCTCTCCTCTCTGCTTGCTTCTCTCTCTTATATCTCAAAAGAGATTGACTCAAGATGCAACCTAATCCTGTAGATTGAATCCTGCCTCATTATTATAACTGCCTCTAATCCTGCCTCATTAACACCACAGAAGTAGGATTTACAGCTCATAGGAAAATGACATGAGATGACAAAATGGTGGGCAATCATGCAATACTGGGAATCATGGCCTAACCAAGGTGACACAGATTTTTGGGGGAACACAATTAAATCCATAACAACAGGGTTTCTATAAGTTGGAACCGACTCAACAGCACCTAACAACAATGAGTCAGAATCAACTCAATGACACACAAGAACAACACACACGCAGAAAGTTAGATAGGAAGAGAAAAGAAACAAAGTGAAGCATGGTGATTTTAAATCGTGTCCACAAATTCTGTGACGCTTCTGTTAAGATTTGGCACCGATGGTCCTTCCCATTGAATCTGGGCATGCTTGTGACTTACTTTTAACTATTAGAATATGGCAGAAATGATGCTGTGGCAATTTATGGGCAAAAGCCTTAGTTAACTACAGCTTCCATTTCCTTTTTCTTTGGTCACTTGCACTCAAAACAAAGTCATCATGCAAAGAATAAGCTCAGGCCAATGAAGGGGCCACATGTACCATACTTTTACGCAAATAGCACACATGTTGTACATTTTTTGCCCACCGCGTGACCCCCCCACACATTATTTTTCTAGGCACTCTATGCACGTTATACGTGTGGGCGCTTCATTTGCAAAAATCATGGTAGATGTTCTGGCTAACTTCAGCTGAGGTCCCAGCCAACAGCTAGCATCAAAGTGAGGACTCCAGATGATACCAATCTCTGGCCATGTAGTCAACTCAAACTGTAAGTTTTACCACTGTGGCCTCAGATATTGTGGAGCAAAGAAAAGCTGTCCCTGCTCTGCCCTGTTCGAATTCCTAACCCACAGATATGGTAAGCAAAATAATGTTTTTATGTCACGAAATTCTAGAATGGTTTGTTACTTGGCAATAGAAAACTGGGACAGTAGGTATCAAAGTGACCTTTTTATGTGAGGCAAGATGACTCTAATTTCTGAAGGCACTCAGTGTGATAAACATTGCCCTTAGGTTTTCTCGTTTGCATATGAGGTAGGTTTCATTACTCTCATTTTGAAAATGGGAAACCTCTGAGTCACAAGAAGTAAGTCACACTTCCTGGGACGTACACACTAATCTGGAAAGTATACATCTAAATATTATTAGTGGTTTATCTTTTGATGGGGCAGGATGAGAGGAGCAACATAAAAATGTCCCTTTATAAAGACAAGTTCTCAATTTTTGTCCTAAATATATTAATTTGGCCATCAAAAAAAAAAAACCTAATATACAAATTTAAAACATAAGATAATAGGGATTGTGAATTGGATCAGAAAAAATATATGTAATCATAATCTATCTATGTATTTTCCTTTCTTGCTAACAATCATATTGATGAATATATATATGTATATACATATATATGTATATATATAAATATATATGTATATATTTATATATATACATATATGTAATTTACCCACAAGAACCTTGTAGGAGGCATTCCTGTCCTCACTCTCTATATGGGAATATTGAGTCCCAGAGAATGTCAGGTGTCTTGCAGTGGTTCACATTCCAGGAATTGGCAATCTAGACTGCCACCCTGTCTTCTTGACTCTAAAGTCCTTGTTCTTTCTGTCATCCTACAGTGCCCTGGGTTCCTTATCACTAGAAACTTCTTGTACAGACTTAGTTTTATATAGAGAACTTCATATGCAATTTGAACAATTTGGAAAATGCAGTCAAATATAGAGGTGAAAATGCAAATACCAGCAATTCAATTGCTGATTAAGAAACACTGTTAACATTTTGGTGCATTTCCGTACATAATTTTTTAATATCTTTACACAAACACAAAAATACATTCTTATATATTTAAATATCATGGATATTGACGATATATATACATATATATGTAAATCTATGAGTACACACACTCTCAGACATAGTATATAACTGGAATCTTACTGTATATTACAAACCGTTGTTTTGCAAACTGATATTTTTCACTTCATAATATTGTATCATACGGTGTAAGAAAAAGAGATTACCTTTCTCTTTATTGATTCATTTTTCAATTTACACAAGACCATTTCTTAAACAATGAGGTTTTGCTCAATAATTAGAAACGTCAATTTCCTCACGTACTCAGATCTTAAATATACTCGGGTATGTTTTTTTTTTGTTTGTTTCTGAGCTTTTTAATTCAGTACCATTAATGTGTGTTTCCATTTTACACCAGTTACACAGTTTTATTACTACACAATAAGAGAACGCTTTAATATCTGGCAATATGACCTCCTCCCCAACCCACCTTTTCATTTGCCTTTAGCTTATAATTATTGTTGGAATAATAATAGTAAATGCTATTAACTTATATTCATGATTTTCTAAGTGCCACACATTTTGATTTCTTTACATAGCAATTGCTAGCACTTGCATAGTGCTTATTATGAGTCAAACACTGCTCTGTTTTATATGCAGTTGTCGTTCAAATCTTACAACAATCCTATGAAGTAGCTACTTTAATTTTTCCCGTTTTATGCATGAGGAGTTTGTGGGAAAATAGGCTAGGTAATTTGTATCAGGTCATGCAATTAATAAACTGTAGAGACTGGATTTAAACCCAAGCAGAATTGGTCCAGAATTCTTACTCTTAACTACTACATTATACTGACTCTTGTTTAACCTTCAGTATAGCCTGCTGTGGTAGGTATAGTTATTATTCCCATTTTATAGATGAGAAAATTTGTTCTCAGAATAGTCAGATGACTTCCAAAGCTCATAAAAGTATTCTGTAGTACATCCAGTTACAAATCCTATGCCTTCTGATCCCCTAAGCCCATGCCCCTAACACTGTCATATCAAGTGTTCTTTTGTGTTAGGGCTGTGCTCAGCACAGGGTAAGAGACTCAACCAAGGTCTTGTTGTCAGATATGTAGCCTGGTATGTGGGTCCAACATCTCTCTACTCTAGTCTTCTATACAGAAAACCTGTAATTAGACTTTTTTTTCTTTTGTACAGTCTTTTTCTGGGGATTACTTACAAACTTTTTTCCAATGTAAAACTAAAAGGTAAAAAAAGAGTACAGAAAAGCACATGAAGTAAAAGGAAGCGTGAGGGTTTTCTTCCCTTCCCCAACTTCCTCAGGTAATTCATCCTGCAACATAAAAATGGCACCAAAGTTTATGCCATATGTAAATGTTTGTATATTTCACTTCTTGCTCATAAGTGGCAAAAGTGTGTCTGTTGCCTCCACAGACAACCAGCAGCCTCCATTTAGACGGCAGACTTCTGGGACTTCAGGACTGATAATGGTAAATTCCCTTTCTATAGTGCCTAGGCTGTGCCATGCCCCTGGGGGTAATCACTCAACTATCCCTCTTGGTGATGAAGATGATGGTGGAGATGAAATTCTGCCCTGTGGGCCAAGAGACCTGGGTGTGGGGGCCACATGGATCAGCTGATTCCTGAGATGCTGCAAGGTTCAGACTAAAGCACAAGCTTCAACATTGGGAAGGTGACCCAGTGGAACCAAATTCATATTTATCAAAGCTTGGACTATATCTGGGAAGCTTTACATCATTCTCCTTTAATCATGATGACAAACATTCAAGCAAGGTATTGTAATTCCTTATTAGAAATTAAGAAAACTAAGATTCTAGAGCTGTGCTGTCCAATACAGTACACAGTATTCACATGTGGCTATTTAAATTAAAATTATATACAATTTAAAAATTCAGTTCCTTAGTCACACTAACCACATTTCAAGTGCTCAATAGCTACCTGTGGTTAGTAGCTACTGTGTTGAACAGAAGAGAGAACATTTTCATTATCAGAGGATGCTCTGTTTGACAGTACTGCTCTAGATGTTAAATTAATTGCCCTGAGTTGACAAACCTGTAGAGCATGGCAGGGACTCCAAATCTAGAATAACCCTGAAGCTTAAACTTTTCCTGTTTTATCTTATGGCATCTTGGATTTCGAATGGTCTGTATTTCTAATCTCCCTGTAAGCTAGTGTCTCAGTTACCCGGTGGTGCTGTAACACAAATACCACAAGCCACAAGCGGGAGGCTTTAAAGAACAAGAGCTCATTGTCTCACAATTCTGGAGCCTAGAAGTCGAAATCAGGGCACAGGTTGTAGGGGAGGGTCCTTCTAGGGGAGTTCTTTTGGATTTCTTGGTGTCTGTCTGTCTTCTGCCCATTATGTCTCTGTGTCTATTCTGCTCTTCCTATAAGACATCACTCAAAAGTGATTAAGTTTAGGACCCACCCTCCTCTGGTATGACCTCATTAACATAACAAAAGAAAATCCCAATTTCCAAACAGGGTTATATTTACAGGTACAGGGATTAGTAGTTCAACATATATTTTTAAGTAAATGTTCAATCTATAACATCTGGCAATCACTGCACCCTTGTAAATCCTTCAAAACTTTTACCATGAGTTGTATTAATTTTTTAAATCATAAAAATCAATGAAGTTCAAAGACACATAAAATTGTCCACATATACCACACACAATAATTACCACACACAATAATTAGTATGTAACGAACTGTTTTTAACCTGTAGAGAGATTGGTAAATGATAACTTGCAGTTCTCATAGAAAAGAATATAAATACTCTGTAAGCTAATGGAACCAGGACTTTCCCACATTCTGGTAATTTTTGTTATTTTCCCTCCATTATTTCTGTGTAAAGAAAACTTCATATAAAGAATGGGAATGTATCAAATGGGTAAATGAAGAGGCAATTGTTATTATTAAAGATTAGTTTTAAAATCAGATTCTTGACTTGGTAGCTATAGGACTCTATGTGCCTCTGTCTCAGGATATAGCCGTGAGCAAAATAAACAAAGCCCTTGCTCTCATGGAAAGGATGTGCCAGTCGGGGAGATAACAGACAGTAAACAAATAAAGAAGTAAAATATAGAGTATGCAAGATGGTGTGGGTACCCTGGAGAGGCACAATGTGGTGACAATTAAGAGCCAAGATGGTGAGTTTTAGTCCCAGTTCTGCCCACTTGATAGCTGCATGACCTTGGGAAAGGTACTTTAACCTCTCAGTGGCTCCCTTTCCTCACCTATGAAATGGAAAATAGTAATGTGAGAAGTAAATGTAAATATATAGTGTGATTCCATTTTTTGCAAGGTTAGTTTGGGCCTGCCACAAAGCAGACACCAAGATGTGATTAGACATGCAAGAGATTTACTGGATGAGGGATCAGGAAAAGGCAGGGAGAACCTTCAGATTGCAATGCAGACCTGAGACTCGTGGAAAGAGAGAGGCAAGAAAAGGGAATTAGACAGGAAGAATCTTGGACTCTAGCACAGTTCCAAGAAAGACTGACCCCATGCCAATCAGATTCCTTGTGTCAAAGTCACCGATTGGAGCATCCCCCATCTTGCTGGAATGAATCTTCCATAATATCCCTGGCGTGCTCAGCAATCAGCAGGGAGTAGTGAACAGGAAGCGTGGCCTCAGCATGGAAGACAGTGATAGAGGATCCAGAGAGTAGCAGCTGAAGCTGTCCTTCAGTTGTGCTCCCTGCATCAGGAGATCTGAGTGATTCATTTACATGTCTGCCACACAAAGTAAGGTAATTATGTATGTAAATACATACATATATGTGTGTGTGTATACCAAAACCAAACCAAACCCAGTGCTGTTGAGTCGATTCCAACTCATAGCGACCCTATAGGACAGAGTAGAACTTCCCCGTAGAGTTTCCAAGGAGCGCCTAGAGGATTCGAACTGCCGACCCTTTGGATAGCAGCTGTAGCTCTTAACCACTGCGCCACCAGGGTTTCCTATGTGTGTGTATATATATCCCAAAATTACATACAACCAGGGGAGGGGAGGATGAGCAGGGCAGCGTGTGCAGCTTGCATGCTGTGGCAGAAGATTTAAAACCACTTTTTACCTAAAAGGTACAGTACTTGAGTAGCTGAGCAGGGGCCTGATGTGGTACAAAGGCAGGATAGTCAAGGGAGCCTTGAGGGCACTAGCTGGGTAAGATTCAAGGACTGTGAGAAGAACATCTGTGGCTGTGGGATGCAGGCCTGGGCCTCAGGATGAACCAGTAGGAAAGGCCAGAGGGACCTGTTACAGCAGGGAAACTTCTGGGACAACAAAGAAACCTCATTCCTAGCCATGATCATGGGCCAAGTATTTGGTTCTCTAAATCTCTGATTTAGTAGCCAGACATGCTAGTGATGAACTGAAATCCTGAGGATTTTTACTTTATTGAAATACAAACTTTAGTTTGAGTTTAACCTGAAGATATGAAGGGAGGAAGCTTCCATTTAGTCAAGATAAATCTAGGCTTGCTGTTAGAAGATTTATATTCTCTGTAATTTCCTAGCTGTGTGACCTCAAGCAAAGTACTTACCCTCCCTGAATCTCACTTTTCTTTGTGATGAAATGGAAGTCATACTATAAGCCATGCTTGTCCAACAAGTTTGTAAAATGTTTGTGCAAGTCTTTATAAGCTAGAAAGCACTGTCCAGGATAAGGTGTGTGTTTTGTTTTGTTTTCATATTATTTGTAAGTCTTTGGAAATTTGGGGTCTCTTTCAACCAATTTCCCTAACTTCAATGTTAAACTTCAATCAAACAAGTCAAGAGTATATCTACCTCAGCCTATTTGGGCTTGACACACTTATCTGAGCGGAGCTATTTTCAGCAAAGACACAAGAGAATAAACCAAAAAAATCCTGCTGCCGTCGAGTCGATTCCGACTCATAGCGACCCTGTAAGAGTTTCCAAGGAGCGCCTGGTGGATTTGAACTTCTGACCTTTTGGTTAGCAGCCGTAGCTCTTAACCACTATGCCACCAGGGTAGTCAAATAGCACATAATTGAAATTCAACAAGATCATCAAAAGCAATCTTCAAAGGAGTAATTTGAGAAGGGATAGACGTGATTAAAAAGATTCCCCCACTCACAGGGAAATGAATGGACTGTTATCAGATGAAGTAATCTATCTCAGTTCTACTTCTCATAGAGAATTACATATTTTGAACTGTACATGCATTATGGAATCATGAACCTCCCCATATTATTTTCAAGGGGAAGTGTGGACTTAATGTTTGTGTGAAAGGTGTATTAGGATATTGTTTAGGATTCTAAATTCTCTCTCATCATTCTCCTAATTACTCTCTCATCTTTACCCTGCTGTGAGGCGTTTTTCCCAAGTCTCATCAAAGATCTTGCCAGGAGGCAAATACTAGAAAAGTTGCTACCTGTAGGTGAATATTTGTGGTATCTGTTGAGGAGTGTTATGTAAATATCAGTTATATCAAGATAGTTGACAGTGTTGTTCAAGTTTACTACAATTTTTCTAAATTTCTGTTTGCTTCTTCTATCAATTATTAAGAGAGAGAGATTGAAGTCACCAATTACAATTGTGGATTTCTCTATTTTTACTTGAAGTTCTATCAGTTTTTGTTTCATGTGTTTTGAAATTCTGTTATTAGGTATACAGATGTTTAAGGTGGTTATGTCCTCTTGATTAATTGCCTCCTTTATCATTATGTTTCTCTTTTTATCCATGATTTTTTTCCTGAAATCTACTATGCCTGATATTAATATAGCCACTCCAGCATTCTTTGTTTACTGTTAGCATAGTATATCCTTTTTCATCCTTTCAGTTTTTTCGTGTGAAAATATACACAGCAAAATGTAGACTATTTCAACATTCTATTTTTTTTTATAGTTCAGTGAAATTGGTTATTGCATCCTTTAAGTTACGTAACCATTTTCACTATCTTTTTCCAAATTATTCACCACAGCAGTTTTTAGCAGTGCCATAGATCATTTTTGTGTGGCCTTTCTAGCCATGGTCTTGTAACTCCCACCCAAGTGATTGGGCAAGACCAAGTGATTGGGTGCAGATATGGTAATTGTGGCCCACCAAAGGGATTGGTTAGTTTTTCCATCCCACTGGGCTTAAAATAAGCCATTTCAGGGGTGGGAAAGAAAAGAATCCCACCGCCACCAAGGAAGAACATCCAGGAGCTGGCACATCTTTTGGACCCGGGATCCCTGCACTGAGAAGCTCCTGGAAGCAGGAGACCTAGAGAGAGGGAGCTGTAACCCTGAAGACCCTGAGAAGCAGTGGCAGGAGAAACCTGGCAGCAGGAGATGGCATGGTGGTCTTTCTAGCCCACAGAGAGAGAAAGCTGAGTGCCTTTGAGCAGAGGCCCAGAGCCAGAGAGAGGTGTGCCTGCAAGCACGGCTGGGAAGAGGCTGCCCTGATGGAAGAACTGTATGCTTGAGTATTCCTGAGACTAAATTGTAACTTTTACTTCCATAATAAACTCCATCATAGTGAGTATGGTCTGTGAGTTCTGCATGCCTATTGCAATGAATTATTGAACCAAACAGAGAAGTAGAGAGTGCTGGGAGGGACAGTTGGTGTCAGAGTTGGTAAAGATGGCGGAGAGAGGAGGCATATCTGACCTCTGTCTCATAGGAATCAGCCTTGGGCTGTTGGTCTTGAGTTTCCTTCTCCCTTGTGAAGTTACAGGAGGTCAGACACTGCCCCCATGACGTTTTTACGACCACCCTCAACACAAACTTATTGCCCCCTGAGCTTCTCATCTAACCATTCAAATTGCTGTTGTCAATTCAATCCCTCATAGATAATTATTTAAAAGAGCACAATGCTCTATGTAGATACAGTTTACTTCCAACCTTTTAGTTTTAACCTATTTGTGTATTTATATTTGAAATGAATTTCTTCTAGGCAGCATATAGTTATTTTTTAATTCAATCTGTCAATATTTACTTTTTAAGTTGAGTATTTAGAGCATTTATGGTTAATTTTAAGTCTGTCATTTTGCAATTTGTTTTCTTTTTGTCCTATCTCTTCGTTCCCTTTCTCCTCTTTCTGCTTTCTTTTGTGTTGAGTATTCTTTTATTATTCCATTTTATCTCATTTTTTGACTTATTAGGCATAACTCTTTGTTTTGTTATTTTAGTGGTTGCTTTAGTGTTTACAGTATATATTCTTGACTCATCACAGTCTACCTTCAAGTGGTACTGTGCATCACCTATAGTATAAGAACCTAACAACTGTATTCTTTCATTTCCGTCTCCTGGCCTTTGTTGTCACATATTTCACTTCCACGTATGTTATAAACCCTACAGTACACCGTTAGTATTTTTGCTTTAAGTAGGCAATATTATTATATTTTGTTGTTGTTGAGAATATACACAGCAAAACATACACCAATTCGACGATTTCTACATGTACAATTTGGTGACATTGATTACATTCTTCAAGTTGTGCAACCATTCTCACCTCCTTTTCTGAGTTGCTTCTCCCCCATTAACATGAACTCACTGCCCCCTAAGGTTCCTATCTAATCTTTAAAGTTACTGTTTTCAATTTGATTCCATACAGAGAGTTCTTAAAATTGCATAATGTTCAAGGTAGGCATTTTTTACTAGTTAAGCTAAACAATTTTTTGATTTTAAGAAGACATCAGGGGTATTTTTGTTATAAGTTTTAAAGATTATCTCAGGGCAATAGTTTCAGGGATTCATCCAGCCCCTTTGGGTCCAGAAAGTCTGAAGTCCATGAGAATTTTAAATCCTGTCCTGCTTTTTCCCCCTTTTGACCAGGATTCTTCTATAGAATCTTTGATCAAAATGTTCGGTAATGGTAGCAAGGCACCATTCAGTTCCGGTCTCATGGCAAAGGAGGTAGTCGTTCACAGAGGCAAATAGCCACATATTCCATATCCTCCTCTTATTCCTGACTTTTCTTCTTCCTCTGTTGGTTCAAGCACATAGAGACCAATTGTGCTTTGGTTGGCCACTTGCGAGATTTTAAGACCCTAGACACTATGCAACAAACTAGGAGGTAGAACGGAAGCACTAAACACGTTATTAGGCCAATTAACCGGGATGTTCCATGAAACCATGACCCAAAACCTCCAAACCAAGGAACTAAATCCCATGAGGTTTTTGGTTGTACATAAGCAGCCTCAGCAGCTCCCTTTTTTCTTTTTTTGTCATGGTTGTAAATATATCTATCATACAGCTTTTGCCAGTTCAACTTTTTACTGGTGTGCAACTTAATGAAGGCAATTACAATAACCGGCTGGAGCAGTCAATTATTTTTTAAAGAGATTAAAATGAACCTTTTGTATTTACCCATGTAGTTACCGTTTCCAGTGCTCTCCTTTATTTGGGCACATGCATATTTCCATCTGGTATCATTTCCTTTTGCGTGAAGACTTATTTTAACATTTCTTATAGTTCACATCTTCTGAATTCACGGTGGAAAAATATAGGCTGTATTTGGAAAATTGTGAGTAGAACATGACACAGGGAAGAAGGCAGAAATTAGATCCAATAAAATATATATGTTTTTGAGGTTGTCATTTTTTAGTGATTTTTTGTAAAAGGGTTTGAATTTCTCAAAGAGAGAAAGAGAGAAGCTGGACTGTTCAGCTAAACAAGGTCTTTCATCATCCGGAAGTGAAAAAATGATTGCACCAGTCTATTAAGCAGATAAAAATCAGTCAGTCTAGTTATTTAGGACCAGAAGGCCCTTTGCTTTTCAGATTTTCTGCTTATCACCCAGTAGGTGTGTGTTATGGAAACATAGTGTGTAAGAGATATTAGAGCTGATAAGAGGAATCCTTGTGGAAACTCACAGAAAATAAGAGGCAACCTTGGAATGCAGTGCCAGACAAAGGAGAAATCAGAGTCCTCAAACACAGGCAGACATCAAATCCTAGTGCAAAACTAAGGTCAATATGTGTTGATGCAAGCCACATTGAGCTGAAAGCAGTGACAAACCTTCATCAATCAGACTTTGTCTGCCAGTTCTGACCAGGGAAGCAGGGGAATTGAAAAAAACTGAATAACTCTATTAGATATTGAAATGGTAGTTAAAAAAAAAAACCTACTTCTAAAAATATACCATATCCATGGCATGTTCTACCACATAGATTATTCTCATTTTGTAGAAATTGTTCTAGAGCATAGAAAAAATTAGGAGGCTATCTAACTCATTTAATGAGGCTAGGATAACATTAATATAAAACTAGGCAGAAAGCAGAGAAACAACAATGAAAAGAAAATAACAAAATAAAAACTAGGAAATCTCAATTACGAACATTAAATTCTAAAAAAAATATTAATAAAGATAATCAACCCTTACATTCTTGGAATAGTTGTCCTGGATCATGGTGTAGTTTTATATTTACTGTTGACTTTCATTTATAATATTTTATCATCAATAGTTGCTGAAAATGTATTTGATAAACTACAATCACCATTCTTGATTTTAAAAACTTTTGCAATCTAGGAATAGAACGGAAGACATAATTTGAAGAAAAAAATATCCATCAGAAAGCTACAGAAACTTCATACCTAATGATAAAATATGGAGAGTTTATGAGACTCAAGGGCACCTTCTATCACAGCTACTATTTGTCATGGTACTGGTGGTCCCAGCCATTGCTAAGGGGAGGGGTACTTGATAACAAAATGTATTCTAAAGCTATAGTAATTAAAAGAGAAATGTTATTAAGGGCAGGAATAGATAACTAAATCAATGTATAGAACTCAAAACCTGTGAAAATATGGCAATTTAGGTTATGATAAAGGAGGCATTTTGAATCAATGGGGGAATGGATTATTCAATAAATTGTGGAGAAGTGAGCTATTCATTTGAAAAGAAATAAATCGTACTTATACTATTCACAAAAAATAAATTCAACATGGACTAAAGGGCCAAACTTAAAAAGTATAAAGTATTTAAAAAAAAAAAAAACCTCTCTCTCTCTCTCTCTAATAAAGACCTTGAACAAGACCCAAAATGCAAAAACACAGAAAGGAAAGAATGATGAGTTAGAATATATACAAATTTTAATGTTTTTTTGGGGGGGGCGGGATAAAAGACATCATAAACAGATTTAAATTTCAAGCAACATGACTTAAACTTCCAGAAAGATGGAAGAGGGGTATATTTTTCTCTATCTCTCTTGCTAAGTACAACTAAACACCCTGGACATTATATATAAAACAAGCATAAGAAGACTCTGAAAAGTGGAGAGAAGAAGGCAGATTGGCTAAGGAACTCAAGACCTGAGGGAAAACAAGGCAATGAGTTCCCCAGGGTTTTTTTTTTTGCCTCCTATATCCTGGACTGAGTGCTGGAGAAGCTGGTGTCCCAGAAATGCTAATAAAAAATAGGCACAGACAAAAAAAAGTTCCAACAAAATCCTTCTCCCGAAAGCCAAAAAGCCAGGAAAGGGAAGTTTAACAAGACAGAAAACTGAACCTGTAATTTAACAGCTCCCAAAATAGAAATCCCTAGATCCAGATGGTTTCCTGGAGAATTCTCCATTATAACAAAACCAAAGACAGTACAAAAAAAGAAAACTACAGAACAATATCCTTCATGAATATAGATGCAAAAATCCATAAAAGTATTATCAAATAGGATTCAACAGTGTATACACACATTGCTGCATATATATATGTATATATAACGAAATAGGAATAGGAGCAAATGTTCTTAACTTGGTTAAAAAAAATCTACAAAAAACTTACAGCTGAATGCTTTCCCCCTAAGATTGAGAACAAGGCAAGGATGTCCATTCTTACCATTATTATTCAATATTGTGGTGGAAGTTAGCCAGTGCAATAAGGGAAGAAAGGGAAATAGAGGGCATACAGATCAGAAAGAAAAAGATAAAACTGCCTCTATTTGCAGGTGACATGATTGTATAGGTAGAAACTTCCAAGGAATCTATTTTAAAACCTCCTAGAACTAATTAGTGAGTTTAGCAAGGTTACAGGATACAGGAATACAAGATAAACATACAAAAATCAAACATACTTCTATATAAAAAAAAAACCCACTGCCGTCAAGTCGATTCTGACTCATAGTGACCGTATAGTGTCCCACTTCCATATACTAGCAATAAACATGTGGACGCTGGCATTTCAAATATAATACAATTTATAATCACTCAAAAAATCACTTAAATACTTGTGAGTAAATCTTTACAAAAACAAAAATATACAGGACTTGTATGTTGAAAACTATGCAATGCTGATGAAAGAAATTTTTAAAAATTTGAATAAATGAAAACATATACCATATTCATGGATTGTAATACTCAACATCATAAAGATGTCAATTCTCTCAAATTGATATACAAGTTTAATGCAATTCCTATGAACATCCCAGCAAGATTTTCAGCTATAGACAGTATTATTCTAAAATTTATATGGGAAGGCAAATGAACTAGAATAGCTTAATATTTTTGATAGAAGAAGAATAAAGTGGGAGGAATTATTCTGCCTGATTTCAGTACTTACTATGTAGTTACAGTACTCAACACTGTGTAATAGTGGTGGAGGGCTACACAAACAGATCAATAAAACGGCCTAGAGAACCCAGAAACAATCCCACACAAAGATGCCCAACTGATTTTTCACAAAGCTGCAAAACTAACTTAATGGAGTATAGAGCCCATCTTGGTTACCTAGTGCTGCTATAACAGAAATACCACAAGTGGATGGTTTTAACAAAGAGAAATTTATTCTCTCACAGTCTGGTAGGCTGGAAGTCCAAATTCAGGGTGTTAGCTCCAGGGGAAGGCTTCTCTGTTGGCTCTGGAGGAAGGTCCTTGTCATCAATCTTCCCCTGGTCAAGGGGCTTCTCAGCTCAGGGACCCTGGCTCCAAAGGATGTGCTGTGCTTCTGGTGCTTCTTTCTTGGTGGTATGAAAAAAAAAATTGAGGTCCCCCCAAAATATCTGTCAACTTGGCTAGGCCATGATTCCCAGTATCCTGTGACTGTCCACCATTTGGTCATCTGATGTGATTTTGCTATATGTTGTAAATCCTATCTCTGTGATGTAAACGAGATGGGATTAGTGGCAGTTGTGTTAATGAGGCAGGACTCAATCTACAAGATTAGATTGTATCTTAAACCAATCTCTTTTGAGATATAAAAGAGAGAAGCGAGCAGAGAGACAGGGAGACCTCCTCCATCTGTGGAGTAGAGGACTATTATTATGGGTTGTTTTCCTTCCAGTATTGAAAAAGATCACCTCTAAGATCATGGAGCCCTGGTGGCGCAGTGGTTAAGAGCTCAGTTGCCAACCAAAAGTTTGGCAGTTTGAATCCACCAGCTGCTCCTTGGAAATCCTACGGGGCAGTTCTAGTCTGTCCTATAGGATTGTTGTGAGTTGGAATCGACCGACTCGATGGCAATGGGTTTAGGTTTTTTGTTTGTGTTTAAGACGATGGGAGGAAATACTTTATAACGATAAAAATGGAAGAGGCTCATAATTCCACCACCGTAACACCAAAAACACATTATGGACATAACCATAAACACATTCTTTGCACTTTGTACCTTTTCCCAAGGATAAATTCTTAAAAGTTAAATTTTTCAGGAAAGGCATACACATCTGTTTGTATTTCAAAGTTTTTATTTTGGCCAAATAGGTGACATTAAACTTTATACCATTTTATATTTCCACTGACAATGTGGTTGTTGTTAGGTACTGTCAAGTTGGTTCTGACTCACAGTGACCCTATGTACCACAGAAGGAAACACTGCCATGTCCTGCACCATCCAACGCAGTGGGGTAAGGTCTATTTACCCCTAAGTATTCCCAACATTTAAAAATAGTTTGTAAACTTTGGCCCAGCCATTTCAGCTTCATAAATTTATTCTATGGAAATAAGTTGCCAAATACATAAACATGTATATCCTCTCCAGAGTCTTTTAGCCAGGATGACAATGTAAGGGAAATGATTTTTTTTATGAAAGTTATTGAAATAGTGGACCCTGGAATTAAAGCTGGTTGAGAAAGAAGAGACCAAAGGCCCATTAAATAGGGAAAAATGACTATGGAGGGGCTGATATTTCAATTATTGTTTAAAAGTTTTTGAATCAACTAAAATTTAAGTTAAACTTGAGCAAAATAGTCATAACAACCAAAATCATTATTATGACTATTTTTATAAAAGCCCATTGATGCATACCTCCAAAGCAGGGGTTTACCAAGTATCTGCCTTGTCAGGAATCTGGGAATTCTGAGTGGGTACCTGATGTAGGTTCCCTCAAAGATTCTTTGCCATAGTCTCCTGGGATGTGGAAATACCACTTCCATTCTCTAAGGGTCAAAGATATGAGAACGCTTGTGTAAGGCCCGACAGCTGTTCAGTGGGAAGCCTGGGATTGGAACCAAGGCTCTTATCCTAAATCATCTTGTCCTGGTCCTTGTCCTCACTCCTTAGTGTCAATCACAGGTCTTCCAGATGGAGGAGGGATACTGTCCTATTGTTCTAGGGTGCGGTATCCCAGGAACACTCATTTTTAGTTCTAGAGACCTATGTCCATGTCCTTTTCCCCCCACTAATGAGCTTTGTTTTCCTCATGTGTGAAGATTAGGTAGATGGTCTGTGTCATCAGGTTCTCTTTTACCATTCACACTTTGTGATCTAAAATCCCCTACTGCCTGAAACTCAGTCTTACATATCTCTTCCCCCTTCCTCACATTACTTACAGAACAATGTGCAAATACTCACTTAAAGGCATTCAGGTTGGGGTGGGGAAGTAGGTAGAATGGAGGGAGAAGGGAGACACAGGGAGTTGGGCCCACTGTATAGATATTTCCATGAAGTCTAAACAACAATTCCATGAAGTAGTTATAACAGAGAGGTTAGGTACATTTTCTAAGGACACATACCTCGGGGACTGGCTGCACAGGAATTCTTACTTCTCACTGTTTCCAAATCCTGTGTTCTCCCCACTCTTCTACAAGGCTTTGTTTTCAGACAGTAAAAAATAAGGGTTCATGTACTAGCTGGAATAAACTAGATCAGTCAGATATTTTTGTCTTGTCATGGATGTGTGGGAGGATATTTACTAGAACAACAGGGTCTGGATGTCAGGAAAGATCTCCAGTGGACACAAGGATATGTACTGGCAGGTCTTGTCCGTAATTATGAACCCATTAAATGATTATTGAATGAATAGATGATATGATATGCACTCAGAAGAAGAGCCCATCCCCCAAGGCTGAGATCCAGACCTTTAGTGGACACAGCTTTGGCTTACTGAAAGGTCTTACAAATCACTTACCAATTACTGTGGAACCATCCCCAATGAACTTGTCTGATGTTTATCTCACGATTAGACTGGTGTTATGGGTTTTGGGAAAGAAGACCACAGAAGTGAAGTGCCATTGTTATTACATCATATCAATATGACTTATCATTGTTGATATTAACCTTGATTAACTCGTCGAGGTAGTGTTTGTCAGATTTCTTTATTGTAAAGTTACTTTTTTCTTTCCCCTTTTTATGCTGTACTCTTTGGAAGGAAGGCAAAGCATCTACATAAACTATTTGGAATTCTTCTCCAGGGGAGACCTATCTCTCATCCTTCATTTATTTGTGTATTTAATCACTTATTTATATCAGTGTCATCTCATAGATATTTATTTTATACTTTGAATTATAATCAAAAACTACTTTATTTTGTTGCTCAAGTTGTTCCAACTTTGGCCGTTGGGAGCTCCTACAGTTGGCTCATTTGTCCCTTTGATATTGATATGCCTCCATCGTTGATTGATTGTCTAAAGCATTTTCTTACGTTCTAGAACTACAAGATACTCCAGGCTTATCCTGTGTATTTCCTGCCTCAGTCCTAGAATCGGCCATTTCTCTAAGGAGCCATTGTTCCTTTTATTGGAGAACGGCATTAGAAATCAATATTTGGGCAGTAGATGTACTTGTTATTATTGGTATTGTTGCTTCTAGACCCTCTCAGCTGATGGAGCAAAGAAATATATGTGTGTATATTAACTCGTGGCGTAGTGGCTAAGTGTTACAGCTGCTAACCAAAAGATCAGCAGTTCGAATCCACCAGGCGCTCCTTGGAAAGCCTATGGGGTCTACTCTGTCCTATAGGGTCACTGTGAGTCGGAATCAACTCAACAGCAATGGGTTTGGTTTGGTTTTGGTTGTTACACATATATACCAATATTTCTATATGTAACCACATGTATGTATATTAAGCTAAACTTGAATTCACACTGATGTCCAACTATAATCCATTACAACATGGATCATTCTAGCTTCCTACTTTTGTTTACCTGTAACTGCCCACTCCAACAATGAGAAACCTGGTTTCCACCAACTGCCACCTGCTTACCTAATTGTTCAATTTCAGTACACATGTATAGCAGTGTAAGAATTGTTTACTTGTACCCCTGTGGGAAACAACTTTATCATCTAGAGTACAATGCTTTTGTAGTTACTTTTGCCTTTCCTCTTACAGGCTCCACTCCTTTCCAAGGTTACTTAGGTCAACATCCCATCTCCCCTTCAGTGAAATTTACTTTAACGTTCATTCTTTGTGCTTTAAAGTTCTATAGATTTTGACAAATGCATAGTCATGTATCTACAATTTCAGTATCATACAGAATAGTTTAAATACCCTAAAAATATGCAATGCTTCATCTGTTCAAACCTCTACCCCTCCTTTCAAGCCCCTACCAACTACCCCTCTTCTTTTCATCTCTATGGTTTTGACTTTTCCAGGATATCATATATTTGGAATTATACTGTATACAGCCTTTCCAGACTGGCTTCTTTCACTTAGCAGAATGCATTTAAGCTTCATCCATGTCTTCATGACTTGTTAGCTCATTTCTTTTTATTGCTAAATAATATTCCGTTGTATGAAAGTACCACAGTTTATCTATGTCACCTACTGAAGGACATTTGTTTACTCCCAGTTTATGACGATTATGAATAAAGCTTCTATAAATGTTCTTGTGCGGACATAAAATTTCAAACCAATTGGGTAAGTACCTAGGAATGTAAGTGCTGAAGTGTATGGTTAGATTATGTTTAGGTTTATAAGAAACTGCCAAACTGTCTTCCAAAGTGGTTGTAGCATTTTGCATTCCCACCAGCAAGCAATGAGAGTTATTCCTGTTCCCCATTCTCACCAACAGTGATATTGTCAGGTTGGTGGATTTTAGCCATTCTAATAGGTGTATGGAAACCTGGTGGCATAAAAAAGGTGGCATAGTGGTATAAAATTTATTGTTTAAATTTATATTTTCCTGATAACAAATGATGTGGAGGATCTTATCTGTTTAAGCTTATTTTCCATCTACATACCTTCCTTTGCATGGTGTCTGTTCAGATATTTTGCAGTTTTTAAAACTGAATTTGTTTTCTTTTTGTTGAGTTGTAAGAGTTCTTTGTATATTCTGGATAGGAGTCCTTTAACAGACATACGATTTGTAAATATTTTCTCCCAGATAGTTTTTTCATTTGCTTAATAGTGTCCTTCACAGAGCAAAATTGTTGTATTTTAATAAAGTCCAACTTATAATTTTTTACTTTCATAGATCATGTTTTTTATGTTCTGCCTAAAAACTTAACAACCCACCCAAGGTCACACAGATTTTCTCCTAAGTTTTTTTTTTCTAGAAGCTTTATAGTTTTGTATTTTATATTTAGGTTGCTAATCCATCCTGAGTTAATTTGTGCAAGGAGTGAGTTTTGTGTCTATGTTCATTATTGTTGCATATGGATTTGCAATTGTCCCAGCACACCAATTATTGAAATGGCTATATTTTTTCCACTGATTCAGTTTGTGCCTTTGTCAAAAATTCGTAGGTTCTATTTGTGTGGGTCCATTCTGGGCCCTATATTCTTTTCCAAGGAGCCCTGGTGGTGCAGCATTAAGTGATGGGCTGCTAATAGACAGGTCAGCGGTTCAAACCCACCAGCCGCTCCACAGGAGAAAGATGTGGCAGTTGGCTTCCGTAAAGATTACAGCCTTAGAAACTGTGGGGGCCAGTTCTACTTTGTCCTGTAGGGTCACTTTGAGTTAGAATCAAGTTGACGGCAACATGTTATATTCTTTTGAACTGATCTATTTGTCCATTTTCCCACCAATACCATGCTATCTTGATTACTGTAGCTTTATAATAAGTATTGAAATTGGGTAATATGAATCCTTCAAATTCGTTCTCCTTTTTCAGGATTGTGTTGGCAGTTCTAGGTCCTTAGCCTTTCTATATATGTTACTTTATTGCTGCCATAATAAATTGCCACTAATTTTGTGTTAGGTGCCATCGAGTCGGTTTTGACTCATAGCGACCCTGTGTACAACAGAACAAAACACTGCCCGGTCCTGTGCCCTCCTCACAATCGTTGATATGCTTGAGCCCATTGTTGCAGCTACTGTGTCAATCCATTTCATTGAGGGTCTTCCTTTTTTCCACTGACCATCTACTTTACCAAGCGTGATGTTCTTATCCAGGGACTGGTCCCTCCTGATAACATGTCCAAAGTACATGAGACAAAGTCTTGCCATCCTTGCTTCTAAGAAGTATTCTGGCTGTACCTTCAAGCCACTAATTTATAAATTTATCATCTCACAATTCTGGAAGTCAGAAATCTGGGTTTCATTGGCTGGTTTCTTTGCTTAGGGTTTCACAAGACTGAAATCAAGGTGTCAGCCAGTTGAATGGTAAAATTTTTGTTTCTAAACTCACTCAGGTTTGTTGATAAAGTTCAATTGCTTGTGGCTATAAGGCTGAGTTCCTCCACTGTTAACTCTTAGCCAAGAGCCTGTCTCAGCTCCTTAAAGCCACCTGCATTCCTTGTCATGTTTACCCCTCCATCTTCACACAGCAACAGCTTGTTGAGTCCTTCTCACACTTTGAATCTCTCTGACTTCTGTATTGTCTTAGTTTCCTAGTGCTGCTGTAACAGAAATACTGCAAGTGGGTGGCTTTAAAGAACAGAAATTTATTTTTTACAGTTCTGGAGGCTAGAAATCTGAAATCAGGGCACTGGCTCTAGGGGAAGGCTCTCTCTATTTTGGCTGTAGAGGAAGATCCTTGTCTCTTCCAGCATTCCTTGGTTCCTTCGTGATCTTCACAAAGCATCTATCTTTCCCCTTTTGTGCTCACTTCTGTGTATAATCTGCTCTTCCTATAACTCAGAAGTGATTAGGTATATGACACATCCTACACTAATATGGCCTTATTAATATAACAACAACAACAACAAAACCCAACTTCCAAATAGGATTACATCCACATGTATAGGGGTTAAGATTCCAGCACATATTATTGAGGAACACAATTCAATTGACAGCACTAATTTATCATGTCTCTTTTTTTTTTCCTACCCTTCAGTATCACCACATCTCTCTAACTCATGCTGGAGGAAGTTCTATACTTTCAAGGCTCATGTGATTAGATCAGGCTCACCTTCTACTCTGACTCTGGGGTTGCCATGAGTCAGAATCAAGTCAACAGCAACTGGCCTCCTGGATAATCCACGATAAGCTTCCTATCAGCAACCTTAATTACATAATCATAATCCTTTTCCCATGTAATATTACATATTCACAGAATCCAGGAATTAGGGTATGGACATCTCTCAGGAGCCATTATTCAGCCTACCACATTCTGGAATCAATTTGTCAATGTCTACAAAAAAGTTTGCTGGGATTTTGATTGGGATTGCATAATTCTATAGATAAATTTCCAATCCACGAACATGGAATAGCTCTCTCTTTATTTTGATCTGGAAACCCTGGTGGTGTAGTGGTTAAGTGCTACGGCTGCTAACCAAGAGGTCGGCAGTTCGAATCTGCCAGGCGCCCCTTGGAAACTCTATCAGGCAGTTCTACTCTGTCCTATAGGGTCTCTATGAGTCGGAATCAACTCGACGGGAGTGGGTTTGGTTATTTTGATCTATGATTTATTTAATCAGCGTTTTATAGTTTTCTGTATGCAGATGCTGTATTTATTTGTTAGCTTTATGCCTATTAACTTCATTTTTGTGCTATCATAAATTTTTAATAGATTCTTTAAGGTTTTTTACTACACAATCCTGTCACCTAAGAATAAGGACAATTTTATTTCTTCCTATCCAATCTGTATCCCTAGACAGACACATCATGCTGTCCCTCTGCAACAAAGACCTGAAAAACTAAGTAAAACTGATACAAACATCAATCTTGGAACCCTAAGCATCAGATGAAGGGATAAAGAACTAGATCAAACACCAAATGGAAGAAGAAACTGAAGAAGAATGAGGACAGATATGGAGTGGAGGTCCCTGCCAACTAACATGACACAGCATCGCCATCTTGGAGAACAGACAACAATGACCCTAGACTGGGAGTACAGGAAGGCAAATTCATGGAGCTCCCAAAAGCAGACAGAACACACAGTAACCAGAGAAACATGCTTTCCCACCCTTCACCCTTCTGCCCCATCCACCACACCAACCCCTTCCCAATGTGCTAAGCTGCACTGCCTGACTAGAAAGCTACCATCCCACTGCCAGCTTGGATTTGCCCCACCCGCATCCATCGTGGCTCCTGTCTTGCCATTTTTTTCTTTTTTCCCTTTCTTCCTTTTCCTTCTTCCTCCACCTAGCCCCCTATGCCACCTTCACCCCTTCCCCACAGGCCACACTGCACCACTAGGCTAGAGAGCTTCCAGCCTGCCAACACTCTGGATCCATCCCGCCCCAACCTGCTGGCTTCCACACTCACCTTTTTTTTTTTACTTGCCCCTTTCTTCCTTTTCTTTCTCCCTCCCAACTATCCATGTATGCCACTTCTACCCCTTCCCGCAGGGCCTTGCTGCACCACTGCAGGCAGAGAGCTACCAGCCCACTGCGACCCATGGTCCTGTCCACCCCCACCTGCCCCCACCTTCTAGCTCCCACTGTGCCATTTTTTCCTTTTCTTTCTTTCTCCCTCCCACGTAGCATAACACGCCAGGTCTAGCCCTTCCTGCCAGGCCATGCTGCATAACTGTGAGTAAAGAGCCATTGGCCCACTGCCACCCCAGTTCTCCCCCACCCACACCCACCAGCTCCTGCCATACCATTTTTTCTTCTTCCCTTTCTTTCTCCTTCCCACCTAGGCCCATATGCCAACTCTACCTCTTCCAGCTGGGCCATGCCACACCACCATGGCTAGAGAGCCACTGGCCCACAGCCACCCCAGGTCCACCCTGCACTGACCCACTGACTCCCATCATACCATTTTTTTCTCTTTTTTTCCTTTCTTCCTTTTATGCCTCCTTCCCACCTAGCCCCGTATGCCACCTTCTCTGCTTCTTTCTGGGCTATACCACACCTGGACAGCTAGAGAGCCACAGGCCCACTGCTTTCTACCTCCCACCTACCCTTGAACACCACCTCCACCTTTTCCTGCCAGTCCCCAGGTCCACCCTGCCCCCACCTGGTGACTGCCTTTTTTTCTTCCTCTTTGTTTCCTTTTATTTCTTCCCCCACATACACCACCCCCACTTCCCACTAACCATCACCTGTGCCGCTGTGGCTAGAGAGTCCCTGGCTCAAGCCCATTGCTGCACTGGGCCTGCACTGCACCTTTTCTCCCACCAGTTGACCAGCGGCTGAATAGTGGGAAGTGAGCCTGCACTACTCCCCATCTGACACCTTTGACTACCTGGCAAGGTACTGTGAATGCTTCCACCACTGGACCAATATCAGGAGGCAGACGGCATGCACCCAGTCCACCCTCAGCTACCTCCCCAAACCAGTGGGCAGTGAAGCCTCACCCTGCCTACTGCTGCCCTGCCCACACAAAGTGGTGAGAGCTATCCTGTCCACAGATGAGAAGGCAGCAAAGCATGCCTGGCCTGCTTGCCCTGACCTATCAAAACAAAACAAAGAAGCAGGATGAAACAAACAAACATGCAATAAATAAATTATTAATGTCTTGAAGACAGCAGACTATGAAAACATATAAAAATGCAGGACAAGATGGCCCCAGCAAGTGACCTAAATAATCTGATGACCTTCTGGTAGAAGAAATGGCAGTGGGACTACATGATACGGAATTAAAAAGACTAATATTTAGGGGTATTAAGAGATTAGGAAAGAGATCAAGAAAAATACAGACAAAACCAAGGAAAAAATAGACAAAATCATGGAAAACACAGACAAAACCAACAGAAACATAGCCAAAATCATGGAAAACATGGACAAAGCAATAAAAAAAAAAAAAATTCCAGAAAATAATACAAGAACAAAATATCAAACTAAGTAAACAATTAGAAATGAAACAGAAAACAGCAACTGGAAATTCAAAAGATAAACAACAAAATTTCAAAATGGACAACTTAATGGAAGGTTTTAGGAGCAGATTTGAAACAATGTAAGATAGAATCAGCAAGGTTGAGGGAAAATCCATGGAAGCCACTTAGTTTGAGGAAAAGTCAGAGAAAAGAATGAAGAAAATCTAATAGTTACATGGGACACAATCAAGAGTAAAAATTTGTGTGTAATCGGAGTTCCAGAACAGGGGGAGAAAATGGAAAACACAGTGAAGATTTTCTTGGAGAAAACTTCCCAAATATCATGAATGATGAAAAGCTGACCACCAAGAAGCTCAATGAACCACATATAGGATAGACTCCAAAAGAAAGTCACAAAGACATCATAATCACACTTGCCAAAACCAAAGACAAAGAAAGAATTTTAAGAGCAGCTCAAGAAAAATGAAAAGTCACTTACAAAGAGGAAACAGCAAGACTACTCGACAGAAACTATGCAAGCAAGAAAGCAGTGAGATGAAGTATATAAAACCTTGAAAGAAAAATACTGCCAACCAGGAATAATATATCCTGCAAATCTCTCTCTCAAATACAATAGGGAAGTCAGGGCATTTCCAGATAAACAGAAATGAAAATGAAGGGAATTCATAAAAACCATATCAAACTTCCAAAATATATTAAAGGGAATCCTTTGGATACAGAAAAAACAACATTAGACAACAACCAGAGTCTAGGACAGAGGATAACATCAGCAGACACCAACCTAAGTAAAGAACTCTTAATAATAAAACAAAGATAAAAGACTTAAAACAGGAAAACAGAGACATCAATCTTTACATGATGACAACATCAAAACAATAAAAGGGGAATAAACAGTGTAGGTGTAGAACTTTCAAATGGAGTGGAAGTCAAGGCAATATCAAGTAATAAAAGACTGATTCAAACTTAGGAAGATAAGGGTAAGTTTCCAGGTAACCGCAAAGAAAGTTAACAAACCTACTCATCGGAATAAAAAAGAAGAAAAACATAAAGTCTCAGTAAACACAAAATCTATAATAATGAAAGACAAGAAAATCCACAAACAAAAGGAACTCAGCACAGGAAAGAGGAACACAGAAAACGTCATCTCCACAAAAGAAAAAAAAAAGCACAACAATATGAAGCAATAAAGCAATAAACTCATTTTTTTTTTATCAATAATCACACTGAAAGTAAGTGGCTTAAATGAACTTGTAAAGAGACAGAGAGTGGCAGAATGGATTTTAAAAAAAGCACAACCCATCCATATGCTGTCTGCAAGAGACATGCCTTAGACACAAAGACATAAATATATTAAAAATCAAAGGATGGAAAAGGTATTTCAAGCAAAAAGTGCGCAAAAAAGGGCAAGAGTGGCAATAATCTCAGGTAAAATAGACTTAAAGGTAAAATCAACCATAAAAGACATGGAAGGACACAATATAATGATTAAAGGGACAATCTACCAAGACAACATAACCTTAATAAATATCTGTGCACCCAATGACAGGCCTCCAAGTTACATAAAACAAACTAACAGCGCTAAAAACAGACTTCGACACACCACTCTCAGTAAAGGACAGAACACCTAGAAAGGAATTCAAGAAAGATACAGAAGATCTAAAGGCCAATATCAACTAACTTGACCTCATAGACATATATAGAACACTCCATGAAACAGCATAAAAGTATACATTCTTTTCCAACACACATAGAACATTCTCCAAAATAGGCCACATTTAGGCCACAAAGCAACCCTCAATAAAATCCAAAACAATGGAAAAATACAAAGCATTCTCTCTGATCACAATGCCATAAAATTAGAAATCAATAACAGGAAGAACAAGGAAAAAAATTAAATAAAAGGAAACTGAATAACACATGGCTTATAAACAAATGGGTTATAGAAGAAGTCAAAGAGGGGTTAAAAAAATTCCTGGAATTCAATGAGAATGAAAACACATCCTACCAAAACCTTTGGGAAACAGCAAAGGCAGTGCTCAGAGGTCAATTTATAGCAATAAAGGCACACACCTAAAAAAGAAGAAATGGCCAAAATCAAAAAGTTATCCTTACGACTTGAACAAAAAGAGATTTGCCCACATTCCAAGCCACCAGTAGAAAGGAAATAGTAAAGATTAGAGCAGAAAAAAGAAAAAGAGAACAGAAAAACAATACAAAGAACCAACGAGACAAAAAGTTGGTTCTTTGAAAAGATAAAAAAAAAAATGGGAAAACTGACAAAATAAAAACAGGAGAGGAAACAAATAACCCAAATAAGAAAAGAGGTAACATTACAACAGACCCAACTGAAATAAAAAGGATCATAACAGAGTACTATGTAAAATTGAACTCCAACAAATTTGAGAACCCAGAGGAAGTGGACACATTTCTAGAAACATACTGCCTACCTAAATTAACACAAACTGAGATAGAAAATCTGAACAGACCATAACAAGAGAAGAGATTGAGGGGGTGATTTAAAAAAAAAAAAAAAAAAAACCTCCCAACAAAAAATAAGCCCTAGCCCGGACGGCTTCACTGGAGAATTTTACCATTCAGAAAAGAGCTTACACCAGTACTACTCAAACTATTTTAGAGCACAGAAAAGGAAGACATATTCCTGAATTCATTCTGTGAAGCCACCATAACCCTGATACCAAAGCCAAGGAAAGACACAACAAAAAAAGAAAATTACAGATCAATATCTCTCAGGAATGTTGTCATTAGGTGCCATAAAGTCAGTTCTGACTCACAGTGAGCCTACAGAATGAAACACTGCCCAGTTCTGTGCCATCCTCACAATCATTGTTATGCTTAAGTTATTGATGCAGCCATCCTGTTGAGGGTCTTCCTCTTTTTCGTCGACCCTCTACTTAACCAAGCATGATATCCTTCTCCAGGGACTGGTCCCTCCTGATAACATGTCCAAAGTATGTGAGACATAGTCCAGCCATCCTTGCTTCTAAGGAGCATTCTGGCTGTACTTCTTCCAAGACAGATTTGTATGTTCTTTTGGCAGGCTGTGGTGTATTCAATATTCTTCTCCAACACCGTAATTCAAAGGCATCGATTCTTCTTCAGGCTTCCTTATTCATTGTCCAGGTTTTGCACTCATATGAGGCAATTGAAAACACCATGGCTTGAGTCAGGAACATCTTAGTCTTCAAGGTGACAGCTTTGCTTTTTAACACTTTAAAGAGGTATTTTGCAGCAGATTTGCCCAATGCAATGCATCCTTTGATTTCTTGACTGCTGCTTCCACGGGTGTTGATTGTGGATCCACATAAAATGAAATCCTTTACAAATTCAATCTTTTCTGCATTTATTATGATGTTGCTTATTGGTCCAGTTGTTAGGATTTTTGTGTTCTTTATGTTGAGGTGTAATCCATACTGAAGATTATAGTCTTTGATCTTCATCGGTAAGTATTTCAAGTCCTCTTACTTTCAGAAAGCAAGGTTTTGTCATCTTCATATGGAAGGTTGTTAATGAGTCTTCCTCCAATCCTGTTGCCCCGTTCTTCTTCACATAGTCCAGTTTTTCGGATTGTTTGCTCAGCATACGGATTGAATAGGTACTGTGAAAGGATACAACCCTGACCCACACATTTCCTGACTTTCAACCATGCAGTATCCCCTTGTTCTGTTAGAATGACTGCCTCTTGATCTATGTACAGGTCCCTCATGAGCACGTCTAAGTGTTCTGGAACTCCCATTCTTTGAAATGTTATTCATAATTTGTTATGATCCACACAGTCCAATGCCTTTGCATAGTCAATAAAACACAGGTAAACATCTTTCTGATATTCTCTGCTCTCAGCCAGCATCCATCTGACATCAGCAATGATATTCCTGGTTCCACATCCTCTTATGAATCCAGCCTGAATTTCTGGCAGTTCCCTGTCAATATACTGCTGCAGCTGCTTATGAACGATCTTCAGCAAACTTTTGATTGCGTGTGATATTAATGATATTGTTCGATAATTTCTGCATTCATTTTGATTACCTTTCTTGCGGACAGGCATAAATATGGATCTCTTCCAGTCGGTTGGCCGGTTAGCTGGCTTCCAAATTTCTTGGCATAGATGAGTGAGCGCTTCCAGTGCTGCTTCCGTTTGCTGAAACATCTGAGTTGGTATTCTGTCAATTCCTGAAGCATTGTTTTTCTCCAATGCCTTCAGTGCAGCTTGGACCTCTTCCTTCAGTACTGTAAGTTCTTGGTCATGTGCTACCTCCTGAAATGGTTGAACATCGAGCAATTCGTTTTGGTACAGTGACTCTGTATTCTTTCCATCTTCTCTTGGTGCTTCCTGTGTCTTTTAATATTTTCCCAGTGGAATCCTTCAAAATGGCAACTCAAGGCTTGAATTTTTTCTTCAGTTCTTTCAGCTTGAGAAATGCTGAGCGTGTTTTTCCATTTTGGTTTTCTATCTCCAGGTCCTTGCACATTTCACTATAATGTTTTACTTTACCTTCTCGAGCTGCCCTTTGAAATCTTCTGTTCAGCTCTTTTACTTCATCTTTTCTTCCTTTTGCTTTAGATATTCTATGTTCAAGAGCAAATTTCAGGGTGTCTTCTGACATCCATTTGGGTCTTTTCTTTCCTTCCTGTCTTTTTAATGACTTCTTGCTTTCTTCATGTATGATGCCCTTGATGTCATTCCACAACTCACCCTGTCTTCGGTCGTTACTGTTTGATGTGTCGAATCTATTCTTGAAATGGTCTCTAAATTCAGGTGGGATATACTCAAGGTTGTACTTTGGCTGTCGTGGACTTGTTCTAATTTTCTTCAACTTCAACTTGAACTTGCATATGAGCAATTGATGGTCTGTTCCACAGTCAGCTCCTGGACTTGTTCTGAATGATGATATTGAGCTTTTCCATCACCTCTTTCCATGGATGTGGTCCATTGGATTCCTGTGTATTCCATCTGGTAAGGTCCATGGGTATGGTCTCCATTTATGTTGTTGAAAAAAAGTATTTGCAATGAAGAAGTTGTTGGTCTTTTAAAAATTTTATTATGTCATCTCCAGCATCATTCCTATCCCTAAGGCCATATTTTCCAACTACTGATCCTTCTTTGTTTCCAACTTTCACATTCCAATCACCAGTAATTATCAATGCATCTTGATTGCATGTTTGGTCAATTTCAGACCGCAGACATTGGTAAAAATCTTTAATTTCTTCATTTTTTGCCTTAGTGATTGGTGTGTAAATTTGACTCATAGTCATATTAACTGGTCTTCTTTGTAGGTGTATGGGTATTATCACATCACTAACCGCATTGCATTTAAGGATAATCTTGAATTGTTCTTTTTGATGATGAACTCGACACCACTCTTCTTTAATTGCTCATTCCGGACATTGTAATTGTTTGATTCAAAATGGCCAATACCAGCCCATATCAGCTCACTAATGCCTAGTATATCAATGTTTATGAGTTCCATTTCCTTTCTAATGACTTCCAATTTTCCTAGATTCATACCTCATACATTTCACATTCCAATTATTAATGGATGTTTGCAGCTGTTTCTTCTCATTTTGAGTCATGCCACATAAGCAAATGAAGGTCCAGAAAGCTTGACTTCATCCACATCAGTAAGATGACTCTACTTTGAGGAGGCAGTTCTTCCCAAGCAGCATTTTGAGTGCCTTCCAACCTGAGGGGCTAATCTTCCAGCCCTATATCAGACAATGTTCTGCTTCTATTCATAAGATTTTCACTGGTCAATTTTTTCAGAATAGGCTGCCAGGTCCTTCTTCTTAGTCTGTCTTAGTCTGGAAGCTCAGCTGGAACCTGTCCACCAAGGGTGAATCTGCTGGTATTTGAAATACTGGTGGCAAAGCTTCTAGTGTAATAGCAACACATAAGACACCACAGTATGACAAACTGACAGACACTTGGTGGTTTGTACAGTAAAGACTAGTTCTTTTTGGTGATGGGAAAAATGTCACCATTTGTGGATGTAGTGAACACAGCACAACCAAAGTAATAATGAGTGTTTGAGCACATATGGATAGATATAGGCAAATTGGAATATGGATAGGTACAGATGTGCACATAGGTGAGAACAGTTAGAAGTATCTACACCAGAAATCCAAACCAAACTCATTGCTGTGGAGTTGATTCCCACTTATAGCAACTCTATAGGACAGAGTAGAACTGCCGCACAGGGTTTCCAAGGAGGAGCTGGTGGATTCGACCCGCTGACATTTTGGCTAGCAGCCAAGCTCTTCACCACTGCGCTACCAGGGCTCTGCATATGAATACAAGTATGTGGGTGAAAGCACATATGTTCATTGAAGATACAAATACAAATACTACTCATATATAACCAGATACCTTGCAACATTGGTTTTCTGGGTTTGAAGGCTTAAGACCATAGTTTCATGGGACAACTCAGTCAGTAGGCATTGCTTAGTTCACAAAAATCATGATCTGCATCCTAGTGAAGTGAGTAGCGCCTGAGGTCTTAAAAGCTTGTGAGCAGCCATCTAAGACACAACTATGGGTCTCGACTCACTGGGAACTAAACTGTAAGAAGGTAACCAAAAGCACAGAGAAGAAATACGTCTACAAGAGCCACAACCTCATCTGCCACGAGACCAGAACTAGATGGTGCCCAGCTACCACCACTGACAGTTCTGACTGAGGCCACAATAGTTAGAGAAAAATATAGAGCAGAAACAAATTCTTTTTTCTTTTTTAATTATGCTTAAGGTGCAAGTTTACAGAGCAAATTAGTTTCTCATTCAACAGTTTATACACAAGTTATTTTGTGACATTCCTTGCAGTCCCCATGATGTGTCAACACTCTCTCCTTCCCCACCTTGGGTTCTCCATTTCCATTCATCCAGGTTTCCTGTCCCTTCCTGCGTTTTCGTCATTGCTTTGGGGCAGGTGTTACCCATTCGGTCTAGTATACATGATTTAATAAGAAGCACATCCCTCATGTGTGTGATTGTTTTCTTTTATGTTGTTGTTGTCATTGTTAGCTGCCGTCGAGTCGGTTCCGACTCATAGCGACTCTACGTACCACAGAACGAAACACTGCCCAGTCCCGTGCAATCCTTACAATTTTTATTGGAAAGGTTGGGTCACCTTTCTTGGGATTAGGCATAAATATGGGTCACTGCCATTCGGTTGGCCAGGTAGCTGTCTTCCAAATTTTTTGGCATAGACAAGTGAGCACTTCTAGCACTACATCCGTTTGTTGAAACATGTCAATTGATTTTCCGTCAATTCCTGGAGCCTTGTTTTTTGCCAATGCCTTCATTGTGGCTTGGACTTCAGTGCCATTGGCGTAGTGGTTAAGAGCTATGGCTGCTAACCAAAAGGTTGGCAGTTCGAATCCACCAGGTGCTCCTTGGAAACCCTATGTGTCAGTTCTGCTCTGTACTATGGGATCGCTATGAGTCAGAATCAACTTGAAGGCAATGGGTTTTTTTTTTTGGTTTTTATTTCCTGTTTCAAGGATTTACTTTAGCCATTCTTTTAGGGTAGGTTTTTTTTTTTTTTTATGCTGGTGAGAAATTCTCTTAGTATTCCTTCATGTGAGAATGTCTTTTTTCCCCTTCATTCCTCAAAGATATTTTCATTTTCTATAGAATCCTGGATTGACAGTTCTTTTCTTTCAACACTTAAAAATTTCGTGGCACTTCCTTCTAACCGCCATGGTTTCTGATGAAATATCCACTGCCATTCAAATTGTGTTTCCTGTATAGGTAAAGTGTCTTTTCTTTTTTAATTGTGCTTTAGGTGAAAGTTTACAGAACAAATTATTTTCTCATTAAATAATTAATACACATATTGTTTTGTGACATTGGTTGCCAACCCTGCAACATTCCAACACTCTTTCTTGGTTTCCCCATTTCCATTCATCCAGCTTTCCTGTCCCCTCCTGCCTTCTCATCCTTGCCCCTGGGCTGGTGTGTCCATTTAGTCTAGTACATATGGTTGAACTACGTGTGTTATTATTTGTTTTCTAGGCCAGTCTAATCTTCGGCTGAACCTCATGAGTGACTTCAGTACTGAGTTAAAACGGTGTCCGGGAGCCATATTCTCAGGTTTTCTCCCGTCTCTGTCAGACCAGTAAGTCTGTTTTTTTCTGAGTTTGAATTTTGTTCTATATTTTTCTCCCTCTCTATGATCCCTGTCACAGTAGTCAGTGATGGTAGCCAGGCACCATCTAATTGTGCTGGACTCAGTCCGGTGGAGGCTGTGGTAGTTGTGGTCCATTAGTCCTTTGGACTAATCTTTCCCTTGTGTATTTGGTTTTCTTCATTCAGATGGAGTGGGACCAGTAGATGTATCTTAGATGGCCACTCACAAGTTTTAAGATCCCAGACACTACTCACCAAAGTAGGATGTAGAACATTTTCTTTATAAACTATGCTATACCAGTTGAGCTAGGATATCCCCCGAGACCATGATCCCTAGCCCTCAGCCCAGTAATTCGGTCCCTCTGGGAGTTTGGATGTGTCTATGAATCTTCTATGACTTTACCTTGGTCAAGTTGTGCTGACTTCCCCAGTATTGTGTGCTCTCTTATCCTTCACCAAAGTTACTACTTATCTATTGTCTAGTTAGTGTTTTTCCATCCGCATCCCTCCCCTCCCTCTTAACAATCAAAGATTGTTTCTTTCTGTGTGTAAACCTTTTTGTGAGTTTTTATGATAGTGGTCTCGTACAGTATTTGTCCTTTTGTGATTGACTCATTTCACTCATGATAATGCCCTCCAAATTCGTCCATGTTGTGAGATATTTCACAGATTCATCATTGTTCTTTATCGTTGTATAGTATTCCATTGTGTGTATGTACCATAATTTGTTTATCCATACATCTGTTGATGGGCATCTAGGTTGTTTCTGTCTTTTGGATATTGTAAACAATGCTGCAGTGAATATGCGTGTGCATATGTCTATTCATGTGATGGCTCTTATTTCTCTGGGATATATTTCTAGGAGTGGGATTTCTAGATCGTATGGTATTTCTATTTCTAGCTTTTTAAGGAAGCGCCCTGTTGTTTACCAAAATGATTGTACCACTTTGCATTTCCATCAGCAGTGCTTAAGAGTTCCAGTCTCCCCACAACCTTTCCAACATTTGTTATTTTTCTGTTTTTTTTTTTATTCATGCCAGTAACGTCAGGGTGAGATAGTATCTCATTGTAGTTTTTCTCTAATGGCTAGTGATCACAAGCATTTTCTTATGTGTCTGTTAGCCACCTGAATATTTTCTTGGTGAAGTGTCTGTTCATATCCTTTGCCCATTTTTTGTTTGGATTATTTGTCTTTTTGTTATCAAGGTGTTGGATTTTCCTGTAGATTTTAGAGATTAGAACTTCGTTGAATTTATCAAAGCCAAAATTTTTTTCCCAGTCTGTTGATTCTCTCTCTATTTACTCTTTTGGTGAAGTCTTTTGATGAGCATAAGTGTTTAATTTTTTAGAAGATTCCAGTTATCTGGCTTATCTTCTGTTGTCTGTGTATTGTTAGTTATGATTTGTATCCTATTTATGCAGTAATATTAGGGGCCCTAGCATTGACCCCATTTTTTCTTCTATGATTTTTATAGCTTTTGGTTTTATATTTAGGTCTTGGTCCATTTTGAGTTAGTTTTTGTGTATGGTGTAATATGGGTCCTGTTTCATTTTTTTACAGATGGACATCCAGTTTCGCCACCACTGTTTGTTAAAAAGACCTTCTTTTCCCCATTTAATGGACTTTGGGCCTTTGTTGAAGCTCAGGCGACCTTAGGTGAATAGACTTACATCTGGGTTCTCAATTCTGTTCCAAAGGTCAGTGTGTCTGTCCTGTTGTACCAGCACCAGGCTGTTTTGACTACTGCAGCTGTACAGTAGGCTCTGAGGTCAGGTAGTGTGAAGCCTCCTACTTTGTTCTTCTTCAAGAATGCTTTACTTATCCAGGGCCTCTTACCTTTCCATATGAAGTTAATGACTAGTTTTTCCACCTCTTTAAAGACTGCTGTTGGAATTTGGATCGGGATTGCATTGTGTTTGTAGATTGCTTGGGGTAGTAAAGTGTCTTTTCTTTCTTGCTGCTTTCAATATTTTTCTTTGTCTTTACCTTTCATAATTTTGATTATGGTATGTCTTGGCATGGGTTTCTTTGGGCTTATCCTATTCGAGGTTACTCAGCTTCTTGAATCTGTAGGTTTATGTCTTTTGCCAAATTTAGGAATTTTTGGCAAATATTTCTTTGAATATTCTTTTGTCCCCATCATCTTTCTCCTCTCCTTCTGGGATTCCAATGCCATGAATTTTATATATTTTGTTATATTCCCAAAGGTCTGAGGATCTGTTCATATTCTTCAGTCTTATTTTCTCTCTTTTGTTCAGATTGAGTAATTTCTATTGTCCTGTCTTCAATTCACTGATTGTTTCCTCTGTTATCTCCATTCTGCTGTTCGGCTGACAGAAATAAAGATTTTTATTTAGTTATTGTGTTATGCAGTTCTAAAATTACCATTTGGTTTTTTATGTCTTCTATTTCTTTACTGAGACTTCCAATTTTTCCATTTCTATCAAACGTGTTCATAATTCCTCACTGAATAATTTTTATGAAAGCCTTTTTAATATTCTTATCAGATAACTCCAACATCTCAGTGTTTGAGCCTATTGACTGTTCATGACTGTGGTATTTATTAGGAATATTGTTGTCATTTTCACTTTTTTTAATTTTAAAATTAATTAATTTTTATTTTAAATTTATTGATTTTCAGATGCTTTTATTATTTTTTTGAACAAACTTAGTTTGATGTTCTATGTTCTGGATATATAAGGCAGCCCTTTCTCTTTCTTCTTAAGCTATCCATAACCCATAAAAATTTAGCAGACCCTGCTTTGGTAAACTGAAATGAAACATTTGTAAGCAATATATTTTTTCTCATTGACATCTCCCTCCAAGAATTCAGAAACCCTTGTTGTGTCTTCTTAATTTTCATGGCAATATAGTGACTTGCATAGGTTCAATAGGTTCAATTTCCAACCAATTTGGAAAAAATGGCTATGCAACCAAGACCTTGCCTGAGGTGTCATTTTTGAGATTGGTGCTCATTTAATCAGGCATGACCAACTACTTTTGAGGAACAAAGGTTGACTTTATAGAGCCCTCTTATGAAAGCTGTTTTGGTATCTGTCTTACACGGTTCCTAGCCTTATAGATGAATAAGGAAGGTCACTACTTGGCAGGCCAAGAAATTGAGGGTATTTTGGTAAACTTGAGAAGAGAAGAAATGGTGGATTTTATAGGCGCTACATGTGAAACCTGTTGGAGATATTTTCCTAGCCTCCAGATAAGCAAATAATAAGAGGCTTTTAAAAATCCAACCTGAGATTCCTTATGAAAACAAAGTAGCAAAGCAAACCAAATGATGTCCATATGGTAAATTAGTTTTCTTGCTGTACCTATGTAAATAATCAGACCAAATCTAATGAGACCAGCCTTATTTTGTGCTTAAAAAATAATCTTTCTTTGAGATTAATTTTTATCAATAAGGGGAGACTGTAGGGGGAAAAATGTGTTTCAAAGGAAAACTATGAGTTGTTTATCTTACAGCATTCTGCATTATCTGATACTGATTCTATAGGAGCCATTTTATAATCCTGTAAACTGTAGATGACATATAACCCACTGCCGTCGAGTCAATTCTGACTCATAGCGACCCTAGAGGACAGAGTAGAACTGCCCCATAGAGTTTCCAAGGAGCGCCTGGCGGATTTGAACTGCCGACTCTTTGGTTCGTAGCTGTAGCCCTTAACCACTATGCCACCAGGGTTTCCAGATGACATATAGCAATGGAAAATAAGCTTTGTCTATAGATATGCAAATGAATTTTGTCCTGGGGGAAAGCGACTCTCCAGTGAAAAAACCAGTTTTGCCTTCATTTGAACATTTATTTCAGTATCGCCAGTCTATAAATTTTCTGCTTTTTTGAGTCTCCTTCGAACAGGTTATAACATCCACCAGGTTTCCTCATTTGTAAGTAAAATAAAATCTTTAACACGTGTTCATTTTATGACTGTAAGAGTCATGATTTTATTTTTTAAATTATTGTTTAATAAATACTAGGGATGAACTCAGTGAAAAATGTCTACAAACTATAATAAAGAGAAATATAAAGCTCTACAGAGTTTCATGGGTGGAGGTATGAATAGAGTCATGGACAAGCCTTTTTGGACAAGAAGGCTAAAGTGTTCATTTTCTCCTGAATAAATCTGTAAAGTCAATGCAATCCCAATAGATTTTCCCGAGAATTAGAAAAAAAATCTAAAAGTTGTTTGAAATAATAGCAAAGGGAAGCAGGAAAATTCTGAAAGTGTGTGGAGAATTCAGCTAATGGATTTGGTAAACAGGTTATAATTTAAGTTATATGTGAGATTTAGAATATGATGAAAATAGAAAATAAAGTGCAAAAATACAATGAAATCTGTGACAGCTGGAACTTGACAGGACTGCCTTGTATTTCCGGGTCTTGCAGGTTTTCCGCCTTTGACAAGATGCAGTCTTACCACTTTTCTATTGCTCATTTTTAGTTGAGAGTATTTCTGTTTTCCTTCTATGACAGTTTTCTACCTTACACAATTTCCAGCTTTTGCAGGTTTTACTGTATTTAAAAGCAAACAACCTTTTGAAATCATGTTGAGCCTAATTTAAATAAGCACAAATCTTATCAGGATAATATTTGAGGAAAAAAATTGTACAGCATGCATATAACAAAACGGGTAAAAAGAGAAGGGACAACCTAGTGGGCTCACTCTGTGATTTTTTTTTATTAACTTTTATTAAGCTTCAAGTGAACGTTTACATATCCAATCAGTCTGTCACATATAAGTTTACATACATCTTACTCCGTACTCCCACTTGCTCTCCCCCTATTGAGTTAACCCTTTCACTCTCTCCTTTCGTGACAATTTTGCCAGCTTCCCTCTCTCTCTATCCTCCCATCCCCCCTCCAGACAAGAGTTGCCAACACAATCTCAAGTGTCCACCTGATATAATTAGCTCACTCTTCATCAGCATCTCTCTCCCACCCGCTGACCAGTCCCTTTCATGTCTGATGAGTTGTCTTCAGGGATGGTTCCTGTCCTGTGCCAGCAGAAGGTCTGGGGACCATGGCTGCCGGGATTCCTCTAGTCTCAGTCAGACCATTAAGTATGGTCTTTTTATGAGAATTTGGGGTCTGCATCCCACTGATCTCCTGTTCCCTCAGGAGTTCTCTGTTGTGCTCCCTGTCAGGGCAGTCATCGATTGTGGCCGGGCACCAACTAGTTCTTCTGGTCTCAGGATGATGTAGGTCTCTGGTTCATGCGGCTCTTTCTGTCTCTTGGGCTCTTAGTTGTCGTGTGACCTTGGTGTTCTTCATTTTCCTTTGCTCCAGGTGGGTTGAGACCAATTGATGCATCTTAGATGGCTGCTTGTTAGCATTTAAGACCCCAGACGCCACATTTCAAAGTGGGATGCAGAATGTTTTCATAATAGAATTATTTTGCCAATTGACATAGAAGTCCCCTCAAACCATTTTCCCCAGACCCCCGCCCTTGCTCCGCTGACCTTTGAAGCATTCATTTTATCCCGAAAACTTCTTTGCTTTTGATCCAGTCCAATTGAGCTGACCTTCCATGTATTGAGTGTTGTCCTTCCCTTCACCTAAAGCAGTTCTTATCTACTGATTAATCAATAAAAAACCCTCTCCCTCCCTCCCTCCCTCCCCCCTTCGTAACCACAAAAGTATGTGTTCCTCTCAGTTTTTACTATTTCTCAAGATCTTATAATAGTGGTCTTATACAATATTTGTCCTTTTGCCTCTGACTAATTTCGCTCAGCATAATGCCTTCCAGGTTCCTCCATGTTATGAAATGTTTCACAAATTCGTCACTGTTCTTTATCGATGCGTAGTATTCCATTGTGTGAATATACCACAATTTATTTACCCATTCATCCGTTGATGGACACCTTGGTTGCTTCCAGCTTTTTGCTATTGTAAACAGAGCTGCAATAAACATGGGTGTGCATATATCTGTTTGTGTGAAGGCTCTTGTATCTCTAGGGTATATTCCGAGGAGTGGGATTTCTGGGTTGTATGGTAGTTCTATTTCTAACTGTTTAAGATAACGCCGGATGGATTTCCAAAGTGCTTGTACCATTTTACATTCCCACCAGCAGTGTATAAGAGTTCCAATCTCTCCGCAGCCTCTCCAACATTTATTATTTTGTGTTTTTTGGATTAATGGCAGCCTTGTTGGTGTGAGATGGAATCTCATCGTAGTTTTAATTTGCATTTCTCTAATGGCTAATGATCGAGAGCATGTTCTCAGGTATCTGTTGGCTGCCTGAATATCTTCTTTAGTGAAATGTGTGTTCATATCCTTTGCCCACTTCTTGATTGGGTTGTTTGTCTTTTTGTGGTTGAGTTTTGACAGAATCATGTAGATTTTGGAGATCAGGTGCTGGTCTGAGATGTCATAGCTGAAAATTCTTTCCCAGTCTGTAGGTGGTCTTTTTATTCTTTTGGTGAAGTCTTTAGATGAGCATAGGTGTTTGATTTTTAGGAGCTCCCAGTTATCTGGTTTCTCTTCATCATTTTTGGTAATGTTTTGTATTCTGTTTATGCCCTGTATTAGGGCTCCTAGGGTTGTCCCTATTTTTTCTTCCATGATCTTTATCGTTTTAGTCTTTATGTTTAGGTCTTTGATCCACTTGGAGTTAGTTTTTGTGCATGGTGTGAGGTATGGGTCCTGTTTCATTTTTTTGCAAATGGATATCCAGTTATGCCAGCACCATTTGTTAAAAAGACTATCTTTTCCCCAATTAACTGACACTGGTCCTTTGTCAAATATCAGCTGCTCATACGTGGATGGATTTATATCTGGGTTCTCAATTCTGTTCCATTGGTCTATGTGCCTGTTGTTCTACCAGTACCAGGCTGTTTTGACTACTGTGGCTGTATAATAGCTTCTGAAATCAGGTAGAGTGAGGCCTCCCACTTTCTTCTTCTTTTTCAGTAATGCTTTGCTTATCCGGGGCTTCTTTCCCTTCCCTATGAAATTGGTGATTTGTTTCTCTATCCCCTTAAAATATGACATTGGAATTTGGATCGGAAGTGCGTTATATGTATAGATGGCTTTTGGTAGAATAGACATTTTTACTATGTTAAGACTTCCGATCCATCAGCAAGGTATGTTTTTCCACATAAGTATGTCCTTTTGAATTTCTTGTAGTAGAGCTTTGTAGTTTTCTTTGTATAGGTCTTTTACATCCTTGGTAAGATTTATTCCTAAGTATTTTATCTTCTTGGGGGCTACTGTGAATGGTATTGATTTGGTTATTTCCTCTTCGATGTTCTTTTTGTTGATGTAGAGGAATCCAAGTGATTTTTGTATGTTTATCTTATAACCTGAGACTCTTCCAAACTCTTCTATTAGTTTCAGTAGTTTTCTGGAGGATTCCTTAGGGTTTTCTGTGTATAGGATCATGTCATCTGCAAATAGTGACAACTTTACTTCCTCCTTGCCAATCCGGATACCTTTTATTTCTTTGTCTAGCCTAATTGCCCTGGCTAGGACTTCAAGTACGATGTTGAATAAGAGCGGTGATAAAGGGCATCCTTGTCTGGTTCCCGTTCTCAAGGGAAATGCTTTCAGGTTCTCTCCATTTAGAGTGATATTGGCTGTTGGCTTTGCATAGGTGCCCTTTATTATGTTGAGGAATTTTCCGTCAATTCCTATTTTGGTAAGAGTTTTTATCATAAATGGGTGTTGGACTTTGTCAAATGCCTTTTCTGCATCAATTGATGAGATCATGTGGTTTTTGTCTTTTGTTTTATTTATGTGATGGATTACATTAATGGTTTTTCTGATATTAAACCAGCCTTGCATACCTGGTATAAATCCCACTTGATCATGGTGAATTATTTTTTTGATATGTTGTTGGATTCTATTGGCTAGAATTTTGTTGAGGATTTTTGCATCTATGTTCATGAGGGATATAGGTCTAAAATTTTCTCTTTTTGTAATGTCTTTACCTGGTTTTGGTATCAGGGAGATGGTGGCTTCATAGAATGAGTTGGGTAGTATTCCGTCCTCTTCTATGCTTTGAAATACCTTCAGTAGTAGTGGTGTTAACTCTTCTCTAAAAGTTTGGTAGAACTCTGCAGTGAAGCCGTCCGGGCCAGGGCTTTTTTTTGTTGGAAGTTTTTTGATTACCATTTCAATCTCTTTTTTTGTTATAGGTCTATTTAGTTGTTCTACTTCTGAATGTGTTAGTTTAGGTAGGTAGTGTTTTTCCAGGAATTCATCCATTTCTTCTAGGTTTTCAAATTTGTTAGAGTACAATTTTTCGTAGTAATCCGAAATGATTCTTTTAATTTCATTTGGTTCTGTTGTGATGTGGTCCTTCTCGTTTCTTATTCGGGTTATTTGTTTCCTTTCCTGTATTTCTTTAGTCAGTCTAGCCAATGGTTTATCAATTTTGTTAATTTTTTCAAAGAACCAGCTTTTGGCTTTGTTAATTCTTTCAATTGTTTTTCTGTTCTCTAATTCATTTAGTTCAGCTCTAATTTTTATTATTTGTTTTCTTCTGGTGCCTGATGGGTTCTTTTGTTGCTCACTTTTTATTTGTTCAAGTTGTAGGGACAGTTCTCTGCTTTTGGCTCTTTCTTCTTTTTGTATGTGTGCATTTATCGATATAAATTGGCCTCTGAGCACTGCTTTTGCTGTGTCCCAGAGGTTTTGATAGGAAGTATTTTCATTCTCGTTGCGTTCTATGAATTTCCTTATTCCCTCCTTGATGTCTTCTATAACCCAGTCTTTTTTCAGGAGGGTATTGTTCAGTTTCCAAGTATTTGATTTCTTTTCCCTAGTTTTTCTGTTATTGATTTCTAGTTTTATTGCCTTGTGGTCTGAGAAGATGCTTTGTAATATTTCGATGTTTTGGATTCTGCAAAGGTTTGTTTTATGACATAATATGTGGTCTATTCTAGAGAATGTTCCATGTGCACTAGGAAAAAAGTATACTTTGTAGCTGTTGGGTGGAGTGTTCTGTATAAGTCAATGAGGTCAAGTTGGTTGATTGTTGTAAGTAGGTCTTCCGTGTCTCTATTGAGCTTCTTACTGGATGTCCTGTCTTTCTCCGAAAGTGATGTGTTGAAGTCTCCTACTATAAATGTGGAGGTGTCTATCTCACTTTTCAATTCTGTTAAAATTTGATTTATGTATCTTGCAGCCCTGTCATTGGGTGCGTAAATATTTAATATGGTTATGTCTTCCTGATCAATTGTCCCTTTTATCATTATATAGTGTCCTTCTTTATCCTTTGTGGTGGTTGTGGTGGATTTAAGTCTAAAGTCCATTTTGTCAGAAATTAATATTGCTACTCCTGTTCTTTTTTTGCTTATTGTTTCCTTGATATATTTTTTCCATCCTTTGAGTTTTAGTTTGTTTGTGTCTCTAAGTCTAAGGTTTGTCTCTTGTAGGCAGCATATAGATGGATCGTGTTTCTTTATCCAGTCCGTGACTCTCTGTCTCTTTATTGGTACATTTAGTCCATTTACATTCAGTGTAATTATAGATAAATAAGTTTTTAATGCTGTCATTTTGATGCCTTTTCATGTGTGTTGTTGGCAATTTCATTTTTCCACATACTTTTTTGTGCTGAGACATTTTTCTTAGTAAGTTGTGAGGTCCTCATTTTCATAGTGTTTGACTTTATGTTAGTTGAGTCGTTACGTTTTTCTTGGCTTTTATCTTGAGTTATGGAGTTGTTATACCTTTTTGTGGTTACCTTATTATTTACCCCTATTTTTCTAAGTAAAAACTTAACTTGTATCATTCTATATTGCCTTGTATCACTCTCCATATGGCAGTTCAATGCCTCCTGTATTTAGTCCCTCTTTTTGATTATTGTGATCTTTTACCTATTGACTTCCATGATTCCCTGTTATGTGTATTATTATTATTTTTTTAATTAATCTTAATTTGTTTTTGTGATTTCCCTATTTGAGTTGATATCAGGATGTTCTGTTTTGTGACCTTGTGTTGTGCTGATATCTGATATTATTGGTTTTCTGACCAAACAATATCCTTTAGTATTTCTTGTAGCTTTGGTTTGGTTTTTGCAAATTCTCTAAACTTGTGTTTATCTGTAAATATCTTAATTTCGCCTTCATATTTCAGACAGAGTTTTGCTCGATATATGATCCTTGGCTGGCAGTTTTTCTCCTTCAGTGCTCTGTATATGTCGTCCCATTCCCTTCTTGCCTGCATGGTTTCTGCTGAGTAGTCTGAACTTATTCTTATTGATTCTCCCTTGAAGGAAACCTTGCTTTTCTCCCTGGCTGCTTTTAAAATTTTCTGTTTGTCTTTGGTTTTGGCAAGTTTGATGATAATATGTCTTGGTGTTTTTCTTTTTGGATCAGTCTTAAATGGGGTTCAATGAGCATCTTGGATAGATATCCTTTCGTCTTTCATGATGTCAGGGAAGTTTTGTGTCAGGAGTTCTTCAACTATTTTCTCTGTGTTTTCTGTCCCCCCTCCCTGTTCTGGGACTCCAATCACTCACAAGTTATCCTTCTTGATAGAGTCCCACATGATTCTTAGGGTTTCTTCATTTTTTTTAATTCTTTTATCTGATTTTTTTTCAGCTATGTTGGTGTTGATTCCCTGGTCCTCCAAATGTCCCAGTCTGCATTCTAATTGCTCGAGTCTGCTCCTCTGACTTCTTATTGCGTTGTCAAATTCTGTAATTTTATTGTTAATCTTTTGGATTTCTACATGCTGTCTCTCTATGGATTCTTGCAACTTATTAATTTTTCCACTATGTTCTTGAATAATCTTTTTGAGTTCTTCAACAGTTTTATCAGTGTGTTCCTTGGCTTTTTCTGCATTTATCCTAATTTCATTTGTGATATCTTTAAGCATTCTGTAAATTAGTTTTTTATATTCTGTATCTGATAATTCCACGATTGTATCTTCATTTGGGAAAGATTTTGATTCTTTTGTTTGGGGGGTTGGAGAAGCTGTCATGGTCTGCTTCTTTATGTGGTTTGATATGGACTGCTGTCTCCGAGCCATCACTGGGAAACTAGTTTTTCCAGAAAATCCACTGACTGGTACGCTGGCTCCAGGCTCTGAAAACAATCGCTGCTTCCCCGTATTCGTTCTCCGTCTCTAAATCTGTGTTTGTTGCTCAGGGTTCGTAGATTGTTATGTATGTGATCGATTCACTTGTTTTTCCGAGTCTTTGTTGCAAGAAGGATCCGAGGTAGCGTCTACCTAGTCCGCCATCTTGGCCCCCCCTCACTCTGTGATTTAACACACTTTTCATCCTAGTCAGCATCATTTTGGAGAGGAGCTAAATCATTACTCAGGTGTTATGACAACTTCATTTTGAGAAAGAGGAATGAGGTGGAGAATGTGGTAGAGTGTTAGTGGAGGGCTTATCTATTTACCGGATGTTGAGAAATAGATGTTAATACTGACTGAATTAGGAGCAATAGAATACCTCAGATAAACTTGCATCTTCCAGGCCACCTCTGATTGAATGGCAGGCCTAGACGACATCAGCAAGTAAATGCAACATAGCTCCAGGCTGCTTAATTCCTCACAGTGCCTCCAAGTAAGGGGTTTCTTTCCATGAGTCCAAAGAGGATTTACTATTGGAATATCTAGAAAAATGATTTATATGAAAAAAAAAGAAAAACATTTGAATCCCAAAAGTCGCTAAAAAGGCATATGTCAATGTTTGATATTTCCTATGTTACCTAGGAAACTCTGGTGGTGTAGTGGTTAAGAGCTACGGTTGCTAACCCAAGGGTTGGCAGTTCGAATCCACCAGGTGCTCTTTGGAAACTATATGGGGCAGTTTTACTCTGTCCTATAGGGTCGCTATGAGTTGGAAATCAACTCAATGCAATGGGTTTGGTTTTGGATGTTACCTAAAATGCTTACAGAACAAAAATGGTATTTTGAACAGATAGACCTCCAACAAAAGCCCAGTATTATGTTTGTTGATGAAATGCCAATATCATCCCTATTTGAGTCAGGAATGTGACAAGCTTTCTATCAGCATTATGATTTGAAAGTATTCACAAATATTAGGCAGTTGATGTTTAAATAGGTTTAACCACTGAAAAAGAGGCTAAGTATTTTCAGTTGATCTGATTACATTGCAAGTGGATAAATATCCAGAGCATTTTTTGGTCATAGGGTACGTCCCATTTAAAAAGCCAATTAGAACCACACAAAGAGCCTTTACATAGATTAAATCTGTCAACATATACTGTATAAAATATTAAAACTGAGAAATCCTTATTCATTTGTTAATTCATTGAAAAATTACAGTAAAAGTCCTTACCTGTAGAGTTACCGGATAAAATATACCATGTCCAGTTAAATTTGAACTCCCAATAATCAGCAAATAATTTTTTAGCATAAGCATGTTCCATCCAAATGGAGTCCTGGTGGTGCAGTGGTTAAGAGCTCAGCTGCTAACCAAAAGGTCAGCTGTTCATATCCACCAGCCACTGCTTGGAAACCCTATGGGGCAGTTCTTCTCTGTCCTATAAGGTCGCTGTGAGTCAGAATCAACTCAATGGCATTGGGTTTTTGTTTTTGTTTTTATGTTCCAAATATTGTGTGTGACATATTAATACTAAAAAATTTTTCACTGTTTATCTGAACTTCACATCTCATTGGTGTTCTGTAATTTTATTTGATAAATCTGGAAAACCTAATTGTGTGGTAACATAAAATGCAAATTCACATGAAAACTGTATTTTTCTAGAACAGTGAGGAGATTGGTATTGTTTTACAGATTTGAAAACCTCTTTATCTGATAAAAGCCTGCTGGAATTTTATATTTCCTTCTGCACTTAACCTACTGACATCTACACATAACGTACCTGTGGAGAATTCCACCGTATACTCATGGGAGAATGAGAGTGAAAAAATAACTAACATTATTATGGAAATAGCTTTGACCTTACAGAACCCCTGGGTTACCTAGAAAAATAACTACCACAATGAACCTTTTGGTAAAGCAGTAACATGGAACATTTTTAGACATAATACCACTATTTTCCTTTGAACAAATTTCACTACAGATATATTAAACTCAGGTTGATAATATTTGGTTCATTATAAGAAGAATTTCTTAAAATCAGTAGAAAGACACAAGTCCAAAAGCTAAAGTAGCTCAAACTATACTGGTCTAAAGTTCCTTTAACAAAAATGTGGGTGGCAGGTCGGGGCCAAGATGGCAGACTAGGTGGACGCCACCGCGGATCCCTCTTGCAACAAAGACTCGGAAAAACAAGGGAATTGATCACATACAAGCACAGACAACAAGCACAGACTTAGAGACGGAAAACGAACAAATACGGGCAGACAGCGACCGTTTTCAGAACTACGAGCCAGCGTACCAGGCAGGTGACCTTCAGAGCCCTATCTGGGGAAGAGCCCAGGGGGGCAGACGGCACAGAAGGGGGGCCCAGCCCTTCCCCCCCGAACCCATCCTGGGAGGAAGTCTAGCTGGTTGGCACGGCGGCGTAGCGGCACAGCCGGAGGGAGAAGCACCTGGGAGGCAGTGACTGATCTGGGAGTGGGGAGAACAGCATCCCAGCTGGCGAGCTGTCCCGCCAGGAGTTTGGCAGGAAGCGGGCGGCGCGAGCGGGGGGGGGGTCAGCTATATTTCCCTAAAGCGACCCCGGGGCGGGGCCCACACGTTCGTGCGGGGAGACACACACCCAGTCCGTGCGTGTGGCGCGGCGCACCGGAGGGAGAAGTCCCCGGGAGGAAGTGACTGGTCTCGGAGTGGGGAAAGCAGCATCCCACCCGGGGTGCCGTCCCGCTGGGATTTGGGCATGCACGTATGCGGGCGGGGCGTGAGCGCGGGGTCCAATTTTATTACCCTGAATTGACCCAGGGGGCGGGCCCACCTGGTCGTGCGGGTGACACCCACCCAGTTTGTGCGTGCGGTGCGGCGCTCCGGAAGGGGAAGTTCCTGGGAGGAAGTGACTGGTCCCTGAGCAGGGAAAGCAGCGTCCCAGCCGGGAGTTGTCCCGCTGGGATATGGGCGCGCACGCGGATGGGGCGTGACCGTGGGGTCCAATTATATTCGCCTGAATAGACCCTGGGGGCGGGGCCACCGGTTCGTGTGGGAAACGCCCACCCAGTTTGCGCGAGCAGTGCCGCGCACCGGAGGGAGAAGTCCCCGGGAGGAAGTGACTGGTCTCGGAGCAGGGAAAGCAGCGTCCCAGCTGGGGACCCGTCCCGCCCGGATTTTGGCGGACGGGGTCGGAGCGTGAACGCGGTGTTCAGCTCTATATTCGGTGGTGCTACACTCCTAGCTCTCTGATCCCTCCCCCACCCTCCCCAGGTGGCACCATTAACATCCGAATACCCGGAGCCAGAGGGAGAATTCAGATAGGGATCTGACTGCATTTTTTTTTTAGCTGATTACCTGGAAAATCTAGTTTCCCAGTGATGGCTCGGAGACAGCAGTCCATATCAAACCACATAAAGAAACAGACCATGACAGCTTCTCCAACCCCCCAAACAAAAGAATCAAAATCTTTCCCAAATGAAGATACAATCGTGGAATTATCAGATACAGAATATAAAAAACTAATTTACAGAATGCTTAAAGATATCACAAATGAAATTAGGATAAATGCAGAAAAAGCCAAGGAACACACTGATAAAACTGTTGAAGAACTCAAAAAGATTATTCAAGAACATAGTGGAAAAATTAATAAGTTGCAAGAATCCATAGAGAGACAGCATGTAGAAATCCAAAAGATTAACAATAAAATTACAGAATTTGACAACGCAATAGAAAGAGGAGCAGACTTGAGCAATTAGAATGTAGACTGGGACTTCTGGAGGACCAGGGAAACAACACCAACATAGCTGAAAAAAAATCAGATAAAAGAATTAAAAAAAATGAAGAAATCCTAAGAATCATGTGGGACTCTATCAAGAAGGATAACTTGCGAGTGATTGGAGTCCCAGAACAGGGAGGGGGGAGAGAAAACACAGAGAAAATAGTTGAAGAACTCCTGACACAAAACTTCCCTGACATCATGAAAGACGAAAGGATATCTATCCAAGATGCTCATTGAACCCCATTTAAGACTGATCCAAAAAGAAAAACACCAGGACATATTATCATCAAACTTGCCAAAACCAAAGACAAACAGAAAATTTTAAAAGCAGCCAGGGAGAAAAGAAAGGTTTCCTTCAAGGGAGAATCAATAAGAATAAGTTCAGACTACTCAGCAGAAACCATGCAGGCAAGAAGGGAATGGGACGACATATACAGAGCACTGAAGGAGAAAAACTGCCAGCCAAGGATCATATATCCAGCAAAACTCTCTCTGAAATATGAAGGCGAAATTAAGATATTTACAGATAAACACAAGTTTAGAGAATTTGCAAAAACTAAACCAAGACTGCAAGAAATGCTAAAGGAGATTGTTTGGCCTGATGACCAATAATATCAGGTACCAGCACAATACAAGGTCACAAAAGAGAACGTCCTGATATCAACGCAATTCAAATTGGGAAAGCACAAAAACAAACAAATTAAGACTAATTCTAAAAAATAAAGAAATAAACAAAATAATACACATAACAGGAAATCATGGAAATCAATAGATAAACGATCACAATAATGAAAAAGAGGGACTAAATATAGGAGGCATTGAACTGCCATATGGAGAGTGATACAAGGCGATATAGAAGGATACAAGTTAGGTTTTTACTTAGAAAAATAGGGGTAAATAATAAGGTAACCACAAAAAGGAATATCAATTCCATAACTCAAGAAAAAAGCCAAGAAAAACGTTAACGACTCAACAAACACAAAGTTAAACATTATGAAAATGAGGATCTCACAAGCTACTAAGAAAAACGTCTCAGCACAAAAAAGCATGTGGAAAAATGAAATGGCCAACGACACATATGAAAAGGCATCAAAAGGACAGCACTAAAAACTTATTTATCTATAATTACACTGAATGTAAATGGACTAAATGCACCAATAAAGAGACAGAGAGTCACGGACTGGATAAAAAAACACGATCCATCTATATGCTTCCTACAAGAGACACACCTTAGACTTAGAGACACAAACAAACTAAAACTCAAAGGATGGAAAAAATATATCAAGCAAACAATAAGCAAAAAAGAAGAGGAGTAGCAATATTAATTTCTTACAAAATAGACTTTAGACTTAAATCCACCACAAAGGATAAAGAAGGACACTATATAATGATAAAAGGGACAATTGATCAGGAAGACATAACCATATTAAATATTTATGCACCCAATGACAGGGCTGCAAGATACATAAATCAAATTTTAACAGAATTGAAAAGTGAGATAGACACCTCCACATTTATAGTAGGAGACTTCAACACACCACTTTCAGAGAAGGACAGGACATCCAGTAAGAAGCTCAATAGAGACACGGAAGACCTACTTACAACAACCAACCAACTTGACCTCATTGACTTATACAGAACTCTCCACCCAACGGCTGCAAAATATACTTTTTTTTCTAGTGCACATGGAACATTCTCTAGAATAGACCACATATTAGGTCATAAAACAAATCTTTGCAGAGTCCAAAACATCGAAATATTACAAAGCATCTTCTCAGACCACAAGGCAATGAAGCTAGAAATCAATAACAGAAAAACTAGGGAAAAGAAATCAAATACTTGGAAACTGAACAATACCCTCCTGAAAAAAGACTGGGTTATAGAAGACATCAAGGAGGGAATAAGGAAATTCATAGAAAGCAACGAGAATGAAAATACTTCCTATCAAAACCTCTGGGACACAGCAAAAGCAGTGCTCAGAGGCCAATTTATATCGATAAATGCACACATACAAAAAGAAGAAAGAGCCAAAATCAGAGAACTGTCCTGACAACTTGAACAAATAGAAACTGAGCAACAAAAGAACCCATCAGGCACCAGAAGAAAACAAATAATAAAAATTAGAGCTGAACTAAATGAATTAGAGAACAGAAAAACAATTGAAAGAATTAACAAAGCCAAAAGCTGGTTCTTTGAAAAAATTAACAAAATTGATAAACCATTGGCTAGACTGACTAAAGAAATACAGGAAAGGAAACAAATAACCCGAATAAGAAATGAGAAGGACCACATCACAACAGAACCAAATGAAATTAAAAGAATCATTTCAGATTACTACGAAAAATTGTACTCTAACAAATTTGAAAACCTAGAAGAAATGGATAAATTCTTGGAACAATAGTACCTACCTAAACTAACACATTCAGAAGTGGAACAACTAAATAGACCCATAACAAAAAAAGAGATTGAAATGGTAATCAAAAAACTTCCAACAAAAAAAAAGTCCTGGCCAAGATGGCTTCACTGCAGAGTTCTACCAAACCTTTAGAGAAGACTTAACACCATTACTATTGAAGGTATTTCAAAGCATAGAAAAAGACAGAATACTACCCAACTCATTCTATGAAGCCACCATCTCCCTGATACCAAAACCAGGTAAAGACATTACAAAAAAAGAAAATTTTAGACCTATATCCCTCATGAACATGGATGCAAAAATCCTCAACAAAATTCTAGCCAATAGAATCCAACAACACATCAAAAAAATAATTCACCCTGATCAAGTGGGACTTATACCAGGTATGCAAGGCTGGTTTAATATCAGAAAAACCATTAATGTAATCCATCACATAAATAAAACAAAAGATAAAAACCACATGATCTTATCAATAGATGCAGAAAAGGCATTTGACAAAGTCCAACACCCATTTATGATAAAAACTCTTACCAAAATAGGAATTGAAGGAAAATTCCTCAACATAATAAAGGGCATCTATGCATTTTTTTTTTTATGCAAAGCCAACAGCCAATATCACTCTAAATGGAGAGAACCTGAAAGCATTTCCCTTGAGAACGGGAACCAGACAAGGATGCCCTTTATCACCGCTCTTATTCAACATCGTACTTGAAGTCCTAGCCAGGGCAATTAGGCTAGACAAAGAAATAAAGGGTATCCAGATTGGTAAGGAGGAAGTAAAGTTTTCACTATTTGCAGATGACATGATCGTATACATGGAAAACCCTAAGGAATCCTCCAAAAAACTACTGAAACTAATAGAAGAGTTTGGAAGAGTTTCAGGTTATAAAATAAACATACAAAAATCACTTGGATTCCTCTACATCAACAAGAAGAACACCGAAGAGGAGATAACCAAAGCAATACCATTCACAGTAGCCCCCAAGAAGATAAAATACTTAGGAATAAATCTTACCAAGGATGTAAAAGACCGATACAAAGAAAACTATAAAACTCTGCTACAAGAAATTCAAAAGGACATACTTAAGTGGAAAAACATACCCTGCTCATGGATAGGAAGACTTAACATAGTAAAAATGTCTATTCTACCAAAAGCCATTTATACATATAACGCACTTCCAATCCAAATACCAATGTCATACTTTAAGGGGATAGAGAAACAAATCACTAATTTCATATGGAAGGGAAAGAACCCCCGGATAAGCAAAACATTACTGAAAAAGAAGAAGAAAGTGGGAGGCCTCACCCTACCTGATTTCAGAACCTATTATATAGCTACAGTAGTCAAAACAGCCTGGTACTGGTACAACAACAGGCACATAGACCAATGGAACAGAATTGAGAACCCAGATATAAATCCATCCACGTATGAGCAGCTGATATTTGACAAAGGACCAGTGTCAGTCAATTGGGGAAATAATAGTCTTTTAACAAATGGTGCTGGCATACCTGGATATCCATTTGCAAAAGAATGAAACAGGACCCATACCTCACACCATGCACAAAAACTAACTCCAAGTGGATCAAAGACCTAAACATAAAGACTAAAACGATAAAGATCATGGAAGAAAAAATAGGATCAACCCTAGGAGCCCTAATACAGGGCATAAACAGAATACAAAACATTACCAAAAATGATGAAGAGAAACCAGATAACTGGGAGCTCCTAAAAATCAAACACCTATGCTCATCTAAAGACTTCACCAAAAGAATAAAAAGACCACCTACAGACTGGGAAAGAATATTCAGCTATGACATCTCAGACCAGCGCCTGATCTCTAAAATTTACATGATTCTGTCAAAACTCAACCACAAAAAGACAAACAACCCAATCAAGAAGTGGGCAAAGGATATGAACACTCATTTCACTAAAGAAGATATTCAGGCAGCCAACAGATACATGAGAAAATGCTCCCGATCATTAGCCATTAGAGAAATGCAAATTAAAACTACGATGAGATTTCATCTCACACCAACTAGGCTGGCATTAATCCAAAAAACACAAAATAATAAATGTTGGAGAGGCTGCGGAGAGATTGGAACTCTCATACACTGCTGGTGGGATTGTAAAATGGTACAAGCACTTTGGAAATCCATCTGGCGTTATCTTAAACAGTTAGAAATAGAACTACCATACAACCCAGAAATCCCACTCCTAGGAATATACCCTAGAGATACAAGAGCCTTCACACAAACAGATATATGCACACCCATGTTTATTGCAGCTCTGTTTACAATAGCAAAAAGCTGGAAGCAACCAAGATGTCCGTCAACAGATGAATGGGTAAATAAATTGTGGTATATTCACACAATGGAATACTACGCATCGATAAAGAACAGTGACGAATCTCTGAAACATTTCATAACGTGGAGGAATCTGGAAGGCATTATGCTGAGCGAAATGAGTCAGTTGCAAAAGGACAAATATTGTATAAGACCACTATTATAAGATCTTGAGAAATAGAAAAAATGGAGAAGAACACATACTTATGTGGTTACAAAGAGGGGAGGGAGGGAGGGAGGGAGAGGGCTTTTTATTGATCAATCTGTAGATAAGAACTGCTTTGGGTGAAGGGAAAGACAACACTCAATACAAGGAAGGTCAGCCTAATTGGACTGGATGAAAAGCAAAGAGGTTTCCGGAATAAAACGAAGGCTCCAAAGGTCAGCGGAGCAGGGGCTGGGGTCTGGGGAACTTGGTTTGAGGGGACTTCTAACTCAATGGGCAAAATAATTCTATTATGAAAACATTCTGCATCCCACTTTGAATTGTGGCGCCTGGGGTCCTAAATGCCAACAAGCGGCCATCTAAGATGCATCAATTGGTCTCAACCCACCTGGAGCAAAGGCAAAGGAAGAACACCAAGGTCACACGACAACTAAGAACCCAAGAGACAGAAAGGGCCACATGAACCAGAGACCTACATTATCCTGAGACCAGAAGAACTAGTTGGTGCCCGGCCACAATCGATGTCTCCCCTGTCAGGGAGCACAACAGACAACTCCTGAGGGAGCAGGAGACCAATGGGATACAGACCCCAAATTCTCATTAAAAGACCATACCTAATGGTATGATTGCGACTAGAGGAATCCCAGAGACAATGCTCCCCAGAACTTCTGATGGCACAGGACAGGAACCATCCCCAAAGACAAATCATCAGGCATGAAAAGGACTGGTCAGTGGCGGGAAGAGAGATACTGATGAAGAGTGGGCTAGTTAAATCAGGTGGACACGGGAGAGTGTGTTGGCAACTCTTGACTGGAGGGGGGATGGGAAGATAGAGAGAGAGGGAAGATGGCAAAATTGGCACGAAACGAGAGACTGTAAGGGCTGACTCAATAGGGGGAGAGCAAGTGGGAGAAGGGAGTAAGATGTATGTAAACCTACATGTGACAGACTGATTGGAATGGTAAATGTTCACTTGAAGCTTAATAAAAATTAAAAAAAAAATGTGGGTGGCTATGAGAAGAGCCTTTGCTTTGATGCCCAGGATCCTCTTGAGGCAACTCATTTGTATCTGTTGTGCCTATTAAAAGCCTTGGTGCCCTCAGACACGGCATGATTGCCAAACTTCCCCAGGCAGCATCAGGCTCACGGTGATCTGGCCCACCCTAGACGTGATGGTTGAGTGACTATTGTAAAAGTGCAGGTGGGAGGCCTTTTCTGAGATGTGCTTGAAAATGTCATCAAGGGAAAAAAAAAAAAGACATGGGGCGTGTGGCCTTCAATGAAATCTCCATGTCAGAATGAACCTGCTTCAGAACCTTGTAGACATGTTGAAGTAAAGCTCTCTGTGGCAGCATCTTTTTTACTTTTTTGCTTCTGAGTTTTAGAGGAGTCTTTTTTGGAAGTGTTCTTGATAAACAAAGGAAACTTAATAGAAGCTTACTTTGGAAAAAACAAAATGGTTTCTTATGACAAGATGGGGCCCATTTACAAGCTGTGTATTCAAATGAGATCTTGGGTAAAAATATCTGATTGGATAAAATGCAATGTGGGCAAGTCTGTTAATAACGCACACCGTGTTATATGTGATTGGATAGAGTTTCTACTTGGCATGAGCCAATTAGAAGGCAAGAATCTTAGAATGTTTCTGTGGCTTCCACCAAAAGCACTTTGAAAAGACACCCACCCACATTGTACGGGTGACAGCTTCAGCTCTTGAGAGATTCTAACCTTCGTAACAAAAGTCCATAACGTCAGAGCAATTGTGCTGGCCACATTTGAGCCATTGTTCTCCATCCCAGAATCTACTGTTGTCTGGGTCCTGGGACACTCTGGCTTGAGGAGAACTGCCTGACTTGAGGGAGCAGAGTGGTCCTGGAAAACAAAGGACCTAGTTAATCAGCAATTGCCTCCAGTTCTAATAAAACACCTCAGTGTATTGGAAAAAGGAGAAATGGCAAAACCAAGCCTCCAGACACACAACAGAAATGAAAATATGGATTTTTATAAAGATGCAAAACATCCTTAAACATTTACTAAGTTTAAAATTGTTTCTTTTTTGTTGTTAGGTGCCGTCAAGTTGGTTTCGACTCATAGCAACCCAGTGTACAACAGAAGGAAACACTGCCCGGTCCTGCGCCATCCTCACAATCATTGTTATCCTTGGGCCCATTGTTGCAGCCACTGTGTCAATCCATCTCGTTGAGGGTCTTCTTCTTTTTCACTGACCATCTACTCTACCAAGCATGATGTCCTTCTCCAAGGACTGGTCCATCCTGATAACATGTCCAAAGCACATGAGATGAAGTGTTGCCATCCTTGCTTCTAAGGCGCATTCTAGCTATACTTCTTCCAGGACAGAACAATATTTAAATCCTAAGAAATACCCTGAACTATAATATTGGTGAATAAATATGAGAGCTATTGACTGAAAAAAAAATTAAATAACACCTCTAAGAAACCTCATTAGGTAGAAAAAGAGAATAACATTTACAGGAAATATTTTAAAATTAAAGGGATATCTCTTTGTAAATATATGATAATATCTTAGAAAATACTGATAAAATGTGTGAATTTGTAGAAGAAATTAACTACATAAATTAACCCCTTCCACAAATCCCTTAAGGACTAAGTAGAATGGAAGAAATTGAGGGCATCAATAAGCTGCCATTCCAAACAGTCAGGTTTCCAGGGATGCTTTCTGTCAGATCATTAAGGCATTTCTGTTGTTGTTAGTTATTAATTGCCATGGATTGGCTCCAACTCATGGTGACCCCATGTATTTAACACTATCACCATTAGAAAAATCATTCTATAGCACAAAAATAGTACTGAACATCATATATAATGTAAATGTGTGTGTGTGTATAAACAAACCCATTGCTGTCAGGTCGATTACTACTCAGCGACCCTATAGGACAGAGTAGAATTGCCCCATAGGATTTCCAAGGAGTGGCTGGTAGATTTGAACTGCCTACCTTTTGGTTAACAGCCAAATGCTTAACCACTGCACCACCAGGGCCACAAAAACTGAAAAAATGTGACCCACTTCCATGTAATTGGTTTACTTTTCTGCCATCCCAACACTCCCTTCTCCTGAGCTCCAGATCTGGAAAACTTTCACTCTCATTCTCCAGAAACTGTCACAGAGAGCAAGATGAATGTCAGTGCCCACTCCACACTAAGTAAGCTCAATCCAAGGAGCCCTTGAGTCCTTGGGACCCATCACCTGAAGGAGAGGCAGACCAGTTATTGGGGAGAGCAGTGAAAAATTTAGGTAACTTACAACCCACACCTCAGCCCTTTTGCATAGCTCTGACAAGTTACCTTCCCCTGATGGGATTTCTTCATGGTTGGAAGTGGATATGGAATTAATGCTGAGGCAACACTTGGATGGTGTCAACCATGATTCCTTCCATATGTATGAACTAGTGGAGTTGGCCTCTCTTTCGACATACAGAGGTGTGTTTATATAGTTTCCTCAAAGATAATACATTGTTTTTGTGGATCTCCACTTGCTTATCTCTCAAGCCTAATCATCTGTCCAAACTGTTCTATCTAGGGTTTTGGCTGTGTCTTTTCTAGAATTAAGAATGCCATTGCATAGAGCTAACCGGGTCCCTCAAAATTCTACTGAAGAGTCAAAGTGTTCCAGTTTTCTACTGCTGCATAACAAACTACCCCAAAACCTAGCAGCTGAAACAATAACCATTTTATTAAGTGTCACAGTTTTGTGGGTCAGGAATTTAGGCAGCGACTGCTTTCGTGATTCTCCTGCTCCACATGATGTAAGCAAGGGTCACTCAGTGGTACTCAGGTGATGTCTGGGCTGTTCTGGAAGGTCCAGGACAACTTCCTTGACCATACCTGGTGCCTTGGAGGGGCCGGTTGGAAGGCTGGGTTCAGCTAGGCCCTGTCCCGCTCCATAGCATCTCAGAGCCTCTCCATGCAGTCTTTCTACCAGGATAGGCACACTTCTTACATGATGGCTCAGGGTTCTCACATGGCAACACAGAAACCATGAGTCTCTTCAAAATCAGTTCTGGAATTGGCATAATGCCTCTTCAACCATGCTCCATTTGTCAAAGCAGTCACAGGCCAGCCCAGGTTCTAGAGGAGAGGGAAGCAAACACGACCTATCAATGGGAGGAGTGTCCAACTATGGTCAGTCTTCCTTAGTTTGCCACACAGGGCATCAAAACAAACTCTTCTTGACACTCTGCTGGTGCCAGACACAGGGTATGCCCATACCAACAAGTAGTTTCTTCTCTTAGCCAGAGTGGTAGGATTCTGGACTGGTTTTAGGCTTGTCTTGTAAAAAAAAAAAAAATTTTTTTTTTATCACTAGGAAAGTGGCCCACCCCATTTAGTTAGTCCCTACAGCCTATGTCTTTGTAAATTTGCCTGTTCTGGGCATTTCATATAATTGGGATCATATAAAATGTGAACATTTGTTTTTGGCCTCTTTCACCCAGCATAATTTTTCAACGTCCATCCATATGTTGGTATTTCAGTCCTTTTTATAGCTGAATAACATTCAGCGTTACTTTCTTCACTGCTCTGCGGCCTTTCTCACATGACTCCCCTTTGGGTGTCTGTACAGCAATACTTATCCAAAGGCTACATAGGTGCCCACCCTTTGCAGCAACAACTCCCCTTTGAGAAATTCATCTTCTGGACACAGTGGAGGATGTTTGTGATGATTTGGTCATAAGGACTACCTTGACTTCTGGGCCTGACGGGAGACCTAATGGGAAGCGAAGCCACGAAGGGGCAGAAGGAAGCAGAGGGAAATGTTGTTGTCAGCACACTCAAAAACTCACACTCATACATACACACTTTAAAACTCACACACACACACACATTCCCACACACACTCACATGCTTAAATACACTCTCATACACACTCACAAATACACATTCACACACACGGTCACACATAGACCCTTACGCACATACGCATATATTCACACATACTCACACGCTCACACACACACACTCTCACACATAGACTCTCACGCACAGTCACACACACTCCCACATGCACAAACTCACACACATTCTCACACACACACTCACACTCACAGACACACACTCACACACACACACTCATACACTTCACATTCTGTTATCGCAATGCTAGAATTCTCCCGAGACGGTTGGCTGGGGCCAAGAGGACACACGCAGATCACAGGCCACGTGAAGTGCGCCCAGAACCGCACCCGACAGCAGTCTACAGAGACGGAAAGGATGCCATCCACACACTGTGTACAATAGGGAGTATCTGAAGCTCTGTGAATCCCAAACAACCTGGAGTTGAAAAATTGATGAGGCCACATCCATGGGATGGCATTGCAGTCAGGCATTAAAGACATGTCATGAAAACGATGATGAGAGAGGATTTGTTGCCTGACAGATTAGCAACACTTCACATTCTTTCCCATGAGTGGAGAAAAGGCACTTTCATATGGCGTCCTGAGGAATGGGAATTAGTTATAGCATTTGGAATGTAGTGTACTGAGATAAAATTTTATAGGCTCCATTGTTTGGAAACAGTACTTTCAGGAACTGACACAGAAATACTTTCAAAGACATTTGCTTACATATGAGCAAGGGTGTTAAGCACACCATTGTTTGTAATAGAAAAACTGATACAGGAAGGAAATTTTCAGCAGGATGGTACTGGTGAAATAAACTTGGGCATCCACACAGTGTAACACCAGGCCAATGTAAAAAAAAAAAAACTTGAAACTTTCTTGTAATAAAAACGTTATCTTAGAAATGTATTTACATGGAAAGATGGTCATGTTGTTAGGTGCCATCGAGTTGGTTCCAAGTCATAGCGACCCTATGCACAGCAGAACGAAACGCCACCCAGTCCTGCGCCATCCTTACAACCATTGTTATGCTTGAGCTCCTTGCTGCAGCCACTGTGTCAATCCACCTCGTTGAGGGTTTTCCTCTTTTCCGCTGACCCTGTACTCTGCCAAGCATGATGTCCTTCTCCAGGGATTGATCCCTCCTGACAACATGTCCAAAGTATGTGAGACGCAGTCTTGCCATCCTTGCCTCTAAGGAGCGTTCTGGGTGCACATCTTCCAAGACATATTTCTTCATTCTTTTGGCAGTTCATGGTATATTCAATATTCTTCGTCAACACCACAATTCAAAGGCATCAACCCTTCTTTGGTCTTCCTTATTCATTGTCCAGCTTTCACATGCATATGATGCGATTGAAAATACCATGGCTTGGGTCAGACGCACCTTAGTCTTCAGGGTGACATCTTTGCTCTTCAACGCTTTGAAGAGGTCCTTTGCAGCAGATTTGCCCAATGCAATGCGTCTTTTGATTTCTTGCCTGCTGCTTCCATGGCTGTTGATTGTGGATCCAAGTAAAATGAAATCCTTGACAACTTCAATCTTTTCTGTTTATCATGATGTTGCTCATTGGTCCAGTTGTGAGGATTTTTGTTTTCTTTATGTTGAGGTGCAATCCATACTGAAAGCTGTGGTCTTTGATCTTCATTAGTAATTGCTTCAAGTCCTCTTCACTTTCAGCAAGCAAGGTTGTGTCATCTGCATAACACAGGTTGTTAATGAGTCTTCCTCCAATCCTGATGCCCCATTCTTCTTCATGCAGTCCAGCTTCTTGGATTATTTGCTCAGCATACAGATTGAATAGGTATGGTGAAAGAATACAACCCTGACTCACACCTTTCCTGACTTTAAACCAATCAGTATCCCCTTGTTCTGTCCAAACAACCACCTCTTGATCTATGTAAAGGTTCCTCATGAGCACAATCAAGTGTTCTGGAATTCTCATTCTTCGCAACATTATCTATAGTTTGTTATGATCCACACTGTCAAATGCCTTTGCATACTCAGTAAAACACAGGTAAACACCCTTCTGGTATTCTCTGCTTTCAGCCAGGATCCATCTGACGTCCGCAATGATATCCCTGGTTCCACGTCCTCTTCTGAAACCTCCCTGAATTTCTGGCAGTTTCCTGTCGACATACTACTGCAGCCGTATTTGAATGATCTTCAGCAAAATTTTGCTTGCGTGTGATATTAATGATATTGTTCTATAATTTCCACGTTCAGTTCGATCACCTTTCTTGGGACTGGGCATAAATATAGATCTCTTCTAGTCAGTTGGCCAGGAAGCTGTCTTCCATATTTCTTGGCATAGACGAGTGAGCACCTCCAGCGCTGCATCTGTTTGTTGAAACATCTCAACTGATATTCCATCAATTCCTGGAGCCTTGTTTTTCGCCAATGCCTTCAGAGCAGCTTGGGCTTCTTCCTTCAGTTCCATCCATTCCTGATCATATGCCACCTCTTGAAATGGCTGAACATTGACTAATTCTTTTTGGTATAATGACTCTGTGTATTCCTTCCATCTTTTTTTTGATGCTTCCTGCATTGTTTAATATTTTCCCCATAGAATCCTTTACTATTGCAACTCGAGGCTTCAAATTTTTCTTCAGTTCTTTCAGCTTGCGAAACGCCGAACGTGTTCTTCCCTTTTGGTTTTCCATCTCCATCTCTTTGCACATGTCATTGTAATACTTTATTTTCTCTTCTTGAGACACCCTTTGAAATCTTCTGTTCAGTTCTTTTACTTCATCAATTCTTCCTTTTGCTTTAGCTGCTCAATGCTCAAGAGCAAGTTTCAGAGTCTCCTCTGACATCCATCTTGGTCTTTTCTTTCCTTCCTGTCTTTTCAATGACCTCTTGCTTCCTTCACGTATGATGTCCTTCCACAACTCATTTGGTCTTCGGTCACTAGTGTTCAATGTGTCAAATCTATTCTTGAGATGGTCTCTAAATTCAGATGGGATATACTCAAGGTCATATTTTTGCTCTCGTAGACTTGCTCTGATTTTCTTCAGTTTCAAGCTTGAACTTGCATATGGGCAATTGATGGTCTGTTCCACAGTCGGCCCCTGGCCTTGTTCTGACTGATGATATTGAGCTTTTCCATCGTCTCTTTCCACAGATGTAGTCAGTTTGATTTCTGTGTGTTCCATCTGGTGAGGTCCATGTGTATAGTTGCGGTTTATGTTGGTGAAAGAAGGTATTTGCAATGAAGAAGTCGTTGGTCTCGCAAAATTCTATCATTCAATCTCCAGCATTGTTTCCAACACCAAGGCCATATTTTGCAACTACTGATCCTTCTTCTTTGTTTCCAACTTTTGCATTCCAATTGCCAGTAATTATGAATGCATCTTGATTGCATGTTTGATCAATTTCAGACTGTAGCAGCTGATAAAAACTTCTATTTCTTCATCTTTGGCCCTAGTGGTTGGTGCGTAAATTTGAATAATAGCCATATTCACAGGTCTTCCTTGTAGGTGTATGGATATTATCCTATCACTGATAGCATTGTACTTCAGGATAGATCTTGAAACATTCTTTCTGATGATGAATCTAACACCATTCCTCTTCGAGTTGTCATTCCCAGCATAGTAGACTATATGATTGTCTCATTCAAAATGGCCAATACCAGTCCATTTCAGCTCACTAATGCCCAGGATATCGATGTTTATGCGTTCCATTTCATTTTTGATGATTTCCAATTTTCCTAGATTCATACTTCATACATTCTGGGTTCCGATTATTAATGGATGTTTGGAGCTGTTTCTTCTCATTTTGAGTCTCACCACATCAGCAAATGAAGGTCCCGAAAGCTTTACTCCATCCACGTCATTAAGGCCGACTCTACTTTGAGGAGGCAGCTCTTCCCCAGTCATCTTTTGAGTGCCTTCCAACCTGGGGGGCTCACCTTCCAGCAGTATATCAAACAGTGTTCAGCTGCTATTCATAAGGTTTTCACTGGCTAATGCTTTTCAGATGTAGGCTGCCAGGTCCTTCTTCCTAGTCTGCCTTAGTCTGGAAGCTCAGCTGAAACCTGTCCTCCATGGGTGACCCTGCTGGTATCTGAATACTGGTGGCATAGCTTCCAGCATCACAGCAACACACAAGCCTCCACAGTATGACAAACTGACAGACACGTGGGGGAAGATGATCATAGTAAGTGCAAAAGCACATTACAGAGGGGACAAGTGGCATAAATCCATTTTTGCTTATATAGTTATCTGTTTATCCAGAGGTCTCAAAGCACAAAAAATAAAAAGGATCTTTCTTCCACTCACATATAGCTTTCTCTTCAGCATAGAAAGAGAATGCACCTCCCGTCTGGAGGCCTTCTGTATTCCTGTACCCTGGATATGCCTCCTTTGCTACCCAGCCTTTCAGAAAGCTCTCTCTGGTGGCTTTGGGCCACAGCCCCTCCCTCCCACTTTTCTGCTCTGTCAAGTTCAGGCTGCAGTTCAGGCTTCTGTCACGAGGTGGCGCCGAAGTACATCCACTGTCAAGCGTCTCTGCAGAGGGGTTGATAAAAGGACCAAAAACCACAATACCCTCTCTTAAAACCCAGGTTATGAACCTATGTACAGAATGATTCTGATTCTGTCTGACAAAGGTACAGGCATAAAATACAACTATAGAAACACACGCTCTGAGCACCCAGAGGCTGAAACACCAGGGAGCTTTAGCCCACCTTGGTGTGCCAGAAGGCTACAGAACGCAGAGCCTGGCGGGCTGGGGTGACTGTGAGGATGGGGTCGTTGCAGCGGGGTCTGGGTAGCTGTGTCCAGAGAGGCCTGGAGAAGGGTGACAGGATGGGAGAGTGCCTGTGAAGCCTTTGTAGGGATGGGGTGATGGAGTGTGAAGCCCTGCTCTCTTGCAAGGGCCTTCTCTGCAGTGTGGACGTGTTAGTTGACACTCATGAGGGAAGAGAGAAATCACTGAATGAGACAGAGAGTTGGGGTCAAGAGAAAATGTAACTGCTTTAATATACATACTAATTTTTCAAACAGAATTGATACAGTAAACAAGCAGTTTCGTGACGTTTGTTCAGCTGTGCAAAATGCACTTTTCGCTGTAAAAGAAACGACAATGAGTGCCACCTTGTGGCCACACACAGAATTGCAATGCCGACAGTCAGACCAGGGGCCTCAGGAAGGATAGAAGGATGGAGGTTGGGATCTTGGTTTAATGGTAGCAGACGGAGTTTTCTGGAATTGTCCAAGCATTGGCAACAATCTCTTTGTATTCATCATTTTCCGGGATATTCAAACGTGAGACGGGAAGTGAACAGTCTCAGCAGAATGTAAAGCAGCACCTGTGCGTATTTGGGGTGAGAGAGGTAGACCGGACCTAGACACACACACGCACACACACACACACACAAACCCGCACTCGCAGGAACACAGTCAAAACAATTATTTTTATCTACTTTGTTTCTGCGTAAAACTCAGTACAGTGAACCTCTATGCATATTACTTGGTTATCAATCCGTTCATGAGTATTTTGTCTTCCAAATTTGTAGAATACTTTATTTCCTGAATAAAAGATTTCGAACAATATATCAAAGTATATTTATAAACTGAAATTACCCTGTATCTCTCATTGGCTGGACTCATGCCCGCTGCCCCCAAGAGGTGTGTTGTCAATGGAATGGTGCATGTTCTCTGGATTGTTCCTGTTGGTGAGGTAGACACAAACACGTACACCCACACAGCCACACCTAAAGAAGAAGCACATTACTCACATTGTCTTATTCACTTAATATTCATTAAAACAAAACAAACAAACAAACAAAAAAACAAACCCACTGCCGTGGAATCGATTCCAACTCATAGCGACCCTATAGGACAGAGTAGAACTGCCCGCCATAGAGTTTCCAAGGAGCGCATGGTGGATTTGAACTGCCGACCTCTTGATTAGCAGCCGTAGCACTTAACCACTACACCACCATTAAAATATTAATTCTCAGCATTCATACTTGCATCTCATTAGTTCTCCTGGTCTTGGCACATTTTAACCTGCTTACTGTTCATGTATATTTTACTGTGAATTCGCTGCTGAAATTACTTGCCAATATCTGTTTGTTAGTAAGTGTGCTTCACAAGCCATGAATACCAACACGGCATCTGAGATGCACCGGTAGTTAACGAATGTGTTCTCCCTGATTTTCACACCATTCTTGGTGTGTTTTTAAAGTTTCAATAATATTGTATTGAATAATAATAATATTACTGTTAATTCAACAATAATATGGATTAATAATATTGAAAACCGTACAGGTCATCATTTAAAAAAAGATAAAGTTAAACAACATCCCAGAAATCCGGGAAGCTTGAGGACAAAATGTGAAAACTTAGAATAATGTCAGTTAGGTGCTGATTGGGAGACTACAAAGTTGTTTCCTGATTTACTTAAACTCCCCTGAAGTCAAAACCCTAATATGGATAAAGGGTCAAATAATGTGTAACCTGATAACTGTTAGGATTGAAGGACATAAGAAGTAAAATGTACCTTGCATAAAAGTAATTCTGTGCCTATTACTGTCCTTCCCTCTAGATCGCCTGCCCCAGGGCAACACCTGTGCTCTGCCTGAGGCCCACTCACCTGTTCAGGGATGGGACAATGGATGGGGTCCCACCCTCAGGTGTCTTGGCACAAAGGGCAGGAGTTCATCTCCACTATCATCTTGTTCACCACGTGGTTGAGTGGGCCTCACTGTTAGTGGACATTTTTATGTATTTGTGTATAATTATGTGACACACACACATATATATATTTTAAAAACATCATTAAGGAAGTGAAATTTCAGCCCACAGAATGGGGAAAATGTCTGGAAATCATCGATCTGATAAAGGGCTTGTATCAGTATGGAAAAACAGCTCTTAATGCTCAATAATGAAGAAAGAAGAATAATTCCATTTTAAAAATGGGCAAGTGATGTAAATAGACATTTCTCCAAAGATGTAGAAATGGACAATAAGCACATGAATAGAACCGCAGTATCATCAGCCATCAGGGAAAGCAAACGGTAATACCACAGGGAAATGCCACAATAATTGTAAAGAAAATCACAATGAGATAGCAGTTCACAGTCACTAGGATGGCTTTAATCCAAACGACAGATAATAACAAGTGTTGGCAAGGATGTGGAGGAATTAGAACCCAAAAGCATGTGAAATAGTGGAGCCCCTTTGGGAAGTTGTCTGGCATTCCTCAAATGGTGAGTTACATGTGGCGTTGCCGTATCACCCAGCAATCGCACTCTTAGGTATTTATCTAGGAGATGAAAACACAGGTGCACATAAAACTTGCACACCATTACTTTTACCAGTATTAATCGTGATAGCGAAAGTGTGGAAACAAGCCAAATGTCCATGAATGGATGAATGGATAAAGGAAATGTGGTATATACATACAAAGGAGTATTATCAGCCATTAAAAGGAACGAAGTACTGATACATGCTACAAAAGAGATGAACCTCAAAAACATGCTAAGTTTAAAAGAATCCAGTCACAAAAGGCCACATATTATATGACTCCATTTTATGAAGTGTCTGGAATAGGCCAATTCATAGAGCCAGAGTGTAGATCTGTGGTTACATGGGGCCAGGGGTAGGTGCAGGGATTAACTGGCAAACTGCATGTATTTGGACTCTCTAGAGTGACAGAAATGTCTAAAACTCAATTATGCTGATGGCCGTGCAACTCCGTCAATTTGCGGAAAACAACAAATTGTAACCTTAAAGTACATGCATTTTTTTTTCATTGTCTGTAAATTATACTGCCGCAGGCTCTGGTGGGGGATGCAGGGGGTAAAGAGAGAATAGGGGTGAAGTGGGCAGAGAAGTATTGGGCCCTCTGTGGGTGCGTGCCCTGTGCTGGGCCCTTCAGGACCCCAGGATGGTTCTAACCAAGAGCATTTCTGGCTCTCAGCTACAGACAGCAGCAGGCTGGGGGCTGCCCAGGAAGTACAGGCCTGAAGGGCTGCGCTTTACCAGTTCCCTCCTGATCCAGGGCCCCCTCCATCAGAGCCCTCCTTCCCCATTGCTCCTAGACCTCAGGGGAGGGTCCACAGCAGACCCCTTCCAGAACTGACCCTGAAGGGCCTGCCTCATATAAATGACTGTCCATCTCCCCCACGCTGAGCGCATCTTACACACTAGGGAGGGAGACCCTGACAGAAAGAACATGCCTGCCTCTGACAGATGAGTCATCTCCAGACGTGTTTTGTTGTTGCTCCTCTGTGGGTAGGATAGCTGTCACCACTTTTTCCTAGAAATCAGCGGGGGTCACTCAGCTATGGTGCTGCAAGGCAGGTCCAGCGGCGGGGGGAGGAGGAGAGGGTGGAAATCGGTCCTTTGTCTGTGGCTTGAATTAGGATAGTTGGGACGGGACTGGGAGCGGTGCCACGGGGCAGTCCCATTCAGTGGCGTTGCGCTTGGTGGGGTGGGGCCAGGGGGTGGTACAGACTGCGACCGGGGTCCACACCCGTCCCGCATGAGTGTACAGTGCTTGGCAGGGGGCTGCCAAGGGGCGGTACGGGGTCCGGAGGTCTCTGCCAGTTCCGCTCTGGTACAAAGTGCTTGGCGCAGTGGGGCCAGGGAGCATCCTGGGGCGGGGCCTTAGGTCTGGGGGCCTGTGCAGGTGCTTTTCGGGAGTGTGGCACTCGACGGGGCGGGGCCTGGAAGTGGTACGGGATAGGGTCCCGAGGTTCGCCCTGGTTCTGCTAGCGGAGGAGTGCTCGGCGCGGCCGGGCCCAGGGACCTTGCAGAGAGGGGTCCGGGGGTCCAGAGGTTGGCTCCGGTACTGCTTGGGGTTTGGCGATCAGTGGGGCGATGTTGGGAGTGGTGCAGGGCAGGGTCCCGGCCATCAGGGCAGGTCTCACTCAGCAGCGAGGCTGGCAGTAGGCAGGCAGTGCAGCGAAGCAAGGGGGAAGGGAGAGGATATGATGTTCGGAGCCAGGTGGGAGAAAGAAAAGAAAGAAGAGAGAGAAACAAAAGATAGTGAAATAAAAAAAAAAATGGTGATACTGCAGGAGCCAACGGGTGACGGCGGGGCAGAGCCGAGGAGGCTGTGTGCAAGCAGCTCTCTAGCTCAGGGGAGCCTGCAAGGCCCGTCAAGAAAGGGCTGAGGCGGTGCACAGGGCTAGGTGGGCAGGAGAAAAGAAATGAAGGAAGAGAAAGAGAGTGAAGAAACAAACAAATAAAACAAACAAACAAAAATATGATGCTGAGGGAAGCTGTCCTTGGGGGCAGGGTGGAAGCAGGGTAGCAGGGAGCTGGTGTCTCTCTCACTGGGCTGTTAGGGGCAGGGCCTGTCGGGGAAGGGCAGAGGCAGTGTAGGGGGCTAGGTGGGAGGGAGAAAGACAAAGAAAAATAAAATTATGTCCTTGAGGGACTTGGTAACTGGGGGCGGGGCAGACCTGGGATGCCAGTGAGCTGGTGTCTCTGCAGCCAAGTGACCACGGCCCCTTGGAAAGCAGCAGAGGCAGCATTCAGGGCAGTAGGGCGAGGGGTGGGAAAGCCTGTATCTCTGGTTACCAGGTGCTCTGTCTCCCTTTGGGGCTTTTGAAATTGCCTTCCCATACTCTCTGTCCAGGTTGGGTGCTGGCTGTGCTCCAAGATGGCAAAGCCATGCAGTGTTAACTGTCAGGGCAACTCCACTCCATAGTTGTCCTTGTTATCTGTTCTCTGTAGGTTTCTCCTTCCATTCAGTGCTTGATCTACCTCTTTATCCCTTCATTTGATGCTCAGTGTTCCAGGACTGACCTTTGTATCTGTTTTAGTCCTTTAGATCTTTGCTGCAGAGGGATGGCGTGGTGCTTCTGTCTATACTGTCATGGTGGCCACACCTCACGTATTTTTTATACATCAGTAAAAACTATCCCCTGAAGTCTTCTTTGAACCAATCCATAGTTTAACTTAATTAGTAAAATATGTCTGCCTTGAGCATTGTGCTCTTTAAGGAGTTATCTATGTGGTATCATATTGACAACAGCAACTGGAAAGGTTAGATGACAAGCTTAGGGGCCAGTGAATTTATATTAACGGTGGTTGAATAATCTGAAAAAGGATAGTGAGAGTGGTTACGCAGCTTGAAGAATGTTATCGATGTCACTGAACAGTACGTGTAGAAATACTTGAAATGTTATATCTCTTTATAAAGTTATTAGCTGAGTGTTAGATTAGGCAGAGCTTTAATATATTCTTTTTCATCTCATGCACATGTATAGCTTTTCTTGTCCCACTCAGGTGTTAACTGTCACTTGACGATACAGGTCAGCTTTACCCAAGGGAACACCCCAAAGGTGACCTAGGATGGCAACTGGTGTCACTTAAAGCAAGATCCTCTTGCTGGAATTAAGGGACCGGATGACATAGAAGGTAAAAACCGGGGCCACAAATGCACGTGAAACAAGAAGAAATGGGGCTGTGATTTTGGTCCTGACCTCATGCTCCCTTGGGTATAAAAGATAAACAAAAGCCTGATTGTGTCCTTCCCTGCTGTGGATTGAACTGTGTCCCCCCAAAATATGAGTTGCAAATCCGAACCCCTATACCTGTGGCTTTAATCCCATTTGGAAATGGGTTTTATTTGTTATGATTAGACAGTATTAGTGTAGGGCATGTCTTAAATCTGTCTCTTTTGAGATATAAAAGGGCAGATTAGACACAGAAAAGGAAGCACAACTGGGGGAAGATACATGCTATGTGACATGAATACAAATTGAGAAGAGACAACGACCTTAGAGTAGACAGAGGTAAAGCATTTTCATGTCTCCCTGCTGATTTCCTTCTGTATCAAGGACATTAATGCTACCTCAGTCATATGTGTGAACAGGTTCTTCTTCCCAGCTTTTCGTATGCTCTTTAATGCTGTTTTTCCCAAACAGTTGTTTTTGAATTTGAATAGCTTCCTATAGCTAAGAAAACAATACTGTTCTCTGTAAAAAAGCAATTATTAGTACACTAAAAAAAAATTTTTTTATTAGTACACTAGGGACATAGAAACCCTGCCCCCCAGGTTTATCAGGGTTAGAGAGGGCCCTACCCCTGAAGCCACACAGTGGGCTTTACTGTGGGTCCAGGGTTTTAGTCACTTCTCTGCAGTTTCCCAGAAAGTCCCTTACCCTCTGGGACTTTCCCTTTCCCCTCTGCAGGACAGTGATGACAATGCCTGCCTCGAATGGATACCGCAGGGATTTGACACAACATGAAACCTCACTATTTCTAAAAGAAAGAGAGAAACTGGGTGGGACAATTACACAGAACAACGGCCCTTTTGTTGAGTGAATGTCAGCCCCAGGAGGTTAGCCTTGGCTTCCTGGGCCATGCAGGGCCTCTCACCTCAGTCGCAGGCCAGAGAAAAGAGGGAGAATAACAAGGATGACAGAGGTAATCAGAAGCATGGCTCCTTTGGAGTTTTCATCGTCAGAACCATGAACGTGTCTTCTGGGTTCTTGAGCACAGGCTGGAGGGAGGGAAGGGAGGAGGTGGGGAATCATCAGAGCCAGGAGCCCTGAGTGTCATCCCCAAGGCACCTGGCCTCTGTTCACTGGGCTGAGTTCCCAGACCTCACAGTGGACAGAGTGAAAATTTGTGAGGCTCTGGTATAGTCCCAGTTGTTGCTATGAACTGACGTGGAGTGGAGGAGGGCCGGATGACATCCATCAGGGCCAGAGTGGAGACACTGACCACACAAACCCACGTCCTAATCTATGCATCAGAAACATGATTTCTGCAACATAAGCAGCAGAATGAGCACAGTGGCAGGGGGTGTACAGGAGTAAACTCCAGGAAACCCCAGTGCCTCCCAGTAAAGGAAAAGGGTCCACAGGATTCAGAAAGTGCTGTGCACCTGTCCAAACAACTAGGTGGTGTTGTATGTACTGAGAAAAAAAAAATGTACTGAGAGGAAAAGATATTCCTTGTGACAATGAGTGAAGTAAAGAATCAAAAAGCATTACCTGCGCATTCCCATCATTCACTCCCCAGCTCCTCCCAGCTCACCCCATCCCCACCCACTCCCAGCACTCACTTCTGAGGCCACTCAAGGTTCATCCCAGACTGGGCAGTGAACGCTGGCACCATTTCCTTCTGCTTCTGGGAGAGGGTGGGTAGGAAGCTGGAGGAGTTGTGGGCACTGGGATGGAGAAGGCACCCTGGGTCTTTATGGGGCCACTTTTATCCCTCACACACAGTTGGTCATTCAGGATGCATAGGCTGAGGGAAAAAGGGGCCTCAGACAGCTAGACAGACAGACAATCCCATATCCCCAACAAGGATCGTGCTCCCACTCAGCAACTACTATCCTTCCATCCCTGCTCAGCCTGCCTCCTACATTCCTTGGCTGGTAGCCTTTCCCCTCCCACAGAACCTGCCTTTGGAGAAGTACCTTCCAGCTGCACTAGATTCATAGGTTACTCCCAACCCAGGGAGTGTTTCACACTGGCCTTTACCCTTTACAACAGCCTGAGGAAGTAGATACTCTAATCTCCATATTCAGAGGAGGACACTCAGTTACGGAGAAGTCATGTAACCTGACCAAGATCACACAGCTGGTGAATGCTGGGGTCAGGGCGAGAACCCTCTATTCCAGCCTCAGAGCCTACGCTCTTAATCACTGGGCTCGACTGCTCCTGGGGTCTACCTTTTGGAATTCTGTAATATTGGGGAAACCCTGAGGAATGCACCATCACCTTCCGACACCACTGGCCTTAGGCTGGGATGGGTGTTCGCACATGGCACCCACAACACAGCAGTTACCTAAAGTTGCTGGAAGGAGTAGCAATGAAGATCCGGATGAAGGCACAGACATGAGCCAGAGAGATTCCTTCCACTTCAAAGACAACAAACAACAATTCCCCTCAGAGTTGCCCATGCTTTATACGCTCACCAGCAGCTTTCCCCAGTCATGGTCTTACCTGATGCTTCTGTGGCACCCTGGAGGGGGCCAAACAGGGACAACTGTCTACTGGGAGTCAGGATGGGGTGTCAGCAATGGGGAGGGCAACCACAGGACCAACCACCTCCCAGTGATAGGGCCCTACTCTGTGTCAGGCCCTGTGACACACTCTTCACAAGTTCGTTTGACTCATTTTTCACAGCAGCCCAAGAGATGGGTATTACTAGCCCCATTTTACAAATGAGGAGACTGAGAGGTAAGCAAGTGTCCCAGGGTGTCAGGGTGAGGGACTGGGATGAGAGCCATCAAACTCCACAGCCTGTGTTCCCGAACCCTGGACTGTGCTGGGGCAGACAGTTATAGGCTTAGGTCAGACCAGGGTGCACTGGGGATAGGGTGGGATCTGGGGACCACAGAGGGAATAGGAAGAGAAGAAATCAGGGAAGCCTGGAGAGTTCTGAGAGGGAGTCAGTCAGGAGGAAAGAGCAGTAAGCGACATGGGGAAGGGAATCTACAGACACTCACCCTCCTTGAATACCCTGCTGACAGAAAAGCAGAGCATCTTTTCTTGAAAGAATAAAACAGCTCAGGCTCCTAGGATCCCCATAACCTTCGACCCACCTCAGCCCTCTCTGCCAGACTCAGGAAGAAAGAAAGTGCTCACCGTGTGGACACACATGTCCACCACCAAGAAGCTGATGTCATGCTGGGTTCTGGGCAACATGCTGAGAAACTCAATAACCTTAAGTTTTGTGTGTTTCAGCAACTGAACCCTCAGGACTGTGGGGGGAGGAGAGAAGGTCAGACGTTGCCTCACTCACCTGGTCCTATGGCTGACTCCTTCACACCTCCTGTCCCACCCATCTTCCCCCTCACACACTCACTGGGGTCCTCGAGCTTCCTCATATTCCTGCTCCCCTTGGAATATTTGTCTAAGCTGTTTCTAGGAGAAGAGGAACACGAGGTGTGTGACTGCCAGTACCTCTTGGGGAGTCACAGGGCCCAGGGCTGTCACTGGGTCTGTGAAACTCACGGAAATAGGTCCTCAGAGTGGAAGGGAATGACTAGCGAGAAGCAGGCCTCATTGTGGTAACCATCAAGGAGACCCTGCCAGTCCCCATAGTCATAGATGCAGTAATAACCGTGGGGAAGTAAAGGGGACAGGATCTCTGTGGTCTGGGACCCTAAGTAAACTTGAAAGCCCCCCATGAGCAGAGCTGTGCCTGGGTGACCTGGCCCATCCCAGCCATCCCTGCCTTGGGGTCCCAGGGATACTTACTGTAGCAGGAATAGTAAGATTACATTCTTCAGGGTCTCAGATTCGAAGATGCTCCCCTGGAATCAAAAGGGTTCTCAGGACCATGGCTGTTATCCTCTCCTCACCCACCCACCCCCAGCCCTGGTTGATAGGACCTCCTTACCTTGCACACTGGTAACATCTTGGAGGCTTCATTGTCAAAGACAATGGGTGAGGGTACTTCATGGTTATCCTGAGGGAGGGAAGAGGAAGTCAGCAGTGCAGACAAGAGAGGTGGTACTAAAAGGTCAGGGAAAATGATGGGTCCAGGAGAGAGGGAGGGTCAGAGGTCAGGGTGAAAGGGCCTTGGAAATTCCATGGGGAAGACTACTGTGATGTCTTCACCAGGGGCTCCGAGAAGCCAGTAAAGAACTGCAGAGAAGATCCATAGACTTTATCAGTTTCCCTTATGGGTCTGTCCCCCATGAGGATTAGGGTTCAGATCCAAAAAATCTAACCAGGTCAAGAGCTAAGGAACTCACGGCAGGTTGTGAGTGTTGTTTTTACCAGCTAGAGGAGTCAACGATAAAGGAAGACACTTACCAGGCGTAATAACTTGGGGAACAATTCCAGGACGGAGCTGTCAAATATAAGACAACACAGAAAAGCAAGTAACGACACAGCTGGCCTGCTTCAGGGAGGCAAGCAAGCCTACACAGGAACACTTCCAGGTGTGTCCCACCTGTACTCCAGTGCTACAACCCCTCCTGTACCCAGGGCACCTTCCCCATGGACTCACCCAGAGAGAGCTAGAGGGTGCTCTCTCCATACCCCTCTCCCCCTCTCCTTCCTCCTGGGAAGCTCCCACAGGAGGGCCCTGACCCCCTTCTCCAGTGACACAGAAGCAGCATGTGAAATCTAGGATCCAGGGATTCCTTCCTCTCCCTGCCTCACTTACCTCCCTCCAAATCCCCAGGGAAGACTCTAGAGGGAGGACGGAATGGGGTTGGGCCCAGGGCTCAGCTCCCTCATCAGGTGTCCAGTGCTCTGCCAGGTCTGGCCCTGGACAACACCAAGACATCCCCAATGATGCACCCAAATTCCGAGGAGGGAGATGGATGAGGCAGGCTCAGGAGACAGCAGGCGATGAGGACAGAAAGGGAGTGCAGGTAGGGAGGTGAGCTACAGGCCAGTGGAGACTAAAGAGAAAGAGAAAGCCAAGGAAAGGCAAGGGGGAGATGTTTACTGTGGGTGGTGGGGATTAGGGAGAAAGGGGGGAAGAAAGGAGAAATGGCTCTCCTGCTGCCGCCCTGTCCGTCATCTGCTACCTCACCTGGTGTCCAGTGCTCTGTCTGTATTAGCTGGTCCCTTGTCTGAGGAATCAGATGATATTGGTCTACCCAGTGCTGTCCTGCAGGACCAGGCAGGATGCCATGTTGTGGTGAAGAGAGGGGGCAGTGAGCGTGAGAGAAGAGTCCCCCTGTCTCCTCATCCACTACTGTCCCCTGTCTTCCACACTGAGGACCTCCCTCAGGCTGCCTTCTGTTCACTGGAGATAAGCTGTTTCTGACCCTTGACTCAGGAAACTGAGATTTGTCCCCCAGGAGGGCCCATTCCTTCACTGGGCCATAGGAACAGATGTCATGAAAAGATATCCAACTGGGGCAGGTTGGGGGACCCTTTCTGAGCAAGGGAGAGAGGGCCCATCATAGAACAGGGAGGGAAACCCCATCTCAGCTCAGAGGTAGGAAGTCCTGTCTCGGAGGAGGCCCTGGTCAGGAGGAGCCTTCACAATCCAGGGTACCAGGCTCTGGCTCCAGACAGCCCCAGTGGGGGAGTAGGGCACAGTCTGGACACCCTTGGTCCTGGAGAGGAAGGGGGAGCCCTGCTTCCTGGAGCACATTTAGGGGAGGCCAGGTCTCCCTGCCTTCTTCTGGTCTGCTCACTGCTCCACTGGCCTGGGGGCTGTTTCCTGCCTCTCTTTAACCAGCCTTCTCTGGCATAAAAAAAAAAATTCACCTTGGGCCTGTTCTCTTCGAGGATCTGCAGGGAGGCAGCCATGCAGTTTCTATGATTTGGCCCCATTTTGATATTATGGGTCACCACATCTTCAGGAAGCCAAGAGGAAGAAATCAGAAGCATAAGAGGGGCACAGCTGGACTAGCCCCAGCAACAAAACCTCCCTCAGTTGCCCTCTAACCCTCCCTCTGCCCGCATCTGACCTAAAATTACTGCTGTCAGTCATACCTGGATCTGAGTGGACTCTCCTAAGGTCAAGAGCTTGCTGGGGGACTTCATATCCTTTGTTATTGGTCACCTGCACAGACAGAATCAGGGGTCAGTGACTCTGAGGCTGAGGTGGAAGCCAGGTAATCAGTGAGGGAGCACGCAGTGGATCTGGGTGTGGGTGCACGTCATGTCTTGAGTCTGCATTACCTTCGGCAGTTTCACCGTTTCTGACTTCAGCTCCTTCTGCACAGAGTGGGGTATGGCAGAGGGGCTGACAAAGATAGATATCTGCAGAGAAGACAAGAGAGGTTGGGTAACTACCAGGAACACTGAAACCCAAGATCAAGCAAGACCCACCACGCAGCCGGCCCTCCTGCTCCTAGCTAGCCCTGGCCATGCTCTGACACGTACACTTTCCTTTTCTTCATCCCAAATCTTGCCACTGACTTTCTTCAACTCGAAGGCAATGCTGGCATTCTCCACGAAGAACTGGGCCTGCATGTTCTCATAGTGAAACTTCAAGGAGAGAGAGGGGCAAGAGAAATACAGTATGAGGCCAGACTCCCTGCTCAGCCTGGCCCCTCCACCTGCCCTGTGCCCACCGAGCCGCCTTCTTGCCCTCTCTTACCTCAATCGGGTTGAAGGGGACACTGCATTGGCTCTGGATCAAGTCCAGCAGCCACTTCTCGTCATATTTTATGCCAAATGGAATCTAGGATCAAAAGAAAGGATGGGAGCAGAGACTGACATGATGGAAATAAAGCTTAAATAGAGACTCAAACATGTGTTCCTTTCCGATCTTTTACCAAGCTTTAAAATAATTTATAAACATAGGCCAATGACCATTATGGCTAACTTTTGTTACAGATACATGTTTGCTAACTACCTTTTTTTTACATTCAAATATTCTTCTCCATTTTTTAACTTAGGATCCTTAGCATGATCTTCCTTTTGTAAGGTTTCAGGAGATTCTACCTAATGCAGATCCTGCCTGCCCCTCCAACAAGGACTCCAGAGACTTGACCCCATCCCTGTCCCCTACTGCAACCCCTATGTTTGAGTCAAACTGAGCCATGTGGTGGGAGTTTCTCCACCTCCTTGTGAGCAGTTTCCACCTTTGCCTTTAGACAAACTTCCCATTCTCCCTGCCTTCAGCCTGTTCCCTTTTTATTACTTCTCCCAACCTACCTTTAGACCAATTGAGGATGTTAACACCTAGAAAGAAAAGGGAGAAGTTACCAACTCTCTGTGCCCCAGCAAAGTACCTAGTGTCTCCAGGAGCTCAGCACAGCTCCACCCAACCTGTGTCTCCTGCACATTATGTGCATTTTGCCAGGACACTCACTGTGCCCTTGAATCAGCTCCTGGAGCTTCCATCCTGCCTGTTGCCCTGCATTCCTTCCTGTGGAGATTTCCTGTCTCTCTCCATATTCCCATGGGTTTGGTCTCCTGTGTGAGAACTGCCTCCGCAATAGTAGGTTGGGATGGCATAGGGTGTGCTGTGAGGATGTGGAGAGAAAGAAGGCGTCCATGAAAGCCAGGAAAGTCTTCTAACACCTCGCCCTACTGATTTCAAGGCTGTAATAATGTTTGCTCAATCATTAATCTGGTCCTAGCATTGCCCACTCTACCAGGCTGGAAAGAGGAATGACAGAGTTACATACACGGTTGTGTATTCCACTGGCTGGTACATTCCACCATGCTGAGTGGTCACTTACTATCTTACTCCAGGGCCCACATGGGCATCACTCATTGCCACGTCTCTATCTTGCTCCTGGCGTGATGAGGGATGAATGCCGGGCCTGACTTGTTGAAACCAACTATCATATCTCCTTTGTAAATTAGCCCAGTGTCTTGCTCTTCTTTGGAAATAATTAACTTGATGACTAGCCCCTGAAATTGAGAACAACATATCAATGGTCCAAATGCCAGAAAAAGTCCTTTGAAAAACTTTTTGCTAGTGAAGTAATTTCACTGACTTTTATAATATAGAAAGTTCTATAGCACAGTGCTACAAAGGTTGAAAGACTTCACTGTGGCTCTTCTTCCTGGGATATGAGAGGTAGTTGGCATTCACAGCCCAGGAGAGAGCCAGCACAGTGGAAAGCCTTGGGCAGAGGGTCGGTTCTGTGATGGTAGTCCCTGCTCTGCTCTTTTCAGTCTTACTGACGCGGGACAAGTTGCTTAACATCTCTAACCCTTACCCTCCTCTTCTGGTCTAAGGGAATAATAAAATCTACCCTGAATGTTTGGTGTTATAGTTCAAGGGTCAAAGGCGAATTCCCCACTTTGACTTCGAGAAACGAAAGCTAGGTCTAAAGAAAATACCCAAAATGAAGCCTGGAGAGATAAAATGATGGAGAATACCAAAGGAGGGGGTGGGAAGTAAAAGGGGATACAGTTTAATTGGAGCCTTGGAAAGAAAGAACAGGCATAGTGAAGAAGTAGCATTTGGAGAGATCATAACTGAGGAATTTCCAAAAATAAGAAAACACATCAGGTTTGTAAAACCAGGTTAATAAGACAAAAAGTATCCTTTAAGAGAAAAATATTTCCAGAAAAAAGGAGGAACTTTCATACTGATAAAAGGTTCAGTTCCAGAAGAAAATCATAATAAATCAACTCTCAATCTGTGTGCACCTCTTAATATAGAAGCCAAAATGTACACAGCAAAAACTGACAGAAGTGGAGAAACAGGCATGTCCGCAGTGATAGTGGGATATCTTAATTAAGTGACAGACAAAACAGGTAAACCGAGAATCATTTAGATGTAGAAGATTTAAGCAATGTGTGTAAAACATTTACTTATTCGGATATAACAACTACACACGGAACATTCCAGAATAGATCATATACTGACCCATAAAACAAGCCTCTAGAAACTTCTATGGAGGTGATGCAATCTACCCTGTATGGTTGGTGTGAGGATTCAAGGGTTAGAGTGGGTTTCCAGCCCCTCCCCCACCTCCAGTTTGAATCCCAAGAATGTTAATTTTCAACACCCCCAGCCCAGGTGACCTTCTCCACTCCCCAAACTCTGAACCACTTGAGTTAGGACTTTCCTTTCAACCAGAGGAAGATTTTAACTCAGCTATGACCAAACCACAGGAAGAGAGGTTTTCCATGTGGAAACATGATAGGGGACTCAGGGCCCACCCAACCCCCATCCTTAGGAGAGTGGAAAAGTTACCTGGGTCCTTACAACCTCCCATCTAAAGAGGTCTCCTGGCATTTGGGGGCTGGAGGAAGGGCCCAGAATCCCTCCAGCCTCCTGCCTTGACTAACTCACCCATGGTGTGGCCTGCAGCCAGTGTCCTGTCACCACTGTCCTCACAGGAATTTCCTGAGGAGAATCTGTCGGGTCTGGAGCTTGGGGTGTGGAGCAGATTGAGGAAGGCTGTTGAGGAAGGCGAGAGCACTCCCTACACCACCTTGTCAGGGCCACAGGAGCAAGATGGAGTCCTCACAGGATGTCTCTTCCCCAAGGGCATAGAGAGGAGAGCCCTGTGCGCCAAAGGAGACTTAACTTCCTGTTTTTAATACCCCTTCAGTTTGCTACCAGCCTCACACCCATGGAGCCATTCCCAACTGAGCTATCCTCCTGCCCTCTGCTGAGGTTGTTAACTAGGGTCAGGAGGACTGAGAGCCAGATATCATAGCTGCAAACTCAGGAACTCAGGGTAGGGTGTGTATCAAGAGCTGTGTCTGTTACATTACATCGTGTTCCTTCATCCTGCAAACTCAAGGAACTCTGAGGGCCTGCTGCGTGCCAAGCTCTGTACTTGCTTTGTTCAGAGCGTGACCCCCTGATGCAACCTGATACCGGTACCTACACCAAACACCCATGACCCTCTAAGACTGTAGGACTGAGCCTGTACCACACACTTTATGACCAGCTACCTGAGCTGAATCCACACAAGAAAAGTGAATGGAATCATAAGCTCATATACATGATACCAGATCTAGCCATCTGGTGACAGGGCGTCAGACCTCCAAAGGCAAAAATAATCAAGCTAGCTCACCCGAGCAACCCATTTGGGCATATCAAAAAAAAAAAAAAAAAAAAACAAAGCAAGAAGCTAGGAAAGAGTAAGCAAACATAAAGTAAACTGATGCAATAACTTAAAGATGGCTTGGAGACAATAGTCAATATCAAGTCACATAAAGAAACAGACCATGATGGCCTCAACAAGCTCTCAAAACAAAGAATCAAGGGATCTTCTAGATGAAAGTGCCTTCCTGGAATTACCAGATGTAGAATACTGAAGATTAATATACAGAACCCTTCAAGACATCAGCAAGGAAATTAGGCAATAAGTAGGACAAGCCAGGAAACAAACAGATAAAGCAGTTGAGGAAATTAAAAAGGTTATTCAGGAACATAATGAAAAATTTAATAAGTTGGAAAAATCCATAGACAGCAATCAGAAATTCAGAAGATTAACAATAAAATTACAGAAGTAGACAAGTCAATAGAAAGTCAGAGGAGCAGAATTGAGCAAGTGGAAGGCAGAATTTGTGAACTTGAAGATAAAGCACTTAGCACCTATATATGTGAAGAAAAATCACATAAAAGACTTTCATAAAATTAAGAAACCTTAAGAATTATGTGGGATTCTAGCAAGAGAAATAATCTACGAGTGATTGGAGTACCAGAACAGGGAGGTATAACAGAAAATACAAAGAGAATTGTTAAAGATTGTTGGCAGAAAACTTCCCTGATATCGTGAAATATGAGAAGACATCTATCCAAGATGCTCATCAAATTCCACATAAGCTACATTTTAAAAGAAAGTCAGCAAGACATATTATAATCAAAAGTGCCAAAACCGAAGATAAAGTGAGAATTTTAAGAGCAGCTAGGGATAAATGAAAAGTCACCTACAAAGGAGAGACAATAAGAATAAGCTCAGACGACTCAGCAGAAACCCTGCAGGCACGAAGGCAATGAGATGGCTTATATAAAGCATTGATGGAAAAAAAAAAATGACCAGACAAGAATCATATATCCAGCAAAACTGTCTGTCAAGTATGAAGGTGAAATTAGGACATTTCCAGATAAATAGAAGTTTAGGGAATTTGTAAAAACCTAACCAAAACTACCAGAAATACTAAGGGAGTTCTTTGGTTAGGAAATCAATAATACCAGGTATCAACCCAAGACTACAACACTGGGCAGAGCAATCAGATGTCAACCAAGACAGGGAAATCACAAAATTAAATCAAGATTTAAAAAATGCTCAAAACAGGGAAACAGCCATGTTATTATGTAAAAGAAGACAACATTAAAACAATAAGGAGGGACTAAGAAATGTAGTTATAGATCTTTCATATGGAGAGGAAGACAAGGCAATATAAAGACATAAAAGTTAGGTTCAAATTTAGACAAACTGGGGTAAATATTAAGGTAACCACAAAGGAGACAAACTATCCTAAACCAAAAACCAAACTATCCACACATCAAAATAAAATACAAGAAAAAAATAGAGACTCAGCAGAAACAAAATCAGCAACAACAAATATGAGAAAAGGCAATATATAAAGATAAACTACTCAGCACAAAAAATTAAGTGGGAAACTGAAACTGTCAACAACACACACAAAAAAATCAAAATGATAGCACTAAATTCATACCTGTCCATATTTACACTGAATGTAAACGGACAAAATGCACCAATAAAGAGACAGAGAGTGGCAGAATGGATTAAAAAACAGGATCCATCTATACGCTGCCTACAAGAGACACACCTTAGACTTAGAGACACAAACAATCTAAAACTCAAAGGAAGGAAAAAATATATCAAGGAAACAACAATCAAAAAAGAGCAGGAGTGGCAATATTAATTTCTCCCACAACAGATTTAAATTTAAATCCATCATAAAGGATAAGGAAGGACACTATATAATGATTAAAGGGACAATATACCAAGAGGATATAATCATATTAAATACTTATGCACCCAATGACAGGGCTGCAAGGTACATAAAACAAACTATATCAGCATTGAAAAGTGATATAGACAGCTCCACGATTATACTAGGAGACTTCAAAACACCAGTTTCGGTGAAGGACAGGACATCCAGAAAGAAGCTCGATAAAGACACGGAAGAGCTAAACGCCACTATCAACCAACTTGACCTCATAGACGTATACAGAACACTCCACCCAACAGCAGCCAAGTATACTTTCTTTTCTAGTGCACATGGGACATTCTCTAGAATAGACCACGTATTAGGTCATAAAGCAAGCCTTAGCAGAATCCAAAACATTGCAATATTACAAAGCATCTTCTCTGACCATAAGGCCATAACAATAGAAAACAATGATAGAAAAAGTAGGGAAAAGAAATCAAATACTTGGAAACTGAACAATACCCTGCTCAAAAAATACTGGATTGTAGAAGATATTAAGGATGGGATAAATAAATTCATAAAATCCAATGAGAATGAAAACACTTCCTATCATAACCTATGGGACACAGAGAAAGCAGTGCTCAGAGGTCAATTGATATCAGTAAATGTACACATGCAAAAAAGAAGGGCCAAAATCAAAGAAATATCCCTACAACTTGAACAAATAGAAAGAGTATCAAAGGAAACCTTCAAGCAACAGAAGAAAGCAAATAATAAAAATTAGGACAGAATTCAATGAAATAGAAAACATAAAAACAATTCAAAGAATTAACAAGACCAAAAGATGGTTCTTTGAAAAAATTAACAAAATTGATAATCCATTGGGCAAACTAACAAAACAAAAACAGGAGAGGAAGCAAATAACAAGAATAAGAAATGAGATGGGCAATATTACAGCAGACCCAACTGAAGTGAAAAGAATCATATCAGATTACCATGAAAAATTATACTCTAACAAATTTGAAAACCTAGAAGAAATAGATGAATTCCTAGAAACACACTACCTACCTAAACTAGCACAGAGTTAGAAAAACTAAATAGACCCATAACAAAAAAAGAGTTCTACCAAACTTTCAGAGAAGAGTTAACACCACTACTACTAATGGTATTTCAAAACTTAGAAAAGGACGGAATACTCCCAAACTCATTCTATGAAGCCAGCATATCCCTGATACAAAAACCAGGTAAAAACACCACACACAAAAAAGAAAATTACAGACTTATATCCTTCATGAACTTAGATGCAAAAATACTCAACAAAATTCTAGCCAATAGAATTCAACAATATATCAAAAAAATAATTCATCATGATCAAGTGGGATTCATACCAGGCATGCAGGGATGGTTCAACCCTAGAAAAACAATTAATGTAATCCATCACATAAATGAAACAAAAGACAAGAATGACATGATTTTATCAATTGATGCAGAAAAGGCATTTGACGAAGTTCAACACCCATTCATGATAAAAAGTCTCAGCAAAATAGGAATAGAAGGAAAATTCCTCAACATAATAAAGGGCATTTATACAAAACCAACAGCCAGCATCATCCTAAATGGAGAGAGTTTGAAAGCATTCCCCTTGAGAGCAGAAACCAGACAAGCATGCCCTTTATCATCACCCTTATTCAACATTGTGCTGGAGGTCCTAGCCAGAGTAATTAGGCTAGACAAAGAAATAAAGGGCATCCAGATTGGCAAGGAAGAAGAAAAGTATCTCTATTTGCAGATGACATGATCTTATACACAGAAAACCCTAAGGAATCCTCCAGAAAACTACTGAAACTAATAGAAGAATTCAGCACAGTATCGGGATACAAGATAAACATATAAAAATCAGTTGGATTCCTCTACACCAACAAAAAGAACATCGAAGAGGAAATCACCAAATCAATGCCATTTACTCTAGCCCCCAAGAAGATAAAACACTTAGGAATAAATCTTACCAGAGACGTAAAAGACCTATACAAAGAAAACTACAGCACACTTTTGCAAGAAACCAAAAGAGACTTACATAAGTGGAAGAACATACCTTGCTCGTGAATAGGAAGACTTAACATTATAAAAATGTCTATTCTACCAAAAGTGGTCTATACACTTAATGCAATTCCGATCCAAATCCCAACGACATTTCTTTAATGAGATGGAGAAACAAATCACCAACTTCACATGGAAGGGAAAGAGGCCCCGGATAAATAAGGCATTACTGGAAAAGAAGAACAACGTGGAAGGCCTTACTTTACCTGATTTTAGAACCTATTATACCACCACAGTAGTCAAAACAGCCTGGTACTGGTACAACAACACATACATGGACCAATGGAACAGAATTGAGAATACAGACACAAATCCATCCACATATGAGTAGTTGGTATTTTACAAAGGCCCCCAAACAGTTAAATGGGGAAAAGACAGTCTTTTTAACAAATGGTGCTGGCATAACTGGATATCCATCTACAGTAGCCCCAAGAAGATAAAATATTTAGGAATAAATATTACCAGAGATATAAAAGACTTATACAAAGAAAACTACAAAATACTTCTGCAAGATACCAAAAGAGACCTACGTAAGTGGAAAAACCAAAATACAACCAGTGTCACTGAGTTGTACCTGTAGAAATTGCTGAATTGGTGAATGTTTTGGTCTGTATATTTTCACTAAAATAAAAGAAAACCCTATGGATCACAACGACAACAACAAAAATATCAGCAGGGAAGTAGAATAACTAAACATCATCATGAACCAACTGGATCTAACTGACATCTGTAGAACACTCCATGAAACAGCAGCAGAATGCACATTCTTTTCAAATGCACATGGAAGTTTCTGCAAGACAGACTACATCCTGGGTCATAAAACAATCCCTAATGAATTTAAAGAATTGAGAACAGAGTGTCTCTCGGACAAAAAGAGTATGAAACTACAAATCATTAGAGGAAAATCTCTCAGAGCATGGATACTAAACAACAAATATCTAATTAATCATGGGTCAAAGAGCAGAATTTCCAGCCACTTCAGACCACAATTTTTTTTTTTCAGACCCAGACAAGGGAACTGCGGCTGTGGGTGTCAGTGACTTTTGGCCTCCCTTAGGAGGGTCAATAGCACTACTTGGACCTCATGAGGGATCAGCTGCTCCCCAATCATGTTCACCTGGTTCAACAACTCACTAGGATGGGGAATCAGGAGAGTCCCAGGCCCTGAATGATGGGCTCTCCTCCCCACCAAGTCCTGTCCGTGACCGCATCGCTGCCTCAGTAGCCTTACCTCGGGTTTCCATAGGAAAAAGGACGTGCTTCTGTCACCTCAGCAGCAAAAGCTCCATCCACAAGGCTGTTCCTCATGGCTGTTCCACTCTGTTCCCAAGGAAGCACACCATTTTGACCCTCAGAGACCAACACCTTTTAGGCTGGCAAAAGCAAGTGGGACCACACCTGTTTACCAACTCTCCAGTGGCTTCCCAGAGCTGAGCACGTAAAATATAAGTCCTGGCCATGTCCTACAGGGCTCAGTGTCCTCTGGCCCCTGCCTTCCTCACTCCTTTGATCTGGGGCACGGTCCCCTCCTGTACTCACTCTCCTACACTGCCCTTCCTCATCCCAAATGTGCCAAGTTACTTCCCACCCCAGGGCCTTTGCACATGCTGCTCCGCCTGGGACATGGGAGGCTCTCCTGTCATGAGCTCTCTCGTGTTCAAATTTGAGGTTCAATCTGGGTGTAATTTTTCAGAGGAGTTTTCTGTGCTCCCACCAAAACCACTGCCATCCAGATTAGATGCCCAGTGCTATTCTGTCTCATAGGACACCAAAGTTTGGCCCGTGACGCCACCTGAGCAAATGTGCTTAACAAAACGGGGAAGTTCAAGTAAAGCAGATGGCACAGTGCCTGGGACATCATGGGTACTCGCTCAGTCCCGGTATCAAACCCCCATTGGCCTGGCTCCCTGGTGCAATCCTCTTGGGCAGCTGAGGAGAAGAGGGAGGAAATGACTCACCCAAGTCCTGTCAGGGGTGAGTCCTAAGGCACTAGGACTCGGGCAGAACTCCTGACAACTTGCTCAGGTGTCTCTCCCTGCAAACCCACAGTCACTGAGTGCCTCTTCATCTTTCAGGAGCTCCAAGAAGGTCAGGGTTCCCAAGTCATGTGCACGCCTGATGTGAACCCACTGGGCCCAAAGAGGCCACAGGAAGGCACAATAATTCAGTGGGGAAGAGTGAGCATTTTTCCCACCACGACTCTGTCAGAAACTCATTTCATGCCACTCACAACCACAGACATGGCCCCGAATCTGTTACCTAATGTGCACGAGTGGTTTGTTCTCCACCTTGGAACATTCCCGAAATGCTAAGACACAGTGATGATCTGAGGTCAAAATAAAATCTCTGTTAAAGAATGGAACGGGAAGGAAATAAATATATGCTGTCCCTACATGTCCTCCCCACACATCTGTCAGTTTGTCATACTGTGGTGGTTTGGGTGTTGCTGTGTGATGCTGGAAGCTTAGCCACCAGTATTTCAAATACCAGCAGAGTCGCCCATGGCGGACAGGTTTCAGCTGAGCTTCCAGACTAACACAGACTAGGATGAAGGGCATGGTGGTCTACTTCTGAAAAATGTTAGCCAGTAAAAACCTTATGAATCGCCATGGAACGTTGTCTGGTATACTGGCAGAAGATGAGCACCCCAGGGTGGAGGATGCTCAAAATACGACTAGGGAAGTGCTGCCTCCTCAAAGCAGAGTCGACCTTAATGAGGTGGATGGAGCCAAGCTTTCAGGACCTTCATTTGCTGAGGAGGCAAGACTCAAAATGAGAAGAAAGAGCTGCAACATCCATTAATCATTGGAACGTGGAATGCACAAAATATGAATCTTAGAAAATTGGAAATTGTCAAAAAATGAAATGGAACACATAAGGATCAATATCCTGGGCATTAGGGAGCTGAAACAGAAGGGTATTGGCCCTTTTGAATTGGGCAGTCATATGGTCTGCTATGCTGGGAATGACAAATTGAAGAGAGATGCTGTAGCATTCATCCTCAAAATGAACACTCCAAGATCTATCCTGAAGTACAATGCTGTCAGTGAGAGGATAATACACATATGACTACAAGTACCACCAGGTAATACAACTATCAAACAAATTTATACAACAACCATTAATGTGAAAGATGAGGAAATTGAGGATTTTTTTTTAACCAACTTCTGCAGTCTGAAATTGATTGGACTTGCAATCTGGATGTATTCATAATTACTGGTGATTGGAATTGGAAGTTGGAAACAAAGAAGGATCAGTAGTTGGAAAATACGGACTTTGTGATAGAAACGATGCCAGAGATCACATGATAGAATTTTGCAAGATCAGCGACTTCTTCATTGCAAACACTTTTTTTCAACAATATAAACGGTGACTATACACGTGGATCTCGCCAGATGGAATACACAGGAATCAAATCGACTACATCTGCGGAAAGAGACGATAGAAAAGCTCAGTATTATCAGTCAGAACAAGGCCAGGGGCTGACTGTGTAAGAGACCATCAATTGCTCATACGCCAGTTCAAGTTGAAGGTGGAGAAAATTAGAACATGCCCATGAGAGCCTAAGTATGACCTTCAGTATATTCTACCTGAATTTAGAGATCATCTTAAGAAATAGATTTGACACATTGAGCACTAATGGACGTAGACGAGACGAATTGTGGAATGACATCAAGGAAATCATCCATGAAGAAAGAAAGGTCATTACAAAGGTAGGAAAGGAAGAAAAAAACAAAATGGATGTCCGAAGAGACTCTGAAACTTGCTCTTGAAAGTAGAGTAGCTAAAGTGAACGGAAGAAATGATGAAGTAAAAGAACTGAACAGCAGATTTCCAAGTAAAGTATTATAATGGAATATGCAAAGACTTGGAGTTAGAAAACCAAAAACAAAACAAAAAAAAAAAAAAGGAAGAGTCTGCTTGGCATTTTTCAAGCTGAAAAAAACTGAAGAAAAAACTCAAGATTTGAGTTGTAATAGTGAAGGATTCTTCAGGGAAAATATTGAACAGCACAGGTAGCATCAAAAGAAGATGGAAGGAATACACAGAGTCACTGTACCAAAAAAGAATTAATTGGTCGACATTTAACCATTTCAGGAGGTAGCATATGATCAAGAACCGATGGTGCTGAAAGAAGAGGTCCAAGAGGCCGTGAAGGCACTGGTGAAAAACAAAGCTCCAGGATTTGAAGGAATACGAATTGAGATGTTTCAACAAACAGATGGAGCTCTGGAAGTGCTCACTCGTCTAACCAAAAACAGTCTATGCCAAGGAATTTAGAAGACAGCTTCCTGGCCAACCAACTGGAATAGATCCATATTTGTGCCTATTCCCAAGAAAGGTGATCCAGCAAATGCGGAAATTATAAAGCAATATCATTAATACCACACACAAGTAAAATTTTAATTAAGATCATTCAAAAGCAGTTGCAGTAGCACACGGACAGGGAACTGTCAGAAGTTCAAGTGAGATTCAGAAGAGGATGTGAAACAAGGGATATCATTCCTGGGTCTTGGCTGAAAGCAGAGAATACCAGACAGATGTTTACCAGTGTTTTAATGATTATGCAAAGCATTTAACTCTGTGGACATGGGAAATTATGGATAACATTGGGAAGAATGAGAATTTCAGAACTTTTAATTGTGCTCATGAGGAACCTGTACATAGACCAAGAGGCAGTTGTTTGAATAGAACAAGTGGATTCTGCAGGGATTAAAGTCAGGGAAGTTGTACATCAGGGTTGTATCTCCTCACCACACTTATTCAGACTGTATGAGAAGCAAATGATCTGAGAAGCTGAACTACGAGAAGAAGAACGCAGCATCAGAATTGGAAGAATATTTATTAACAACCAGGGATATGCAGATGACGCAACCTTGCTTGCTGAAAGTCAAGAGGACGTGAAGCACTCACTGATGAAGATCAAACAACACAGCCTTCCATATGGATTACACCTCAACATAAAGAAAACAAAAATCCTCATAAGTGGAACAATAAGGATCATGATAAACGGAGAAAAGATTGGAGTTGTCAAAGATTTAATTTTACTTGGATCTACAATCAATGCCCATGGGAGCAAAGGTTAGGAAATCAAATAACGTGTTGCATTGGGCAAATTTGCTGCAAAAGACCTCTTTAAAGAACTGAAAAGCAAAGATGCCACTTTGAGGACTAAGGCATCCCTGACCCAAGCCATGGCATTTTCAATCACCTCATATGCATGTGAAAGCTGGACAATGAATAAGAAGGACCAAAGAAGAATTGATGCCTTTGTGGTGTTGGTGAAGAATACTGAATACACCATGTAGTGCCAGAAGAATGAATAAATCTGTCTTGGAAGAAGTACAGCCAGAATGCTTGTTAGAAGCAAGGATGACAAGACCAGATCTCACATACTTTGGAGAAGTTATCAGGAGGGAGCAGCCCTTGGCAATGGCCGTCATGCTTGGTAAAGTAGAGGTTCAGCAAAAAGAAGAAGACCCTCAACAAGATGGACTGACACAGTGGCTACAACAATGGGCTCAAGCATAACAACTATTGTGAGGATGGTGCAGGACTGGGCAGTGTTTTGTTCTGTTGTATGCAGGGTCACTATGATTTGGAACTGACTCAAGAGCACTTAACAACAACAACTACATGTTCTAGGCATTCTGATTTGTATCAGGACTTCCTTTTACAGATGAAAGGAGTGAGTCCCAGAGAGGTTTCACACGTGCTCCTGGGTCACACAGCTAAGAGGAAGAGCTGCAACAATGACCCCCATATGGTTAAGTCAAAGCCCGTGACTAGACCCAGACATTTAATCTCCCCTTTAGATGGACAATGTAGAGAAACAGGAACTTGCACAGAAAACTGGTTGGATTGTAAACTGGTACAATGACTTTGCAGAGCAGTTTGACCCTATCTAGCAGATTGTGCCTTCCTGATAACACCCCATGTGGACCCACAGGTGCACCCCCAGAATCCCCAACAGGTGTGCACAAGGATACGTTTCCAAGAAGGTCCTTTGCAGCACTCCTTTTAATATCCCAATTGTGAAAACAAACCAAAAGCCCATCAACACATTGTTCTGAATAACAAATTCTGGTACAATCATATAGTAGAATGCAATATAGAAATGAAAATGAATACAATAAGGCTATAGGAATCAGAATGTAGATGAATCTCAAAAACAGTATGTGTTGTGAAAAGTGCAAAGCCCACAATGACACCTAGTGAAACCCTGGTAAAGTTCATTTCTGTGCCTGCCTACGGGGAACAAGTTCTTTTTATCTTATTCTGTGTACCATTTTGTATGTTTAGAATATTTACTAAGTTGCAAAGAAAGCTTTTAGGGGTTATATTTCTGATCATCAAAGTAATTCACACTTGGTTTTATAAATGTTTAAAATAGACACACATACAGAGATGAAAATATAATCAGAAAATTGATCGAAAAATAGCTGTTTACCTTTTGTTGAAAGTCCTTCTGTTATTTTCATGTATGCCTATATACAATTAAGGGGCCCTTCAAAAAAATTTTTTTCTGGTGCAGTGGTTAAAGTGCTTGGCTGCTAACTGAAATATCAACAATTCGAACACACCAATTGCTCTGCAGAAGAAAGATGTGGCAGTCTGCTTCCATAAAGATTTATAGCCTTGGGAGGGGGGGCCATGATGGTGGTATATCCAGATGCTTCTGGCGATCCCTATTACAACAAAGACCCGAAAAATCAAGTGAAACAACTATATTTATGATAAGTTAGGAGCTCTGAATATCAAAGGCAAAGTTAGAAAGCAGACTGAGCAGCAGGGGAGGGAGAGTCAGTTCAGAAGCAGAGAGGAGTTACCGGACCTGAATCGCTGAGATCCCTCAGGCAGCATACCTAGGAGCAGCTGCAGTAGGCTGGTGGTAGCGTTCTGCCGAAGTTTTCTCAGGGAGAAGCAGCCAGCCATACAGCCTATTCATACCTTCAGACCCAGAGACGAACGGCGCTCTAGGAAAAGATAAGTACTTGCGTATATTTTACTTCCTTCCCACCAAGCCACCTTCAGCCTGAGATAGGCCCATTCGAGTGCCCTGAGCCATGCTCCCGGACTTGGAGAAGAATAAATTCACAACGGGGGGAAAAGATAATTTGCCAGCTCCACTAAACTGGGGAGCTCAGGACAGAAGCAGCTCCTGTCCAGGCATAAACAGTCCATGGACTTTGAATGCCTCCCTCCCCAGCATGGACCTGTGTGGGCCTATTTCAAGAGAATAGACCTTTGCTGGCAAGCTATTACTGTTTAAGATGTGCGGCGGAGAGGCGGGTGTTTGATATTTGACACCGCTTTGCCTATTAAACAAGGTCCTCGCCTACCCACATCAGGGGTCCACTCAGGGACTGGTGTCTCCACTCAGGTCACCCAGCGACTCGCAACAGGGGTCCAAGGATAACTGGTACCTCCCAGTCTTTACAAACGAAAGCATTGGATGCCCATGGTCCATCTGCAGAACCCACCCACCTGTACGCTCTATGGAACAAGGACGCTCTTTCATTAGAGATACTCAGGGGATTGTTGTCAGCCCCCTGCATTGTTGACAGCATGACCCCCTGCTGCAACCAGATACCAGTACCTACACCAAACAGCCATGACCATCTAAGACTGTAGGACTGAGCCTGTACCACACACTTTATGACCAGCTACCTGAGCTGAATCCACACAAGAAAAGTGAATGGACTCATAAGCTTTTATACCTGATAATAGCTCTAGCCGTCTGGTGACAGGACATCAGACCTCCAAAAGCAAAAATAATCAAGCTCACTCACTCAAGCCACCCATCTGGGCATATCAAAACAAAACAAAGCAAGAAGCTATGATACAGTAAGCAAACATAAAGTAAACTAATACAATAACTTATAGACAGCTCAGAGACAACAGTCAGTATCAAACCACATAAAGAAACAGACCATGATTGCTTCAACAAGCTCGCGAAACAGAGAATCAAAGGATCTTATGGATGAAGGTACCTTCCTGGAAATCTCGGATGTAGAATTCAAAAGATTAATATACAGAACTCTTCAAGACATCAGGAAGGAGATCAGGCAATATGCAGAAGAAGTCAAGGAACACACAGATAAAAACAGTTGAAGAAATTAAAATGGTTATTCAAGAACATACAGAAAAATTTAATAAGCTGCAAGAGTCCATAGACAGAGAGCAATCACAAATTCAGGAGATTAACAATAAATTACAGAATTAGACAAGTCAAAAGAAAGTCAGAGGAGCAGAATCAAGCAAGTGGAAGGCAGAATTTGTGAACTTGAAAATAAAGACTTGTCACCAACATATTTGAAGGAAAATCAGTTAAAAGAATTTTAAAAAATGAAGAAACTTTAAGAATCATGTGGGACTCTAGCAAGAGAAATAACCTGTGAGTGATTGGAGTACCAGAACAGGGAGGGATAATAGAAAATTCAGAGGAAATTGTTGAAGATTTGTTGGCAGAAAACTTCCCTGATATTGTGAAAGATGAGAAGATATCTACCCAAGATGCTCATCGCAGTCCACTCAAGGTAGATTTTAAAAGAAAGTCAGCAAGACATTTTAGAATCAAACTTGCCAAAACCAAAGACAGAGAATGTTAAGAGCAGGTAGGGATAAATGAAAAGTCACCTACAAAGGAAAGTCAATAAGAATAGGCTCGGATGACTCGGCAGAAACCCTGCAGACAACAAGGCAATGGGATGACTTATATGAAGCATTGAAGAAAAAAAAATGCCAGACAAGAATGATATATCAAGCAAAACTATCTCAATTATGAAGGTGAAATTAGGACATCTCAAGATAAACAGAAGTTTAGGGAATTTGTAAAAACCAAACCAAAACTACAAGAAATACTAAAGGGAGTTCTTTGGTTAGAAAATCAATAATATCAGGTATCAACCCAAGACTAGAACACTGGGCAGAGCAATCAGATGTTACCTCAGACAGGGAAATTACAAAAATCAAGATAAAAAATGCTCAAAACAGGGAAACAGCGATGTTATTATGTAAAAGAAGACAAAATTAAAATAATAATGAGGGACTGAGAAAAGTAGTTCTAGATCTTTCATATGGAGAGGAAGACATGCGATATAAAGAAATAAAAGTTAGGTTTAAACTTAGAAAAATAGGGGTAAACATTAAGGTAAGCACAAAGGAGACTAACTATCCTACTCATCAAAACAAAATACAAGAAAAAATAGAGACTCAGCAGAAATAAAGTCAACAAAAACGAAGAAGATGAAAAGACGATATATAAAGATAAACTACTCAGCACATAAAATTAAGTGGGAAGAAGAAGCTGTCAACAATACACACACAAAAAAAGAGATCAAAATGACAGCACTAAACTCATATCTTTCCGTAATTACGCTGAATGTTAACGGTCTAAATGCACCAATAAAAAGACAGAGAGTGACAGAATGGATTAAAAAAAAAAGCACTATCTGTCTATATGCTGCCTACAAGAGTCATGACTTAGACTTAGAGACACATACAAACTAAAACTCAAAGGATGGAAAAATATATCAAGCAAACAACAATCAAAAAAGAACAGGAGTGGCAATATCAATTTCTGACAAAATAGACTTTAAACTTACATCCACCACAAAGGAAAAGGAAGGACACTATATAATGATTAAAGGGACAATATGCCAGGAGGATATAACCGTATTAAATGTTTATGCACCCAATTACAGGACGGCAAGATGCATGAAACAAACTCTAACAGCCTTGAAAAGTGAGACAAACAGCTCCACAATTATAGTAGGAGACATAAACACACCACTTTCGGTGAAGGACAGAACATCCAGAAAGAAGCTCAATAAAGACACAGAAGATCTAAATGCCACAATCAACCAACTCGACCTTATAAACATATACAGAACACTCCACCCAACAGCAGCCAAGTATACTTTCTTTTCTAGTGCACATGAAACATTCTCTAGAATAGACCACATATTAGGTCATAAAGCAAGCCTTAGCAGAATCCAAAACATTGGAATATTACAAAGCATCGTCTCTGACCATAAGGCCATAAAAGTGGAAATCAATAACACGAAAAGCAGGAAAAGAAATCAGACGCTTGGAAACTGAACAATACCCTGCTCAAAAAAGACTGAATTATAGAAGACATTAAGGATGGAATAAAGAAATCTGTAGAATCCAATGAGAATGAAAACACTTCCTATCAGAACCTATGGGACAAAGCGAAAGCAGTGCTCAGAGGTCAATTTGTATCAATAAATGCACACATCCAAAAAGAAGAAAGAGCAAAATCTCCCCCATTTGAGAACCACTGCCCTAGATACACATTTCCAGTGGGTGGTTGAATATATGTGTCTGGAACCCAGGAGAAAGTTCTGAGATGAAGACATGGTGTATGGGCTTGTGGGTCCTGGCACATAATAGATACCCCATTAAATATTTATTAAATAAGTGCATATGGCATATAGAATAGAGAATCATCAGACTTTTTTCATCCTTATGTATTTCTCCAATTCTAGGGAGGATCGTTCTGTAGAAACCGTATCAAATACTGCATTTTCAACCCAACAACCAAGGCACAGAGACATTGAGAGGGTTGCTCTGGGTCACACAGCTAATGTGTGGGAGTGAAGGATGAGATGGTTTGATTTTTCCTGATCCTCAAGGACAGGAATGAGGAGTTTCAAATTCACTCTCCTTTACACCTTTGCAAGGTCAGAGAGGGAGGTTTCTGGCCTGGTTTTGTGCCTGTCTTATCTCTAGAAGGGTGGCTGCTCCCCTTTGGTCTTCCCCACACTCTCTGCACCTGAACCATCATCCCTGAAGTGGGCATGGAGGTTCCCTTTATATACCACCACTTCTGGTCGCGGGGCCCTGGGCACAGACACACTGATACACAGACGGGCAGATGGAGAGAGTAGGGCGTGAGTGCTTGGCTGGAAGGCCAGCAAGACGGTGACCACTGTCCAGCCACGCCCACTTCCAGCCTGGCTCAGGTGCACTACATCGCAGCGTCCAGCTTTCATCTTAGGACAGCAACGAGCTTCCTCTGCTGAGGTTCTAACCCATCACCTCCACAGATATGTGGTAGGAAGGAATGTTCTGGAAATCACCCACACCACCCATCCTTCCAGGCCTCTGCATAGGGAGACCCGAATTCAACGCCCAGAATGGAAGGAAAGTTGTAGAAGGGGGCCTGGCTCTGGGTCCCACAGGGAAAGAAGGGTTGAGATCTCCTGAAAGATGCTGCCCTTGTACTCTGGAGTGAGGGCATCCAGTATCCATTGGACAGAGGTGCTCAGGCCCTGCATCCTTGCAGGCCCTGTGTAATGAGATGGGTGCTCACCAGAGAATGAACCCAACAGTCACCTTCATTCATTCATAACCACATACTGAGTGGCTGCTGTGTGCCAGACCCTTTGCCAAGAAGAACGACAACGCCATTCTTGTATTACCATAGGCTCAGCCAGCCCCTACTGCTGTACCTCAACATTTAAGGGGTGATTGAAGTCCTGCTACGTGCCGTATACACTGTGCTCTGAGTTTTCTCATCTGTCCCTCAGAACAGCTCTGTGGGGAAGGCATAGTGAGTCCGATTTCACAGAAGAACAAGCTCAGGGTTAGAGGACCTGAGTCACCTCTCCAGACAAGTGGCAGGATTGCAATGAGGTTCCCTCCCGTGCCCTCCCTAGAAGACACCGAGCAGCCTCCCCTTTAGAACACGGAGGACTTCCAGGGCTTGAGAAATGGCTCTTTTACATCCCCTGCTATTGTGGCCCCATGATACCCACTCGACCACGTGGTGAACAAGACCATAGTGGAGATGAACCCCCACCCTTTGTGCCAAGAGACCTGGGGGCAGGGCCACATCAATCGTCCCATCCCTGAAGAGGTGAGTGGGCCTCAGGCAGAGCACAGGTGTTGCCCTGGGGCAGGTGATCTAGAGGGAAGGACATTAATAGGCACAGAACTACTTCCACGCAAGGTACACTTTATATCTCATCTCCTTGGATCCTAACAGCTCTCAGGTTAACCATTATTTGGCTCTTTATCCATATTAGGGTTCTGATTTAAGGGGAGTTTAAGTAAATCAGGAAGTAATTTTGTTGTCTCCAGATCAGCACCTAACTGACATTATTCTAAGAAGTTTTCACATTTTGTCTCCAAGCCTCCAGGGCTTCTGGGGTGTTGTTTAACTTTATCCTTTTTTAACTGATGACCTGTACAGTTTTCAATATTATTATTCAATATTATTTTTGAATTAAATAATGGTAATATTATTATTATTATTCAATACAATATTATTGTAACTTTAAAATCAGGGAGAACATATTTGTTAAGTACCAGTGCATCCCAGATACCGTGTTGGTATTCATGGTTTGTGAAGCACACTTAATAACAAACAGAGATTGGCAAGTAATTTCAACAGAGAATTCACAGTAAAATATACATGAACAGTAAGGAGGTTAAAATGTGCCAAGACCAGGAGAACTAATTAGATGCAAATATAGATCCTGAGCATTAATATTAACTAATTTTTGGTGTAATGAACATTTAGTGACAAAGACAAGTTGCAAAAGAAGATGAGTAATGTACTTCCTCTCTAGGTGTGGCTGTGTAGGTGTACGTGTTTGTGTCTGCCTCACCGACGGGGACAACCCAGAGAACATGCACCATTCTATTCACAACACACCTCTTGGGGTCGGGTGTGTGAGTCCAGCCAGTGAGAGATACAGGGTAATTTCAGTTTATAATTATAGTTTCATATTTTCTTTGAAATCTTGCATTCAGGAAATAAGGTATTTTACAAATTTGGAAGACAAAATAGTCATGAACAAATGGATAACAAAGTAATGTAGGTACAGGTTCATTTTATTGAGCTTTATGGGGAAACGAAGTGGATAAAAATAATTGTTTTGACTGCTCGTGTGTGTGTTTCTAGGTCTCCTCTAGCTCTCTCACCCCAAAAACGCACTGGTACAGCTTTACATTCTGCTCAGACTGTTCACTTCCAGCCTCGCTTTGAATATTCTGGAAAATAAGGGATACAAAGAGATTGTTACCAATGGTTGGAAAATTCTGGAAAACTCTGTCTGCTAACATTAAGCCAAGATCCCAAGCTCCATGCTTCTATCCTTCCTGAGGCCCCTGGTCTCACTCTCAGAGTTGCAATCCTGGGTCTGGCCACCAAGTGGCATTCATTGTTGTTTCCTTTTCTTTTTTAACGAAAAGTGCATTTTGCACAGAGAAACAAACGTCATGAAACGACTTGTTTACTCTGATATCAGTTCGGTTTGGAAAATTCGTATGTATATTAAAGCAGTTACATTTTCTCTTGGCAGTTACATTTTCTCTTGACCCCAACTCTCTGTCTCATTCATTGATTTGTCTCTTCCCTCATGAGTGTCAGCTAACACGTCCACACTGTAGAGAGGACACTGGCAAGAGAGCAGGGCTTCACACTCCATCACCCCATCCCTACAAAGGCCTCACAGGCACTCTCCCATCCTGTCACCCTTCTCCAGGCCACTCTGGACACAGCTGCCCAGACCTTGCTGCGACGCCCCCATCCTCTCAGTCACCCCCGCCCGTCAGGCTCTGCGCTGCGCCGCCCTCTGGCACACCAAGGTGCGCTAAAGCTACCCGGTGTTTCAGCCTCTGGGTGCTCAGAGCATGTGTTTCTATGGTCTTATTTTATGCCTGTACCTTTGTCAGACAGAATCAGAATCATTCTGTACATAGGTTCATAACCTGGGTTTTAAGAGAGGCTATTGTGGGCTTTGCTCCTTTTATCAACCCCTCTGCAGAGAAATTTGAGCTTGGCGGTACCTCGGCGCCACCTCGTGACAGAAGCCTGAACTGCAGCCTGAACTTGACAGCAGAAAAGTGGAGAGAGGGGCTGTGGCCCAAAGCCACCAGAGAGAGCTTTCTGGAAGGTTGGGTGGCAAAGGAGGCATACCCAGGGTGCAGGAATACAGAAGGCCTCCAGACGGGAGGTGCATTCTCTTTCTATGCTGAAGAGAAAGCTGTATGTGAGTGGAAGAAAAAGATCCTTTTTCTTTTTTGTGCTTTGAGCCCTCTGGGTAAACAGCTAGATATATAAGCAAAAATGGATTGATGTCGGCTGTTACCTGTGTAATGTGCTTTTGCACTTACATCTTTCCATGTAAATACATTTCTAGGATAAAGTTTTTATTACAAGAAGGTTTCAAGCTTTTTTTTTTTTTTTTTTTACATTGACCTGGTGTTACACTGTGTGGAAGCCCAAGTTCATTTCACCGGTACCATCCTGCTGCAAATTTCCTTCCTGTATCAGTTTTTCCATTACAAACAGTAGTATACTTAACACTCTTGCTCATATGTAAGCAAATATCTTTATAAGCATTTCTTTATAAGTTCTTAAAAGTGTTTTCCAAACCATAAAGTCTATAAAATTTTAAGTTAATACATTACATTCCAAACCGCTATAACTAATTCCCATTCCTCACGACTCCGTATGAAAGTGCCTTTTCTCCACTCACGGGAAAGAATGTGAGATGTTGCTAATCTGACAGGCAACAAATCGTCTCTCATCATCGTTTTCATGACATCGTGCCTTTAATGCCTGACCACAATGCCATCCCATGCATGTGGCCTCATCAATTTTTCAACTCCATGTTGTTTGGGATTCACAGTGTTTCACATACTCCCTATTGTACACAGTGTGTGGATGGCATCCTTTCCGTCTCTGTAGACTGCTAAAGGGTGCAGTTCTGGGCGCACTTCACGTGACGGTCTGTCAGCACCTGTGAGCTGCATGTGTCCTCTTGGCCCCAGCCAACTGTCTCGGGAGAATTCTCGTGTGGTGAGAACAGAATGTGAGGAGTGTATGAGTGTGTGTGTGTGAGTATTTTTGAGTGTGTGTGTGAGAGCACATATGTGTATGTTTGAGTATGTGTGAGTGTGTGAGTGAGTGCGTGTGTGTGAGTGTGTGAGCGAGTGTGTGTGTGTGTGAGTGAGCCACTTCCCCTTTCTGGCCTCAGCTGTCACACAGAGCAACACTCTATGTAACTGTGCTCAGGGGTGAGGGCTTTGGGGTCATATAAACTGGGGCTTTGACCTAGGCTCCACTAGGTGATGGTTGGGCAATCTTAGCAAGCTTTCTTTTTGTTCTGAATTGCATTTCTTCCTTTCTAAAATGAGGTTAAGAATGAGATCTACCCCATGTCTGTGGTTAAGATTAAATGAGATAATACTTGGAAAATAGTATGGTACCCGAATGATACTTTGTAAGTTATGAGTAGACAGTCTCTTCTCTTTACCAATAGTATTATTATTAGAATTCCCAACCATCAACGAGTAGCACCATCTGGGTGCATTTACTATACTGTATGTTTACATGTAGTTTGCGATGGTGTTTCCCATCAGATATATCCTTCAAAAAATGGGGCTTGAATCAGGTGGACACTTGAGATTATGTTGGCATCTCCTGCCTGGAGGAGAGATGAGAGGGTGGAGAGGGTTAGAAGCTGGCGAAATGGACACAAAAAGAGAGAGTGGAGGGAGAGAGTGGGCTGTCTCATTAAAAAAAAAATGTCTCATTAGGGGGAGTGTAATTAGGAGTGTGTAGCAAGGCGTATATGGGTTTTTGCATGAGAGACTGACTTGAGTTGTAAACGTTCACTTAAAGCACAATAAAAATTATTTTAAAAAATGCAGCTTGACATTAGAGAAATGCAGATCAAAACTATAATGAGATTTCATCTCCAACAAGGCTGGCACTAATTCAAAAAACACAAAATAATAAATGTTCAAGAGGCTGTGGAGAGATTGGAACACTTCTACACTGCTGGTGGGAATGTAAAGTGGTACAACCACTTTGGAAATCGATTTGGCGCTTCTTTAAAAAGCTAGAAATGGAAGTACCATACCATCCAGCAATCACACTCCTTGGACTATATCCTAGAGAAATAAGAGCCTTTACACGAACAGATATATGCACACCCATGTTTATTGCAGCACTGTTTACAATAGCAAAAGGATGGAAGCAACCAAGGTGCCCATCAACGGATGAATGGGTAAATAATGGTATATTCACACAATGGAATACTAAGCTTCGAAAAACAACAGTGAGAAATCTGTGAAACATTTCATAACATGGAGGAACCTGGAAGGCATTATGCTGAATGAAATTAGTCAGTTGCAGAAGGACAAATATTGTATAAAAAAATTTTTTTTAAGACTACTGTTATAAGAACTTGAGAAATAGTTTAATCTGGAAAGAAAACATTCTTTTGTGGTTACGAGAGGGGGGAGGGAGGGAGGGTGGGAGAGGGGCATTCACTAATTAGATAGTAGATAAGAACTACTTTAGGTGAAGGGAAAGACAGCACACAATACAGGGGAGGTCAGCACAATTGGACTAAACCCAAAGCAAAGAAGTTTCCTGAATAAACTAAATGCTTTGAAGGCCAGTGTTGCAGGAGCACGGGTTTGGGGACCATGGCTTCAGGGGACATCTAAGACAATTGGCATAATAAAATCTATTAAGAAAACATTCTGCATCCCACTTTGGAGGTTGGCATCTGGGATCTTAAACACTAGCAAGCGGCCATCTTAGATGCATCAAATGGTCTCAACCCACCTGGATCAAAGGAGAATGAAGATCACCAAGGACACAAGGTAATTACAAGCCCAGGAGACAGAAAGGGCCATGTGAACCAGAGACTACATCATCCTGAGACCAGAAGAACTATATGGTGCCCGGCTACAACCAATGACTACCTTGACGGAGAACACAACAGAGAACCCCTGAGGGAGCAGGAGAGCAGTGGGATGCGGACCCCAAATTCTCATAAAAAGACCAGACTTAATGGTCTGATTGAGACTAGAAGGACCCCGGTGGTAATGGCCCCCAGACCTTCTGCTGGCCCAGGAAAGGAACCATTCCCGAAACCAACTCTTCAGACATGGGTTGGACTGTACAATGGGTTGGAGAGGGATACTGGTGAGGAGTGAGCTCCTTGGATCAAGTGGACACTTAAGAGTATGGGGGCAGCTCCTGCCTGGAGGGGTGATGAGAGCATAGAGGGAGTTAGAAGCTGGCGAAATGGACAGGAAAAGAGAGTAGAAGGAGAGAGGGGGCTGTCTCATTAGGGGGAGAGTAATTGGGAGTATGTAGCAAGGTGTATATAAGTTTTTGTGTGAGAGACTGATTTGTAAATTTTCACTTAATGTGCAATAAAAATTATTTTAAAAAATGGGGCTTGAGCAACTGTAAAGTGTTCTCAAAAAGTAAAATTGCTTTCCTCATACCATGTGATTTTATGTTACAAATGAAAATAAAAAGATACATATGTGTGTGTACATATATATATATGACAGTCATATAAAATGCATATATAATGTATATACAGGACAATTGTATATCAACTCAAACCCACTGCTGTCAAGTTGATTCTGACACATAGCGACCCCATAAGACAGAGTAATACTGCCCCATAGGGTATTCAAGGCCGTAAATCTTTTTTTTTTTTGTGCTTGGAGTAAAAGTTTAGAAATCAAGTCAGACTCTCATACAAAAATTATAAACACCTTGGTATATACTCCTAATTACTTTTCCCCATAATGAGACAGCACACTCCTCTCCTCCATTGTCTCTTTTTGTGTCCACTCAGCCAGCTTCTGACCCCCTCTTCCCTCTCATCTCCCCTCCAGACAGGAGATGCCAACATAGTCTCATGTGTCTACTTGATCTGAAAAGCACATTTTTCACCAGTATCATTGTCTATCCCATGTTGTTGTTGTTAGGTGCTGTCGAGTCGGCTCCAAATCATAGCGACCCTATGCACAACAGAACGAAACACTGCCCAGTCCCGCGCCATCCTTACAATCCTTGTTATGCTTGAGCTCATTGTTGCAGCCACTTTGTCAATCCACCTCATTGAGGGTCTTCCTCTTTTTCGCTGACCCTGTACTCTGCCTAGAATGATGTCCCTCTCCAGGGTATGATGCCTCCTGACAACATGTCCAAAGTATGTAAGACATAGTCTCACCATCCTTGCCTCTAAGGAGCATTCTGGCTGCACTTCTTCCAAGACAGATTTGTTCGTTCTTTTGGCAGTCCATGCTGTATTCAATATTCTTCGCCAATACCAAGGTTCAAAGGCGTCAACTCTTTTTCGGTCTTCCTTATTCATTGTCCTGCTTTGACATGCACATGATGTGATTGAAAATACCGTGGTTTGGGTCAGGCGCACCTTAGTCTTCAGGGTGACATCTTTGCTCTTTAACACTTTGAAGAAGTCCTTTGCAGCAGATTTGCCCAATGCAATGCGTCTTTTGATTTCTTGACTGCTGCTTCCATGGCTGTTGATTGTGGATCCAAGTAAAATGAAATCCTTTACAACTTCAATCTTTTCACCGTTTATCATGATGTTGCTCATTGGTCCAGGTGTGAGGATTTTTGTTTTCTTTATGTTGAGGTGTAATCCATACTGAAGGCTGTGGTCTTTGATCTTCATTAGTAAGTCCTTCAAGTCCTCTTCATTTTCAGCAAGCAAGGTTGTGTCATCTGCATAACACAGGTTGTTAATGAGTCTTCCTCCAATTCTGATGCCCCGTTCTTCTTCGTATAGTCCAGCTGCTCGTATTATTTGTTCAACATACAGATTAAATAGGTATGGTGAAAGAATACAACCCTGACACAAACCTTTCCTGACTTTAAAGTCAGGAAAGTCTATCCCATAGTCCAGTCCAATACCTGTCTGAGGAATTGGCTTTGGGAATGGTTCCTGTTCTGGGCTAACAGAAGGTCTGTCATTCCAGTCTCAGTCAGACCATTAAGTCTGGTCTTTTTAGGAGAATTTGAGGTCTGCATTCCACTGCTCTCCTGCTCCCTCAGGGATTCTCTGTTGTGTTCCCTGTCAGGACGGTCATCGGTTGTAGCCAGGCACCATCTAGTTCCTCTGGTCTCAAGCTAACGTACTCTCTGCTTTATGTGGCCCTTTCTGCCTCTTGGGTTCATAATTACCTTGTACCTTTGGTGTTCTTCATTCTCCTTTGGTCCAGGTGGGTTGAGACCAATTGATGAGTCTTAGATGGCCACTTGTTAGTGTTTAAGGTTCCAGATGCCAGTCTCCAAAGTGGGATGCAGAATGTTTTCTTAATAGATTTTATTATGCCAACTGACTTAGATGTCCCGTGAAACCATGGTCCCCAAACCTTTGAACCATTGTTTATTCAGGAAACTTCTTTGTTTTTAGTTTATTCCAGTTGTGCTGACCTTTCGTGTATTGTGTGTTGTCTTTCCCTTCACCTAAAATAGTTCTTATCTACTATATAATTAGTGAAAACCCCACTCTCTTCTTCCCTCCCACCTCCCTCTCATAACCATCAAAGAATATTCTCTTCTCTGTTTTAACTATTTCTTGAGTTTTTATAATAGTGGTCTTATACAATATTTGTCCTTTTGCAGCTGGCTAATTTCACTCAGTATAATGCCTTCCAGATTCCTCCATGTTATGAAATGTTTCATGGATTCATCATTGTTCTTTATAGATGTGCAATATTCCATTGTGTGACTATACCATAATTTATTTATCTGTTCATCTTTTGATGGGCACCTTGGTTGCTTCCATCTTTTTGCTATTGTAAACAGTGCTGCAGTAAACATTGGTGTGCATGTATCTGTTCATGTAAAAGCTCTTATTTCTCTAGGATATATTCCAAGGAGTGGGATTGCTGGATCGTATGGCAGTTCTATTTCTAACTTTTTAAGGAAGCGTCAAATGGATTTCCACAAAGTGGTTGTACAATTTTACATTCCCATGAGCAATGTATAAGTGTTCCAGCCTTTCCATAGCCTCTCCAACATTTATTATTTTGTGTTTTTTGGATTAATGCCAGCCTTGTTGGAGTGAGATGGAATCTCATTATACTTTTAATTTGCATTTCTCTAATGGCTAATGATCATGATCATTTCCTAATGTATCTGTTAGCTACCTGAATGTCTTCTTTAGTGAAGTGTCTGTTCATATCCTTTGCTCATTTTTTAATTCAGTTATTTCTCTTTCTGAAGTTGAGTTTTTGCAGTATCATGTAGAATTTAGAGGTCAGACACTGAATGGAAATGTCATAGCTAAAAACTTTTTCCCAGTCTGTAGGTAATCGTCTTTCTCTTTTGGTGAAGTCTTTGGAGGAGCATAGGTGTTTGGTTTTTAGGAGCTCCCAGGTATCTGGTTTCTCTTCTGCATTTTAAGTAACATTTTGAATACTGTTTATGCCATGTATTAGGGCTCCTAGCATTGTCCCTATTTTTTCTTCCATGATCTTTATTGTTTTAGATTTTATATTTAGGTCTTTGATCCATTTTGAGTTAGTTTTTGTGCATGTTTTGAGGTATGGGTCTTGTTTCTTTTTTTTGTGGATGGATATACAGTTATGCCAGCACCATTTGTTAAAGAGACTGTCTTTTCCCATTTTAACTGACTTTGGACCTTTGTCAAATATCAGCTGCTCATAAGTGGATGGATTTATGTCTGGATTCTCAATTCTGTTCCATGGTCTGTGTGTCTGTTGTTGTACCAGTGCCAGGCTGTTTTGACTACTGTGGCAGTATAATAGGTTCTAAAATGAGGTAGAGTGAGGCCTCCCACTTTGTTTTTCTTTTTCAGTAATGCTTTATTTATCTGGGACCTCTTTCCCTTCCATATGAAGTTGGTGATTTGTTTCTCCATCTCATTAAAAAATCTCTTTGCTGGGTTATAGAAGACATTAAGGAGGGAATAAAGAAATTCGTAGAATGCAACAAGAATGAAAACACTTCCTATCAAAACCTCTGGGACACAGGAAAAGCAGTGCTCAGAGGTCAATTTATATCAATAAATGCACATATACATAAAGAAGAAAGAGCCAGAATCAGAGAACTGTCCCTACAACTTGAACAAATAGAAAGCGAGCAACAAAAGAGTCCATCATGCACCAGAAGAAAACAAATAATAAAAATTAGAGCTGAACTAAATGAATTAGAGAACAGAAAAACAATTGAAAGAATTAACAAAGCCAAAAGCAGCTTATTTGAAAAAATTAACAAAATTGATAAACCATTGGCCAGGCTGACTAAAGAAATACAGGAAAGGAAACAAATAACCCAAATAAGAAATGAGATGGGCCACATCACAACAGACCCAACTGAAATTAAAAGAATCATATCAGATTATTACGAAAAACCGTACTCTAACAAATTTGCAAACCTAGAAGAAATGGATGAATTCCTAGAAAAACACTACCTATCTAAACTAACACAATCAGAAGTAGAACAACTAAATAGCCCCATAACAAAAAAAGAGATTGAAAAGGAGATCAAAAAACTCCCAACAAAAAAAAAGCCCTGGCCCGGACGGCTTCACTGCAGAGTTCTACCAAGCTTTCAGAGAAGAGTTAACATCACTACTACTAAAGGTATTTCAAAGCATAGAAAATGATGGAATACTACCTAACGCATTCTGTGAAGCCACCATATCCCTGATACCAAAACCAGGTAAAGACACCACAAATAAAGAAAATTACAGACCTATATCCCTCATGAACATAGATGCAAAAATCCTCAACAAAAATCTAGCCAAAAGAATTCCACAACATATCAAAAAAAAAAAATCCACCGTGACCAAGTGGAATTTATACCAGATATGCAAGGCCGGTTCAATATTAGGAAAACCATTAATGTAATCCACCATATAAATAAAACAAAAGACAAAAACCACGTGATCTTATCAATTGATGCAGAAAAGGCATTTGACAAAGTCCAACACCGATTCATGATAAAAACTCTCAGCAAAATAGGAATTGAAGGAAAATTCCTCAACATAAGAAACGGCATCTGTACAAAGCCAATAGCCAGCATCATTCTAAATGGAGAGAGTCTGAAAGCATTTCCCCTGAGAACAGGAACCAGACAAGGATGCCCTTTATCGCCACTCTTATTCATCATTGTGCTAGAGGTCCTAGCCAAAGCAATCAGGCTAGACAAAGAAATAAAGGGCATCTGAATTGGCAAGGAAGAAGTAAAATTGTCTCTATTTGCAGATGACATGATCTTATACACAGAAAACCCTAAGGAATCCTTCAGAAAACTACTGAAACTTAATAGAAGAGTTCGTCAGAGTTTCAGGTTACAAGATAAACATACAAAAATCACTTAGATTCCTCTACATCCACAAAAAGAACATCGAAGGGGAAATCACCAAATCAATACCATTCACAGTAGCTCCCAAGAAGATAAAATACTTAGGAATAAATCTTACCAAAGATGTAAAACACCTACACAAAGAAAACTACAAAGCACTAGTGCAAGAAACTAAAAGGGACCTACATAAGTGGAAAAACATACCTTGTTCATGGATAGGAAGTCTTAACATAGTAAAAATGTTTATTCTACCAAAAGCCATCTATACATACAATGCACTTCCAATCCAAATTCCAACGACATTTTTTAATGTGGTGGAGAAACAAGTCACCAACTTCACATGGAAGGGAAAGAAGCCCCGGATAAATAAAACATTAATGAAAAAGAAGAAGAAAGTGGGAGACCTCACTCTACCTGATTCTAGAATATATTATACAGCCACAGTAGCCTGGTACTGGTAGAACAACAGGCACATAGACCAATGGAACAGAATTGAGAACCCAGATATAAATCCATCCACATATGAGCAGCTGATATTTGACAAAGGCCCAGTGTCAGTTAATTGGGGAAAAGATAGCCTTTTTAACAAATGGTGCTGGCATAACTGGATATCCATTTGCAAAAAAATGAAACAGGACCCATACCTCACACCATGCACAAAACTACAAGTGGATCAAAGACCTAAACGTAAAGACTGAAACAATAAAGATCATGGAAGAAAAAATAGGGACAACATTAGGGGCCCTAATACAAGTCATAAACAGAATACAAAACATTACCAAAAATGACACAGAGAAACCAGATAACTGGGAGCTCCTAAAAATCAAACACCTATGCTCATCTAAAGACTTCACCAAAAGAGTAAAAAGACCACCTATGCATTGGGAAAAAATTTTCAGCTATGGTGTCTCTGACCAGAGCCTGATCTCTAAAATCTATGTGATTCTGTTAAAACTTAACCACAAAAAGACAAACAACCCAATCAAGAAGTGGGCAAAGGATATGAACACACACTTCACTAAAGAAGACATTCAGGCAACTAACAGATACTTGAGGAAATGCTCTCTATCATTAGCTATTAGAGAAATGCAAATTAAAACTACAATGAGATTCCATCTCACTCCAGCAAGGCTGGCATAGATCCAAAAAATGTGAAATAATAAATGTTGGACAGGCTGCGGAGAGATTGGAACTCATACACTGCTGGTGGAAATGTCAAATGGTACAACCGCTTTGGAAATCGATTTGGTGCTTCCTTAAAAAGCTAGAAATAGAACTACCATACGATCCAGCAATCCCACTCCTCTGAATATATCCTAGAGAAATAAGAGCCTTTACACAAACAGATATATGCACACCCATGTTTATTGCAGCTCTGTTTACAATAGCAAAAAGCTGGGAGCAACCAAGGTGTCCATCAACGGATGAATGGATAAATAAATTATGTTATATTCACACGATGGAATACTATGCGTCGATAAAGAACAGTGATGAATCTGTGAAACATTTCATAACATGGAGAAACCTGGAAGGCATTATGCTGAGTGAAATTAGATGCAAAAGGATAAATACTGTATAAGACCACTATTATAAGATCTTGAGAAATAGTTTAAACTGAGAAGAATACACTCTTTTGTGGTTAGGAGAGAGGGGAGGGAGGGAGGGTTGGAAAGGGTTATTTACTGATTAGATAGTAGATAAGAACTCCTTTAGGTGAAGGGAAGGACAACACTCAATACAGGGAAGGTCAGCTGAACTTGACTGGACAAAAAGCAAAGAAGTTTCCTGAATAAACTGAATGCTTCAAAGGTCTTTGGGGCAAGGGTGGGGATTTGGGGACTATGGCTTCAAGGGACATCTAAGTCAAATGGCAAAATAAATTCTATTAAGAAAACATTCTGCATCCCACTTTAACGTGTGGCATCTGGGGTCTTAAATGCTAACAAGCGGCCATCTAAGTTCCTCCAATTGGTCTCAACCCATCTGGATCGAAGGAGAATGAAGAACAGCAAGGTCACAAGGTAATTATGAGCCCAAGAGCCAGAAAGAGCCACATGAACTAGAGACTTACACCATCCTGAGACCAGAAGAACTAGATGGTGCCCGGCCAAAACCGATGACTGCCCTGACAGGGAGCACAACAGAGAACCCCTGAGGGAGCAGGAGAACAGTAGGATGCAGACCCCAAATTCTCATAAAAAGACCAGACTTAATGGTCTGACTCAGACTAGAAGGACCCTGGTGGTCATGGCCCCCAGACCTTCTGTTGGCCCAGGACAGGAACCATTCCCGAAGCCAACTCTTCAGACATGGATTGGACTGGACAATGGGTTGGAGAGAGATGCTGACGAGGAGTGAGCTACTAGTATCAGGTAGACACTTGAGACTATGTTGGCATCTCCTGTCTAGAGGGGAGATGGGAGGGTAGAGGGGGTTAGAAACTGGCAAAATGGTCATGAAAGGAGAGTCTGGAAGGAGGGAGCAGGCTGACTCATTAGGGGGAGAGTAAGTGGGAGTATGTAGTAAGGTGTATATAAGTTTATATGTTAGAGACTGACTTGATTTATAAACTTTCACTTAAAGCACAATAAAAATTATTAAAAAATGTCTTTGGAATTTGGATCGGAATTGCATTGTACCTATAGATTGCTTTTGGTAGAATAGACATTTTTACAATGTTAAGTCTTCCTATCCATGAGAAAGTTATGTTTTTCCACTTATGTGGTCTCTTTTGGTTTCTTCCAGTAGTGTCTTGTAGTTTTCTTTGTATAGGTCTTTTACGTCTCTGGTAAGATTTATTCCTAAGTATTTTATCTTCCTGGGGGCTACTGTGAATGGTATTGATTTGGTGATTTCCTCTTCGATGTTCTTTTTGTGGGTGTAGAGGAATGTAAGTGATTTTTATATGTTTATCTTGTATCCCGATACTCTGCTGAACTCTTCTATTAGTTTAAGTAGTTTTCTGAAGGATTCTTTAGGGTTTTCTGTGTAGAAGATCATGTCATCTGCAAATAGAGATACTTTGACTTCTTCCTTATCAATCTGGATGCCCTTTATTTCTTTATCTAGCCTAATTGCTCTGGCTAGGACCTCCAGCACAATGTTGAATAAGAGTGGTGATAAAGGGCATCCTTGTCTGGTTCCTGCTCTCAGGGGGAATGCTTTCAGACTCTCTCCATTTAGGATGATGTTGGCTGTTGGCTTTGTATAAATGCCCTTTATTATCCTGAGGAATTTTCCTTCTATTCCTATTTTGCTGAGACTTTTTGTCATGAATGGGTCTTGAACTTTGTCAAATGCCTTTTCTGCACCGACTGAGAAAATCATGTGGTTCTTGTCTTTTGTTTTATTTATATGATGAATTATATTAACTGTTTTTCTAATGTTGAGCCCTCCCTGCAGAACTAGTATGAATCCCACTTTATCATGGTGAATTATTTTTTTGATATGTTGTTGAATTCTATTGGCTAGAATTTTGTTGAGGATTTTTACATCTAAGTTCATGAAGGATATAGATGTGTAATTTTGTGTGTGCATCTTTTCCTGGTTTTGGTATCAGGGATATGCTGGCTTCATCGAATGAGTTTGGGAGCATTCTGCCCTTTTCTATGCTCCGAAATACCTTTAGTAGTAGTGGTGTTAACTCTTCTCTGAAAGGTTCCCAAAACTCTGCAGTGAAGCTGTCTGGGCCAGGGTTTTTTTTTTTTGTTGTTGTTGTTGTAGTTGACAGTTTTTTAAATTACCTTTTCAATCTCTTCTTTTGTTATGGGTCTATTTAACTGTTCTACCTCTGTTTGTGTTAATTTAGGAAGGTAGTGTGTTTCTAGGAATTCATCCATTTCTTCTAGGTTTTCCAATTTGTTAGAGTTCAATTTTTTGCAGTAATCTGATATGATTCTTTTAATTTCATTTGAGTCTGTTGTAATATCGCCCATCTCATTTCGTATTCAGGTTATTTGCTTCCTCTCCTGTTTTTCTTTTGACAGTTCGGCCAATGGTTTATCGATTTTGTTAATTTTTTCAAAGAGCCATCTTTTTGTCTTGTTAACTCTTTCAATTGTTTTTCTGTTTTCTATTTCATTTAGCTCTGCTCTAATTTTTATTATTTCCTTTCTTCTAGTGCCTGAAGATTTCTTTTGTTGCTCTCTTTCTATTTGTTCAAGTTGTAGGGATAATTCTTTGATTGTGGCCCTTTCTTCTTTTTGTACATATGCATTTATTGACATAAATTGACCTCTGAGCACTGCTTTCACTATGTCCCAAAGGTTATGATAGGAAGTGTTTGCATTCTCATTGGATTTTATGAATTTCTTTATTCCCTCCTTACTGCCTTATATAACCCAGTCGTTTTTGAGCAAGGTATTGTTCAGTTTCCAAGTGTTTGATTTTTTTAATTGCTTTTTCTGTTCTTGATTTCTACTTTTATGGCCTTATGGTCAGAGAAGATGCTTTGTAATATTTTAATGTTTTGGATTCTGCTAAGACTTGCCTTATGACCTAATATGTGGTCTATTCTAGAGAATGTTCCATGTGCACTAGAAAAGAAAGCATACTTGGCTGCTGTTGGGAGGAGTGTTCCGTGTGCGTCTATAAGGTCGAGTTGGTTGATTGTGGCATTTAGATCTTCCATGTCTTTATTGAGCTTCTTTCTGGATGTCCTGTCCTTCACTGAAAGTGGTGTGTTGATATCTCCTACTATTATTGTGGAGCTGTCTATCTCACTTTTCAATGCTGTTAGAGTATGTTTCATGTATCTTGCAGCCTTGTCATTGGGTGCGTAAATATTTAATGTGATTATATCCTCCTGGTATATTGTCCCTTTAATCATAATATGGTGTCCTTTCTTCTCCTTTATAATGTATTTAACTTTAAAGTCTGTTTTGTGAGAAATTAATATTGCCACTCCTGCTCTTTTTTGATTGTTGTTTGCTTGATATGTTTTTCCATCCTTTGAGTTTTAGTTTGTTTGTGTCTCTAAGTCTAAAGTGTGTCACTTGTAGGCAGCATATAGACAGATCCTGTTTTTAAAACCATTCTGCCACTCTCTGTCTCTTTATTGGTGCATTTTGTCCATTTACATTCAGTGTAAATATGGACAGGTATGAATTTAGTGCTATCATTTTGATTTTTTTTTTTTGTGTATTGTTGATCGTTTCTTTTTCCCACTTAATTTTTTGTGCGGAATACTTTATATATTGTCTTTTCTCATATTCGGTGTTGTTGATTTTGTTTCTTCTGAGTCTCTATTTTTTTCTTGTATTTTATTTTGATGTGTAGGATAGTTTGTCTCCTTAATATTTACCCCAATTTTTCTAAATTTAAACCTAACTTTTATTTCTTTGTGTCGTCTTGTCTTCCTCTCCATATGCAAGATCAGTGGCTACATTTCTTAGTCCCCTTTGTTGTTTTAATGTTGTCTTCTTTTACATAATAACTTAGCTCTTTCCCTGTTTTAAGTGTTTTTTTAATCTTGATTTATTTTTCTAATTTCCCTGTCTTGGTTGACATCTGATAGCTCTGTCCAATATTCTAGTCCTGGGTTGTACCTGATATTATTGATTTTCTAACCAAAGAACTCCCTTTAGTATTTCTTGTAGTTTTGGTTTGGTTTTTACAAATTCCCTCAACTGCTGTTTATCTGGAAATGTCCTAATTTCACCTTCATACTTGAGAGACAGTTTTGCTGGATATATGATTCTTTTTTGGCAATTTTTTTCCTTCACTTTTTTAAATAAGTCATCCAATTGCCTTCTTGCGTGCAGGGTTTCTGCCGAGTTATCCGAGCTTATTCTTCTTGCATCTCATTTGTAGGTGGCTTTTCGTTTATCCCTAGCTGCTCTTAAAATTCTCTCTTCATCTTTGGTTTTGGCACGTTTGATTATAATATGTCCTGCTGACTTTCTTTTAAAATCTAGCTTATGTGGAGTTCGATGAGCAACTTGGATAGATGTCTTCTCATGTTTCACAATATCAGGGAAGTTTTCTGCCAACAATCTTTAACAATTCTCTCTGTATTTTCTGTTATACCTCCCTGTTTTGGTACTCCAATCACTAATAGGTTATTTCTTTTGCTAGAGTCCCACATGATTCTTAAGGTTTCTTCATTTCTTAAAAGTCTTCCATCTGATTTTTCTTCACATATATTTGTGCCAAGTGCTTTATCTTCAAGTTCACAAATTCTGCCTTCCACTTGCTCAATTCTACTCCTCTATCTATTGACTTGTCTACCTCTGTAATTTTATTGTTAATCTTCTGAATTTCTGATTGCTGTCTGTCTATGGATTTTTCCAGCTTATTAAATTTTTCATTATGTTCCTGAATAACCTTTTTAATTTCCTCAACTGCTTTATCTGTGTGTTCCTTGGCTTGTTTCACGTATTGCCTGATTTCCTTCCTGATGTCTTCAAGATTTCTGTATATTAATCTTTTGGATTCTGCATCCGGTAATTCCAGGAAGGCACTTTCATCTAGAAGACCCCTTGGTTCTTTGTTTTGAGAGCTCGTTGAGGCCATCATGGTCTGTTTCTTTATGTGACTTGATATTGTCTCGGAGCCATCTATAAGTTATTGTATTAGTTTACTTTATGTTTGATTACCATATCATAGCTTCTTGCTTTGTTTCGTTTTGATATGCCCAAATGGGTTGCTTGAGTGAGCGAGCTTGATTATTTTTGCCTTTGGAGGTCTGATGTCCTGTCACCAGATGGCTAGAGCTGTTTTCCGGTATACGAGCTTATGAGTCCATTCTCTTTTCTTGTGCGGATTCAGCTCAGGTAGCTCTTCAAAAATTGTGTGGTACAGGCTCAGTCCTACAGTCTTAGAGGGTCATGGGTGTTTGGTGTAGGTACCAGTATCAGGTTGCAGCAGGGTGTTATGCTCTCAACAAGGCAGGGGGCTGAGAATGATCCCCTGAGTATCTCTGAGGAAAGAGAATCCTTGTTCCCTAGAGCATACTGGTGGGTGGGTTCTGCAGATGCACCATGCATGGGCACCCAGTGCTTTTGGTTGTAAGGACTGGGAGGTACCAGTTATCCTTGGACCCGTGTTGCAAGTGGCTGGGTGACCTGAGTGGAGCCATCAGTCCTTAGGCCCCTGATGTGGGTAGGTGAGGACCCTGTTTAATAGGCAAAGCGGTGTCAAACATCAAACACCCAGCTCTCCACTGCACAGCTTAAACAGTTTTAGTCTGCCAGCAAGGGCCTATTCTCCTGAAATAGGCCCACACAGGTCCATGAAGGGGGGAAAGGTATTCAGAGTCCACATACCATTTATGCCTGGACAGGAGCTGCTTCTGTCCTGAGCTCCCCAGGTTAGTGAAGCTGGCAAATTATCTTATCCCCTTGTTGAATTTATTCCTTTCCCAAGTCTGAAAGCATAGCTCAGGGCACTCAAATGGGCCTGTCTCAGGCCCAGGGAAATCAACAGGCATTTATGCCACCTTGGGGGCCAGGGAGAGGTAAAATGTAAGCAAATACTTAGCTTTTGCCACAAGCTACATTCTTCTCTGTGTCCAGAGGTCTGAGTAGGCTCTATGGCTGGCTGCTTCTCCCTGAGGAAAGTGTGGCTGAACACTATCACCAGCCTGCTGCAGCCACTTCAGGTTCGGTAACTCCTCTCTGCGTCTGAACAGTTTCTCCCTCCCACTGCTGCTCAGTTCATTTTCTAACTTTGCCTTTGATGTTCACGGCTCCTAGATACCTTAGATCTACTCTATTCACTTATATTTTCCCGTCTTTGTTGTAAAAGGGCTCACTGGAAGCATATGGATATCCTACCATCTTAGTCCTGCCTCTCCAGTTTTTTTAGTATTTGCTCAGACTTAGGGATAAGCAGATTTCAGGAGTCTGTAGGAAGGAGCAAAGGCAGACTAAAATTTGGGAAAGACAAAGCATAGAATTAGAAATAGACAATTGTGAATACTTGGTCAGCAGAAGTGAATCCCAGAGCAAATCTTCAGACGAAATATCTGAAAGCTCTGGAGCCCTGGCAGTGCAATCGTTAAGCACTTGGTCGCTAACTCAAAGGTTGGTGGTTTGAAACTACCCACCGCCCCATGGGAGAAAGGCATGGCACTCTGCTTGTGCAAAGATTTACAGCCGTGGAAACCCTATTGGGAAGCTCTGCTCTGTCCTATAGGGTCACTGCGAGTCGGAGTTGACATGAAGGTGATGCGCTTGCTTTTGGTTGGTTTGGAGTCCTCAGTCCACTGTGTGAAGCCACCACCCGTGAGAAACTTTGAACTCACAGGCCCTGGACTCCTTTAAAATAGAAAAGTGTATCTGAAGGTGGTGAAGATGTGGAGTTACTAGAAGCTTAAGGGTAATCAAACCATTAGGGTTGTCTGAGGAGACTTCCCACGGAAAGTGATGTTTAAGCCGAGACTGGAGATTAAGATAGGAGGCATTAGCCAGGTGAAGAGGAGAGGACCGAGCTAATTCCGTACAGAAATCTACTACCAGCAAGTTGAGCACATCCAGAAAACTGTGGGAAATGTAAGAAGACAATTGCAATAAGTACTGGAATCCCTTCAGCCCTCCTTTTCTGACCCCAGCCTGTGATATTGGTCCCACCACTCAGCTGAGTGCTTTGTTTTTAGATATCCCATTCCTTTTTTGTACATTAATATTTTTATTAACTGCAGTATGTAATTCTTTTCTGAATTATTTCAGTATAGACTTTGAACGATATTCTTTTAGGTAATGAGATTTGCATACATGCCAAGAATTTGCCCAAACAATCATCCACATTTTTTCATATGTGACATTTTGTTTTGTGATAGACAAGGTCTTTTATGACTTCCCTTTGATTTTTCTAATTAAGTTTGTAACATAGTTAAATGCTTTTCCAGGACCACACACCTAGTTTAAATCCCCCTGCTGCCTATTCCATGCCCCCAGGACACTCAAACACCCAGCCCTCTTGGTGATGAAGATGATGGTGGAGATGAATTCCCTTCCCTTAAGCCTATAGGCCTGGTGCTCTGTCAGAGTCCTCTCAGGGCTCCTGCTCACGTCAGCAACTGTGCAAAACCAGGGCAGGGAGGCTGAGATCACCCACCTCTGATGCCAAGTGTGTGGTGGACAGTAAGTCCCACTCTACACACCAACTGCATCCTGTGGAAATACCAGCTCCCCTTCCCTGGTCCATTCAGACCCCAGATGCTCCACAACAACAACAAACAGAAACATATGTGCAAAGTGTGCATCAATCTATTTACAGTTAGTATCTGTGGGTCACAGTGAAGGGATCTTATAGATTGGAGATGCAGAATTATCCTCCAAGTAGACTTTTTAGTGTTCCAAAAAAAAAAAACCCATTACCATCGAGTGGATTCAGACTCATATCAATCCTTTAGGACACAGTGGAACTGCCCCACAGGGTTTCCAAGGAGTGCCTAGTGGATTTGAACTGCAGACCTTTTGGTTAGCAGACATAGCTTTTAACCACTACCTCACCAGGGTTTCCTTTTAGTGTTTACCCAGTGCCGTCCAGTCGATTTCGACTCATAGCGACCCTATAGGACAGAGTAGAACTGCCCAATAGAGTTTCCAAGGAGCGCCTGGCAGATTCCAACCGCCGACCATTTGGTTAGCAGCCATAGCACTTAACCACTACACCACCACGGTTTCCTTTTAGTGTTTAGTATTATCTAATTAAGCAAATTTGTTGAAACACTTGAAAATATCTAATGAAATTTATAAAAAGGTTCACACATATGTATTGGTTTAGAAAAATGTTCACAGTATAGGATTTTTCTAAAAATACAATGTTTGACTTGACCATTTATATGCATATGTGTGTGTATTTCTGTCTTATAATTTCCTCAGCCTAAATGTGTACACACTCTCATATACAAATTTATTTTCTCCTCACTCAGGGGTGGACTTCTCTCAAGGGATAGAGATTGCTTCCAGGGAGTGGAAAGTTCCAGCAGGTTTTGGCTGATGTGGAGGCGCCCAGGCACTGCCTCCGGCCTCAGACTTTCAGAGCTACAATTCTGGCTGTGACCACTAGGGGGACACTATCTACAAGGAGTACTTTATATATACATATATATATATATTTTTTTTTTTTAAGAAAAAGGCATTCCTTCTGCCCATCCACCACCCCTCCCACCCCAATCTCATTCCAAAGATAAACCAAAGTCCGTTATGTCCTTCACAGATTCCAGGTCTGTTTTTTCATATGTTATCTCTGGGATGGATGCAGTGATTTTCTGCTATTTTCAGGTATTTCTGTTACTTTTCCTTAATGTGAAGAAACCCTATACAGTGCAGCAAGACTTTATTAAATCTGTGTAGGAGGGGGTCATCGCCATTCCATGGAGCTCAGTTCCACTCTCTGTTTTCCCATGTAGTATCTGAAAAACAGCAAAGAAGCTCTTGCGCTTCACTATGCCTCAGCAACCACAGAGCGCTGGTGATTCTGCATTCACGGTGCCCTTGTGAGGAATACATGAACAAAATAAATGTAACAAAGCAAGTACAGAGCTTGGCACGCAGCAGCACCTCAGAGACCCTTGAGTTCGCAGAATGAAGGAACACAATGTAATGTAACAGACGCAGCTCTTGGTGCACAGCCTACCCTCAGTTCCCTGAGTTTGCAGCTATGATATCTGGCTCTCAGGCCTCCTGACCCTAGTTAACAACCTCAGCAGAGGGCAGGAGGATAGCTCAGTTGGGAATGGCTCCCTGGGTGTGAGGCTGGTAGCAAACTAGGGGGCAGTAAGAACAGGAAGTTAGCCTCCTTTGACCAAGGAGGCTCCCTTCTCTATGCCCTTGGGGAAGAGACTTCCTGTGAGGACTCCATCTTGCTCCTGTGGCCCTGACAAGGTGGTGTAGGGAGTGCTCTCGCCTTCCTCAACAGTCGTCCTCGATCTGCTCCACACCCCAAGCTCCAGACCTGACAGGTTATCCTCGGGAAATTCCTGTGAGGACAGTGGTGACAGGACACTGGCTGCAGGCCACACCATGGGTGAGTTGGTCAGGGCAGGAGGCTGGAGGGATTCTGGGCCTTTCGCCCAATCCCCCAAATACCAGAAGACCTCTTTAAAATGGAAGGTTGTAAGGACCCAGGTGACTTTTCCACTCTCCTAAGGATGGGGGATGGGTGGGCCCTGAGATCCCTGCTTTGTTTCCACATGGAAAACCTCTCTTCCTGTGGTTGGGTCATAGCTGAGTTGAAATCTTCCCTCTGGTTGAGAGGAAAGGCAAGTGGTTCAGAGTTTGGGGAGTGGAGAACGTCACCTGGGCTGGGGGTGTTGAAAATTAACATTCTTGGGATTCAAACTGGAGTTGGGGGAGGGGCTGGAAACCCACTGTTACCCTTGAATCCTCACACCAGCCGTTCAGGGTAGATTGCATCACCTCCATAGAAGTTTCTAGAGGCTTGTTTTATGGCCCAGAATATGATCTACTTTGGAATGTTCCATGTATAGTTGTTATATGCATCGTTCTATCCCAATAAGTAAATGTTTTTACACACATTGCTTAAATCTTCTATATCTAAACGATTCTGGGTTTACCTGTTTTGTCTGTCACTTAATTAAAATGTCCCGCTGTCACTGCGGACATGCCTGTTTCTCCACTTACTTCTGTCAGTTTTTGCTGTGTACATTTTGGCTTCTGTGTTGAGGTGCACACAGATTCAGAGTTGTTTTACTATGATGTTCTTCTGGAAGTGAACCTTTTATCAGTATGAAAGGTCCTTTTTTTTTTCTAGAAATGTTTTTCTCTTAAAGGATACTTTTTGTCTTATTAATCTGGTTTTACCAACATGATATGTTTTGTTACTTCTGGAAATTTCTCAGTTGTGATCTCTTCAAATGTTACTTCTTTGCTATGCCTGTTCTTTCTTTCCAAGGCTCCAATTAAACTCGAGTTAGATTTAATCACTATATCCCCTTCAACTCCCTGCCCCCTCCTTTGGTATTCTCCATCATTTTATCTCTCCAGGCTTCATTTTGGGTATTTTCTTTAGACCTAGCTTTCATTTCTCTAAGTCAGAGTGGGGAATTAGCCTTTGACCCTTGAACTATAACACCATTCGGGGTAGATTTTACTATCCCCCTAGAGCAGAAGAGGGAAGTAAGGAAGAGAGATGTTAAGCAACTTGTCCCGGGTCACCCAGACTGAAAAGAGCAGAGCAGGGACTACCATCACAGAACGGACCCTCTGCCCAAGGTCTTCCACTGCACTGGCTCTCTCCTGGGCTGTGAATGCCCCTTACCTCTCATATCCCAAGAAGAGGAGCCACAGTGCAGTCTTTCAACCTTAGTAGCACCGTGCCATAGTTCTTTCTACATTGTAAAAGTCAGTGAAATTACTTCACTAGCCATAATTTTATCATAGAACTTTTTCTGGCATTCGGATGATTGATATGTTGTTCTTAATTTCAGGGGATAGTCATCAAGTTGATTATTTCCAAAGAAAAGCAAGACCCTGGGGTATTTCACAAAGGAGATATGATAGTTGGCCTCAACAAGTCAGGCCCAGCATTCATCCATCATCAGGCCAGGAGCAAGATAGAGACGTGGCAATGAGTGATGCCCACGGGGGTCCTGGAGTCAGATGGTAAGTGACTACTCAGCATGGTGGCATGTACCAGCAAGTGGAACACGTAACCGTGTATGTAACTCTGTCATTCCTCCTCTCCAACCTGGTAGAATGGGCAATGCTAGGACCAGATTAATGATTGAGCAAACATTATTACAGCCTTGACATCAGTAGGGGGAGGTGTTAGAAGACTTTCCTGGCATTCATGGACACCTTCTTTCTCTCCACATCCCCACAGCACACCCAATGCCATCCCAACCTACTATCGGAGAGGCAGTTGTTACAGAGGAGATCAAACCCATGGGAACATGGAGAGAGACAGGAAACCTCCAAAGGAAGGAATGGAGGGGAACAGGCAGGATGGAACCTCCAGGAGCTGGTTCAAGGTCACAGTGAGTGTCCTGGAAAAATGCACATAATGTGCAGGAGACACAGGTTGGGTGGAGCTGTGCTGAGCTCCTGGAGACACTAGGTACTTTGCTGGGGCACAGAGAGTTGGTAACTTCTCCTTTTTCTTACTAGGTGTTAACATCCTCAATTGGTCTAAAGGTAGGATGGCAGAAGTAATAAAAAGGGAACAAGCTGAAGGCAGGGAGAATGGGAAGTTTGTCTAAAGGTAAAGGTGGGAACTGCTCACAAGGAGATGGAGAAACTCCCACCACATGGCTCAGTTTGACTCAAACATAGGGGTTGGAGTAGGGGACAGGGATGGGGTCAAGTCTCTGGAGTCCTTGTTGGAGGGGCAGGCAGGATTTCCGTTAGGTAGAATCTCCTGGAACCTTACAAAAGGAAGATCATGCTAAAGATCCTAAGTTGAATATACGGAGGAATATATTTGAATGTAAAAAAAGATGTTTAGCAAACATGTATCTGGAACGGAAGTTACCCATAACGGAGTTTGGCCTATGTATAGAAATTTTCTTAAAGCTTGGTAAAAGATCGGAAAGGAACACATGTTTGAGTCTCTATTTAAGCTTTATTTCCATCATTTCAGTCTCTGCTCCCATCCTTTCTTTTGATCCTAGATTCCATTTGGCATAAAATATGATGAGAAGTGGCTGCTGGATTTGATCCAGAGCCAATGCAGTGTCCCCTTCAACCCGATTGAGGTAAGAGAGGACAGGGAGGAGGCTGGGTAGGCACAGGGCAGGTGGAGGGGCCAGGCTGAGCAGGGAGTCTGGCCTCATACTGTATTTCTCTTGCCCCTCTCTCTCCTTGAAGTTTCACTATGAGAACATGCAGGCCCAGTTCTTCGTGGAGAATGCCAGCATTGCCTTCGAGTTGAAGAAAGTCAGTGGCAAGATTTGGGATGAAGAAAACGAAAGTGTGCGTGTCAGAGCATGGCCAGGGCTAGCTAGGAGCAGGAGGGCAGGCTGGGTGGTGGGTCTTGCTTGATCTTGGGTTTCAGTGTTCCTGGTAGTTACCCAACCTCTCTTGTCTTCTCTGCAGATATCCATCTTTGTCAGCCCCTGTGCCGTACCCCACTCTGTGCAGAAGGAGCTGAAGTCAGAAACGGTGAAACTGCCAAACGTAATGCAGACTCAAGACATGATGTGCACCCACACCCAGATCCACTGCGTGCTCCCTCACTGATTACCTGGCTTCCACCTCAGCCTCAGAGTCACTGACCCCTGATTCTGTCTGTGCAGGTGACCAATAACAAAGGATATGAAGTCCCCCAGCAAGCTCTTGACCTTTGGAAAGTCCACTCAGACCCAAGTATGACTGACCGCAGTAATTTTAGGTCAGGCGCGGGCAGAGGGAGGGTTAGAGGGCAACTGAGGGAGGTGTTGCTGCTGGGGCTGGTCTAGCTGGGCTCCTTTCATCCTTCTGATTCCTTCCTCTTGGCTTCCTGAAGATGTGATGACCCATAATATCAAAATGGGGCCAAATCTTAGAAACTGCATGGCTGCCTCCCTGCAGATCCATGAAGAGAACACGCCCAAGGTGAGGTCTTAGACCCAGTGCTGAGGGGGACAGTGGGACAGATGGGGTGGAGGGCACATTTGTCCAAGATATCACCTCTTGAACCTTCAGTCTAGCTCTTCCCTCATTACAGCTTTTGTCCTTCAACTCGAGCAACAACACACCCTACCAGGTAGTTGATCTGCCCAACACCATGCAGAAGACCCCCAACCTCAAGAGCCTGAACCCCTCCAAAAATGAGGTGAGAAGCAACAGCCAGAGCACTGTTTAAAGGGAAGGTGGTAGGCCTCATTAGGGTGATGACAAGATTTAGGCAGGTTGATTTGTGGGAGAGGGTGGATCTGGGCTGCAGGGCCCTCTGGCTCTCTCCCTGATTCATGTTTCCTCATCATAATTACAGGCAAAGTCTGAAGGGGAGTTGGACAAGGTGAAAGCGCTGGAACCAGAAGAGATGTTTGTAGACAGGAATCCTCTGTGCACCACCTTCCCAGATAAGTCCACCAACATAAGGTCAGTTGTGCCCTCTGTTGCCCCCTGGCAGCCTGAGCTGCCACTGACAGTGCCCACCTGCCATAGGCTGCAGCCCGGGACCTCCGGGAGGACCACGTGCCCTGCCCTCCCCTCTCTGCCTCTCACCTGTGCTTAGAGGTCTCCCTGCCTTCCCCTGGCCTGCTCACTGCTCCCCTGACCTGGGGCCAGTTTCATGCTTCTCTGCACTCAGCCTTCTCTGGCATGGCCTCCCCTAAAAGTGCTCCAGGAAGCAGGGCTCCCCCTTCCTCTCCAGGACCAGGGGTGTCCACAATGTGCCCTACTCCAGCACTGGGGTTGCCTGGAGCCAGATACTGGTGCCCTGGACTGTGAAGATTCCTTCTGACCAGGGCTTCCTCTGAGACAGACATTCCTGCCTATGAGCTGAGAAGGGGCTTCCCTCCCTGTCCTATGATGAGCCGTCTCTCCCTTGCTCCAGAAGGGTCCCCCAGCCATCCCCAGTTGGACATCTTATCATGACAGCTGTTCCTATGGCCCAGCGAAGGAACTGGGCCCTCCTAGGGGAGAAATCTGAGTTTCCTGAGTCAAGGGTCAGAAACAGCTTATCTCCAGTGAGCAGAGGGCATCGTGAGGCAGGTCCTCAGTGTGGAAGACAGGGGACAATAGTGGATGAGGAGACAGGGGGACTGTTCTCTCAGGGGCACTGACCCCTTCTCCACCACGTCATGGCATACTGCCTGGTCCTTCAGGGTAGCACTGGGTAGACCAAGATGGCCTGATTCCTCAGACAAGTGACCAAAAAAGACAGAGCACTGGACACGAGGTGAGGTAGCAGATGAAGGACAGGGAGGCAGCAGGGTAGCCATTTCCCCTTTCTTCCCCCCTTTCTCCCTAATCCCCACCACCCACGGTAAGCTTCTCCCTCTTGCCTCTCCTTGGCTTTCTCTTTCTCTTTAGTCTCCACTCATCTGTGACTCCCCATCCTTACCTGCACTCCCTTTCTGTCCTCACCTCCTCCCTGCCTCCTGAGCCTGCTTTACCCATCTCCCTCCCCAGCATCTGGGGCCATCCTTGGGGATGTCCTGGTATTGTCCAGGGCCAGGCCTGGCAGTGCACTGGACACCTCTTGAGTGAGCTGAGCCCTGGGCACCACCCCATTCCCTCCTCCCTCCAGAGCCTTCCCTGGGGACTTGGAGGGAGGTAAATGAGTCAGTGAGGGGAAGGATCGCCTGGAGCCTGGGCTCCACATTGCTGCTTCTGTGTCACTGGAGAAGGGGGTCAGGGTTCTCCTATGGGAGCTTCCCAGGAAGAAGGAGAGGGGGAAAGAGGTATGGGGAGAGTGCCCACTAGCTCTCTCTGGGTGAGTCCATGGGGGAGATGCCCAGGGTCCAAGATGGGTGGTAGCACTGGAGTATAGGTGGGACAGGTCACCTGGATGTGTTCCTGTGTAGGCTTGCTTGCCTCCATGAGGCAGGCCAGCTGTGTCATTACTTGCTTTTCTGTGTTGTCTTATATTTGACAGCTCCATCCTGGAATTGTTCCCCAAGTTATTACGCCTGGTAAGTGTCTTCCTTTATCCTTGACTCCTCTAACTTGTACAGACAACACTCACAACTTGCCATGAGTTCCTTAGATTTTGACCTGGTTAGATTTTTGGATCTGACCCCTGATCCTTATGGGCGACAGACCGATAAGGGAACCTAGTAAAGTCTATGAATCTCTGTAGTTCTTTACCGGCTACTGGGAGCCCCTGGTGAAGACATCACAGTAGTCTTGCCCATGGAATTTCCAAGGCCCTTTCACCCTGACCTCTGACCCTCGCCCTCTCCTGGGCCCATCCTTTTCCCTGACCATTCAGTGCCACCTTCCTGGTCTGTACTGCTGACTTCCTCTTCCCTCCCCCAGGATAACCACGAGGTACTCCCACCCATTGTCTTTGGCACTGAAGCCTCCAAGAAGTTACCAGTCTGCAAGGTGAGGAGGTGGGATCAAGCAGTGCTGGGGGTGGGTGGGCGAGGAGAAGATAACAGCCATGGTCCTGAGAACCCTTTGATTCCAGGGGAGCATCTTCGGATCTGAGACCTTGGAGAATCTAATCTTACTATTCCTGCACCAGTAAGTATCCCTGAGACACCAAGGCAGGGAGGGCTGGGATGGATCAGGTCATCCAGGCTCAGTCCTGCTCATGGGGGGCTTTCAAGTCCACTCAGGGTCCCAGACCACAGAGAGCCTATCCCCTTTACTTCCCCACAGGTATTACTGCATCTATGACTACGGGGACCGGCATGGCCTCCTGGATGCTTACCACAATGAGGCCTGCTTCTCTCTGGCCATTCCCTTCAACCCTGATGACCTAGTTCCGTGAGTATCACAGACCCAGTGACAGCCCCGGATCTTGTGACTCCCAAGCAGACACTGCTCAGTCAGCCACCTCGTGTTCCTCTTGTTCTCCTAGAAACAGCTTAGACAAATACTCTAAGGGGAGCAGGAATATGAGGAAGCTCAAGGACCCCGGTGAGTGTGTGAGGGGAAACATGGGTGGGACAGGAGATGTGAAGTGGTCGGTCGTAGGGGCAGGTGAGTGAGGCAGACCCTGATGTTCTCTTCTCCTCCCCGCACAGTCCTGCAGGTTCAGTTGCTGAAACACACAAAACATGACATTGTTGCCTTCCTCAGTGTGTTGCCCAGAACCCACCATGACATCAGCTCCTTGGTGGTGGACGTGTGTGTCAAGACAGTGAGCATCTGCTTCCTCCCTGAGGCTGGCCCAGAGGGTGGAGGTGGGTAGGGGCTTTAGGGGGATCCTGGGAGCCTGAGTTGTTTTATCTTTCAGGAAAAGATGCTCTGCTTTTCTGTCAGCGGGGTCTTCAAGGAGGGTGAGTGTCCATAGAGTCAGTTCCCCATGTCGCTTATTGCCCCCTCCCCCTGATTGGCTCCCTCTCAGAACTCTCCAGGCTTCCCTGATCCCTTCCCTTCCTTTTCCCTCTGTACTCCCCAGATCCCACCCAGCCCTCAGCCCACCCTTGTCTGACCTAAGCCCATATCTGTCTACCCCAGCACAGCCCAGGGGCTAGGGACACAGGCTGTGGAGTTTGATGGCTCTCATCCCAGTCCCTCACTCTGACTCCTTGGGACACTTGCTTACCCCTCAGCATCCTCATTTGTAAGATGGGTCTAGTAATATCCATCTCTTGGGCTGCTGTGAAAAACGAGTCAAATGAACTAGTGAGGAGTGTGTCACAGGGCCTGACACAGAGTAGGGCCCTATCACTGGGAGGTGGTTGGTCCTGTGGTTGCCCTCCCCATTGCTGACATCCCATCCTGACTCCCAGTAGACAGTAGTCCCCTTCAGGGTGCCACAGGCGTATCAGGTAAGACCATGACTGGGGAAAGCTGCTGGTGAGCTTGTAAAGCATGGGCAACTCTGAGGGGAATTGTCCTTTGTTTTCCTTGAAGTGGAAGGAATGTCTCCAGCTCGTGTCCGTGCCTTCACCCGGATCTTCATCGCTATTCCTTCCAGCAACTTCAGGTAACTGCTGTGTTGTGGGTGCCATGTGGGAACACCCATCCCAGCCTGGGGCCAGTGGTGTCGAATGGTGATGGTGCATTCCTCAGGGTTTCCCCAATATTACAGAATTCCAAAAGGTAGACCCCAAGAGCAGTCGAGCCCAGCGGATAAGAGCGTAGGCTCTGATACTGGAATAGAGGGTTCACACCCTGACCCCAGCATTCACCAGCTGTGTGACCTTGGTCAAGTTACACAACTTCACTGTGACTCAGTGTCCTCCTCTGAATATGGGGATTAGAGTATCTAATTCCTTAGGCTGTTGTAAAGGGTAAAGGCCAGTGTGAAACACTCCCTGGGTTGGTAGTAACCTATGAATCTAGTGCAGCTGGAAGGTACTTCTCCAAAGGCAGGTTCTGTGGGAGGGGAAAGGGTACCAGCCAAGGAATGTAGGAGGCAGGCGGAACAGGAATGGAAGGGAAGTAGTTGCTGAGTGCGAGCACGATCCTTGTTGGGGATATGGGATTGTCTGTTTGTCCAGCTGTCTAAGGACACATTCTTCCCTCAGCCTATGCATCCTGAATGACCAACTGTGTGTGAGGGATAGCAGCTCCATAGAGACACAGGGTGCCTTCTTCACCCCAGTGCCCACACCTCCTCCAGCTCCCTACCCACACTCTCCCAGAAGCAGAAGGAAATGGTGCCAGCGTTCACTGCCCAGTCTGGGATGAACCTTGAGTGAGCTCAGAAGTGAGTTCTGGGAGTGGGTGGGGATGGGGTGAACTGGGAGGAGCTGGAGAGTGAATGATGGGAACTCGGAGATAATGCTTTTTGCTTGTTTACTTCACTCATTGTCACAAGGAACATCTTTTCTTCTCAGTACATATTGCACCAGGTAGTTTGAACAGGTGCACAGCACTTTCTGAATTCCATGGACCCTGTTCCTATACTGACGGGCACTGGGGTTTCCAGGAGTTCTCTCCCTTATACCCCATGCCACAGTGCTCATTCTGCTGCTTATGTTGCAGAAACCATGTTTCTGATCATAGATTAGGACGTGGGTTTGTGTGGTCAGTGTGTCCACTCTGGGTCTGATGGGTGTCACCCGGCCCTCCTCCACTCCAGGTGCCTTCATAGCAACAACTGGAACTACACCAGAGCCTCACAAATTTTTGCTCTGTCCACTGTGAGGTCTGGGAACTCAGGCCAGTGAACAGAGGCCAGGTGGCCTGGGGATGACACTCAGGGCTCCTGGCTCTGATGATGCCCCACCTCCTCCCTTCCCTCCCTCCAGCCTATGCTCAAGATCCCTAAGACACCTTCATGAAGTGTTCCATGGTTCTGACAACAAAAACTCCAAAGGAGCCAAGGTTCTGATCATCTTCGTCATCCTTGTTGTTCTCCCTCTTTTCTCTGGCCTGTGACTGAGGTGAGAGGCCCAGCGTGACCCAGGAAGCCAAGGTTGACCTCGTGGGGCTGACACTCTTTCATCCAAAGGGCCATTGTTCTGTGTAATTGTCCCACCCAGTTTCTCTGTTTCTTTTAGAAATAAAGAGTGAGGTTGCATGTTATGTCATCACTGTCCTGCAGAGGGGAAAGGGAAGGTCCCAGAGGGTAAGGGACTTTCTGGGAAACTGTACACAAGAGACTCAAATCCTGGACCCACAGTAAAGCCCACTCTGTGGCTTCAGGGATGGGGCACTCTCTAACCCTGATACACCTGGGGGCAGGGTACTAATCAGTTATTTTTATACAAAGATCAGTACTCCTTTCTTCGCCATACGAAGATATTCAAATTTAAAAACAACTGTTTGGGAAAAACAGCATTAAAGTGAGTATGAAAAGCTGGGAAGAAATACGTTTTCACACATATGACTGACATGGCTGTAATGTCCTTGATACATAAGGAAATTAGTAGGGAGACAGAAAAACAGTATCTCTCTTTCTGCTCTACGGTACAGTCCTTGTCTCTTCTCAACTTGTACTCATGTCACATGGCCTGTTTCTTCCCCCAGTTGTGCTTGCTTTTCTGTGTCTAATCTGCTCTTTTATATCTCAAAAGAGACTGATTTAAGACATGCCCTACACTAATACTGTCTAATCATAACAAAGAAAACCCATTCCCAAATGGGATTAAAGCCACAGGTATAGGGGTTTGGATTTGCAACTCATATTTTGGGGGGACACAGTTCAATCCACAGCAGGGAAGGACACAATCAGGCTTTTGTTTATCTTTTATACCCAAGGGAGCATGAGGTCAGGACCAAAATCACAGCCCCATTTCTTCTTGTTTCACGTGCATTTGTGGCCCTGGTTTTTACCTTCTATGTCATCCAGTCCCTTAATGCCAGCAAGAGGATCTTGCTTTAAGAGACACCAGCTGCCATCCTAGGTCACCTTTGGGGTGTTTCCTTGGGTAAAGCTGACCCGTATCCTCAAGTGACAGTGAACACCTGAGTGAGATAAGAAAAGCTATACATGTGCATGAGATGGAAAATAATATATTAAAGCTCTGCCTAGTCTAACACTCAGCTAATAACTTTATAAAGCGATACAGCATTTCAACTATTTCTATACATACTGTTTGGTGACATCAATAACATTCTTCAAGCTGCGTAACCACTCTTACTATCCTTTTTCATATTATTCCACCACCATTAATATAAGTTCACTGGCCCCTAAGCTCGTCATCTAACCTTTCCAGTTGCTGTTGTCAATATGATACCACATAGGTGACTCTTTAAAAGAGCACAATGCTCAAGGCAGACAGACTTTACTAATTGAGTTAAACTATGAATTGGTTTAAAGGAGACTTCAGGGGATAATTTTTACTGATCTATTAAAAAATATGTGATGTGTGGCCCGCATGACAGTATAGACAGAAGTACCATGCCATCCCCCTGCAGCAAAGATCCAAAGAATTAAAACAGATACAAAAGTCAGTCCTGGAACACTGAGCATCAAATGAAGGGATAAAGAAGTAGATTGAGCACTGAATGGAAGGAGAAACCTACAGAGAAGGGAGAACAAGGACCCCTATGGAGTGGAGTTGCCCTGACAGTTAACACTGCATGGCTTTGCCATCTTGGAGCACAGCCAGCACCCAACCTGGACAGAGAGTATGGGAAGGCAATTTCAAAAGCTCCCAAAGGGAGACAGAGCACCTGATAACCAGAGATACAGGCTTTCCCACCCCCCGCCCTACTGCCCTGTATGCTGCTTTCCAAAGGGTCACTCACACCAGCTCACTGCCACCCCAGGTCCACCCTGCCCCCGAGGAGCAGCTCCCTCAGGCCATAATTTTATTTTTTTTCTCTGTGCCTTTCTCTCTCCCACCTAGCCCCCTACACTGCCTCTGCCCCTTCCGATGGGCCTTGCCCCTCGTCAGCCAGTGAGAGAGACACTAGCTCCCTGATACCCTGCTTCCAACCCGCCCCCAGTGGCAACTTCCCTGTGGACAATATTTTTGTTTTATTTATTTATTCACTCTCCCTTTCTTCCTTTCTTTTCTCCTGCCCACCTAGCCCTGTGCACCGCCTCAGCCTTTTCTTGACGGGCCTTGCAGCTCCCCTGAGCTAGAGAGCTACTGGCACACAGCCTCCTCTGCTCTGCCCTGCTGTCTACCGTTTGCTCCCGCTCCTGCAGTATCACCATTTTTTTCTTTTATTTCACTTGCTTTTGTTTCTCTCTCTTCTTTCTTTTCTTTCTCCCACCTAGCTCTGAACATCATATCCTCTCCCTTCCCTCCTGCTTCTCTGCACTGCCTGCCTACTGCCAGCCTACCTGCTGAGTGAGACCTGCCCTGACGGCCGGGCCCTGCACTGCACCACCTTCAGCGTCGCCCCACTGTTCGCCAAACCCCCAAGCAGCACCGGAGCCAACCTCTGGGCCCCCAGACCCCGCCTGCACAGCTCCTCGGCCCCACTGCGCCAAGCACCACCCAACCCCAGCAGAATCCGGGCAAACCTCCGGACCTCAGGACTCTACCCCCTGCCACTTCCCGGCCCCGGGCCGTCGAGTGCCACAGCCCCAAAAAGCACCTGCACAGGCCCTCAGACCCATGGCCCCCGCCCCAGGACGCTCCCTGGCCCAGATGTGCCAAACACTATGCACCCAAGCGGAACTGGCAGAGACCTCCAGACCCCAGGATCTTGCCCCGTACTGCCCCTTGGCAGCCTTCTGCCAAGCACTGTGCCCTCATGTGGGACCGGTGTGGACCCCAGCCGCAGTCAGTGCCACTCCCTAGCCCCACCCCACCATGCGCGACGCCATCGAGTAGGACTGGTGTGGACTCTGCTGCCCGGCACTGCCCCCAGTCTCGCCCCACTAAACCTAGTTCAAGCCACAGACAAAGGACCCGTTTCTACCCTCCCCCCCTTCGCCCTCCCCCCACTGGATCTGCCTTTTGGCACCATAGCTGAGTGACCGCCTCTGTCTACTAGAAAAGGTGGTAAGAGCTATCCTGCTCATAGACCGGCAACAATAAAACACATCTGTGGATGACTCACTTGTGAGAGGCAGGCATGTTCTTTCAGTCAGGGTCCCCTTCCCTAGTGTGTAATAGGACCTCAGGGTGGGGGAGATGAACAATCATTTATATGAGGCAGGCCCTTCAGGGTCAGCTCTGGAAGGGGTCCACTGTGGACCCTCCCCGAGGCCCAGGAGCAATGGGGCAGGAGGGCTTCTGCACATCAGCAATGAACAAACAGAAAAGGAAATTAAGAAAACATTTCCATTTACAATAGCAACTAAAAGAATAAAGTACCTAGGAATAAACTGAACCAGGAAGGTGAAACACATGTATACAGAAAACTAAAAAACATTAGTCAAAGAAATTAAAGAAGACCTAAGTAAATAGAAGGACATTCCATGTTCACAAATTGGAAGGCTTAATATAGATAGCTAAGATATCAGCACTACCCAAACTAATCTATAAATTTAATGCAATCCCCATCAAAATTTCAACAGGCTTCTTTGCAGAAATAGAAAAGCCAATCCTCAAATTTATATGGAAGGTCAAGTGACCCCAAATAGCTAAAGCAATCTTGAAGAAGCAGATTACAGTAGGAAGACTCACACTTTGTGGCTTCGAAGCATATTATAAAGTCACAGTAATTAAAACCACCTGATACTAGTGTAATAACTGATATGTAGGCCAATGGAATAGAATTGGAAGTTCAGGAATAAATCCATGCATGGATGGTCAATCAGTTTTCAACAACGGTGCTAAGTTCATCCAATGGGCAAAAAAGAGTCTCTTCAATAAGTGGTACCTGGAAAACCGGATTTCCACACGCAGAAGAATGAATCAGGATCCGTACCTCACACCATACACAAAAGCCAACTCAAAATGGATCAACGACCTAAATGTGAAAACGAAATCCATGAAAGTGTTAGAAGAAAATGCAGCGGAAAGGCTGCAGGTCCTGGTTTTTAACAATGCACTGTCAGATATGACAGCAAAGCACAAGCAGCAAAAGACGAAATAGATAAATGGGACCTCATAAAAAGTAAATATCTTTGTTCATCAAAGAACTTAGTCACAAAGTGAAGAGACAACCTATAGATTGGGAGAAAATTTTCAGGAATGATAAATCCGATAAAGGTCTAATATCCAAAATACATAACAACAAAAAGGCAAAAAACCCAACCAAAAAATGTGCAGGACTTGAACTGACATTTCACAAAAGGGTATATCCAAATGGCCAACAAGCACATAAGAAGATGTACAATGTCATTAGCCATTAGTGACAAGCAAATCAAAGCTACAATGAGATACCACCCGAACCTCATTAGAATGCCAATGATAAAATAAGAGCAAAACAAGAGATGGAAAGCAACAGGCGCTGGCTAGGATTTGGAGAAACTGGAACCCCCATCCATTGCTTGTGTGAATGTAAAATGGTACAGCCACTGTGGAAAACAGTTTGGTGGTTCCTCAAAAAGTTGAACATAGATCCGGGGCCAAGATGGCGGACTAGGTGGACGCTACCGCGGATCCCTCTTGCAACAAAGACTCGGAAAAACAAGGGAATCGATCACATACATAACAATCTATGAACTCTGAACAACAAGCACAGACTTAGAGACGGAAAACGAATAAATACGGGCAGACAGCGACCGTTTTCAGAACCAGGAGCCAGCGTATCAGGCAGGTGACCTTCGGAGCCCGATCTGGGGCAGAGCCCAGGGGGGCAGACAGCACAGAAAGGGGGCCCACCCCTTCCCCCCCGAACCCGTCCCGGGAGGAAGTTTAGCAGGTTGGCGCGGGCGGCGTAGAGGCGCAGCCGGAGGGAGAAGCACCCGGGAGGCAGTGACTGATCTGGGAGGGGGGAGAACAGCGTCCCAGCTGGGGTGCCGTCCCGCCGGGAGTTAGGCGAGAAGCCGACGGGGCGCGAGCGGGGGGGGGGTCAACTATATTTCCCTAAAGTGACCCCAGGGCGGGGCCCACACGTTCGTGCGGGAGGACGCACACCCAGTCCGCGCGTGTGGCGCGGCACACCAGAGGGAGAAATCCCCGGAAGTATCTGGTCTCAAAGCAGGGAAAGCAGCATCCCAGACGGGGAGCCATTCCGCTGGGATCTGGGCGCGCACGCGCGCGGGCGGGGCATGAGCGCGGGGTCCATTTTTATTACCCTGAATTGACCCAGGGGGCGGGACCACCTGGTCGTGCGAGTGACGCCCTCCCAGTTTGCGCGAGAGGTGTGGCACACCGGAAGGAGAAGTCCCCGGGAGGAAGTGATTGGTCCCGAAGCGCGGAAAGTAGCGTCCCAGACGGGGTACCATCCTGCTGGGACTTGGGCGTGCGCACGAGCGGGGCGTGAGCGCGGGGTCCATTTTTATTACCCTGAATTGACCCAGGGGGCGGGCCCACCTGGCCGTGCAGGTGACGCCAACCCAGTTTGCGCGAGAGGTGTGGCACTCTGGAAGGAGAAGTCCCCGGGAGGAAATGACTGGTTCCGGAACGGGGAAAGCAGCGTCTCAACCCGGAAGTCATCCCGCTGGGATTTGGGCGCGCGCACGGGCGGGGCGTGACCGCGGGACCCAATTATAATCGCCTGAATAGACCCTGGGGGCGGGCCCACCCGTTCATGCGGGAAATGCCCACCCAGTGCCCAAGAGCGGTGCCGTGCACCGGAGGAAGTCCCCAGGAGGAAGGGACTGGTTTCCGAGCAAGGAAAGCAGTGTCCTAGCCAGGGACCCGTCCAGCCCGGATTTTGCCGAACGGGGGCGGAGCGTGAACGTGGTGTTCAGCTCTATATTCTGTGGTGCTACACTCCTAGCTCTCAGATCCCTCCCCCACCCTCCCCAGGCGACCCCATTAACATCCGAATACCCGGAGCCAGAGAGAGAATTCAGATAGGGATCTGACTGCATTTTTTTTTAGCCGACTACTTGGAAAATCTAGTTTCCCAGTGATGGCTCGGAGACAGCAGTCCATAACAAACCACATAAAGAAGCAGACCATGACAGCTTCTCCAACCCCCCAAACAAAAGAATCAAAATCTTTCCCAAATGAAGATACAATCGTGGAATTATCAGATACAGAATATAAAAAACTAATTTACAGAATGCTTAAAGATATCACAAATGAAATTAGGATAAATGCAGAAAAAGCCAAGGAACACACTGATAAAACTGTTGAAGAACTCAAAAAGATTATTCAAGAACATAGTGGAAAAATTAACAAGTTGCAAGAATCCATAGAGAGACAGCATGTAGAAATCCAAAAGATTAACAATAAAATTACAGAATTTGACAACGCAATAGAAAGTCAGAGGAGCAGACTCGAGCAATTAGAATGTAGACTGGGACTTCTGGAGGACCAGGGAAACAACACCAACATAGCTGAAAAAAAATCAGATAAAAGAATTAAAAAAAATGAAGAAACCCTAAGAATCATGTGGGACTCTATCAAGAAGGATAACTTGCGAGTGATTGGAGTCCCAGAACAGGGAGGGGGGACAGAAAACACAGAGAAAATAGTTGAAGAACTCCTGACACAAAACTTCCCTGACATCATGAAAGACGAAAGGATATCTATCCAAGATGCTCATTGAAACCCATTTAAGACTGATCCAAAAAGAAAAACACCAAGACATATTATCATCAAACTTGCCAAAACCAAAGACAAACAGAAAATTTTAAAAGCAGCCAGGGAGAAAAGAAAGGTTTCCTTCAAGGGAGAATCAATAAGAATAAGTTCAGACTACTCAGCAGAAACCATGCAGGCAAGAAGGGAATGGGACGACATATACAGAGCACTGAACGAGAAAAACTGCCAACCAAGGATCCTATATCCAGCAAAACTCTCTCTGAAATATGAAGGCGAAATTAAGATATTTACAGATAAACACAAGTTTAGAGAATTTGCAAAAACTAAACCAAGACTGCAAGAAATGCTAAAGGAGATTGTTTGGCCGGATGACCAATAATATCAGGTACCAGCACAATACAAGGTCACAAAACAGAACGTCCTGATATCAACGCAACTCAAACAGGGAAAGCACAAAAACAAACAAATTAAGACTAATTCTAAAAAATAAATAAATAAACAAAATAATACACACAACAGGAAATCATGGAAATCAATAGATAAATGATCAAAATAATCAAAAAGAGGGACTAAATATAGGAGGCATTGAACTGCCAGATGGAGAGTGATACAAGGCGAAATAGAAGGATACAAGTTAGGGTTTTACTTAGAAAAATAGGGGTAAATAAAAAGGTAACCACAAAAAGGAATATCAATCCCATAACTCAAGAAAAAAGCCAAGAAAAACGTAACGACTCAATAAACACAAAGTTAAACATTATGAAAATGAGGATCTCACAAGCTACTAAGAAAAACGTCTCAGCACAAAAAAGCATGTGGAAAAATGAAATGGCCAACAACACACATGAAAAGGCATCAAAATGACAGCACTAAAAACTTACTTATCTATAATTACGCTGAATGTAAATGGACTAAATGCACCAATAAAGAGACAGAGAGTCACGGACTGGATAAAAAAACACGATCCATCTATATGCTGCCTACAAGAGACGCACCTTAGACTTAGAGACACAAACAAACTAAAACTCAAAGGATGGAAAAAAATATATCAAGCAAACAATAAGCAAAAAAGAAGAGGAGTAGCAATATTAATTTCTGACAAAATAGACTTTAGACTTAAATCCACCACAAAGGATAAAGAAGGACACTATATAATGATAAAAGGGACAATTGATCAGGAAGACATAACCATATTAAATATTTACGCACCTAATGACAGGGCTGCAAGATACATAAATCAAATTTTAACAGAATTGAAAAGTGAGATAGACACCTCCACAATCATAGTAGGAGACTTCAACACACCACTTTCGGAGAAGGACAGGACATCCAGTAAGAAGCTCAACAGAGACACGGAAGACCTACTTACAACAATCAACCAACTTGACCTCATTGACTTATACAGAACTCTCCACCCAACTGCTGCAAAATATACTTTTTTTTCTAGCGCACATGGAACATTCTCTAGAATAGACCACATATTAGGGCATAAAACAAATCTTTCCAGAATCCAAAACATCGAAATATTACAAAGCATCTTCTCAGACCACAAGGCAATGAAGCTAGAAATCAATAACAGAAAAACTAGGGAAAAGAAATCAAATACTTGGAAACTGAACAATACCCTCCTGAAAAAAGACTGGGTTATAGAAGACATCAAGGAGGGAATAAGGAAATTCTTAGAAAGCAACGAGAATGAAAATACTTCCTATCAAAACCTCTGGGACACAGCAAAGGCAGTGCTCAGAGGCCAATTTATATCGATAAATCCACACATACAAAAAGAAGAGCCAAAATCAGAGAACTGTCCCTACAACTTGAACAAATAGAAAGTGAGCAACAAAAGAATCCATCAGGCACCAGAAGAAAACAAATAATAAAAATTAGAGCTGAACTAAATGAATTAGAGAACAGAAAAACAATTGAAAGAATTAACAAAGCCAAAAGCTGGTTCTTTGAAAAAATTAACAAAATTGATAAACCATTGGCTAGACTGACTAAAGAAATACAGGAAAGGAAACAAATAACCCGAATAAGAAACGAGAAGGACCACATCACAACAGAACCAAATGAAATCAAAAGAATCATATCAGATTACTACATAAAATTGTACTCTAACAAATTTGAAAACCTAGAAGAAATGGATAAATTCTTGGAACAATACTACTTACCTAAACTAACACATTCAGAAGTAGAACAACTAAATAGACCCATAACAAAAAAAGAGATTGAAACGGTAATCAAAAAACTTCCAACAAAAAAAGCCCTGGCCCAGACGGCTTCACTGCAGAGTTCTACCAAACCTTCAGAGAAGACTTAACACCACTACTACTGAAGGTATTTCAAAGCATAGAAAATGACGGAATACTACCCAACTCATTCTATGAAGCCACCATCTCCCTGATACCAAAACCAGGTAAAGACATTACAAAAAAAGAAAATTTTAGACCTATATCCCTCATGAACATAGATGCAAAAATCCTCAACAAAATTCTAGCCAATAGAATCCAACAACACATCAAAAAAATAATACACCCTGATCAAGTGGGATTTATACCAGGTATGCAAGGCTGGTTTAATATCAGAAAAACCATTAATGTAATCCATCACATAAATAAAACAAAAGATAAAAACCACATGATGTTATCAATAGATGCAGAAAAGGCACTTGACAAAGTTCAACACCCATTTATGATAAAAACTCTAACCAAAATAGGAATTGACGGAAAATTCCTCAACATAATAAAGGGCATATATGCAAAGCCAACGGCCAATATCACTCTAAATGGAGAGAACCTGAAAGCATTTCCCTTGAGAACGGGAACCAGACAAGGATGCCCTTTATCACCGCTCTTATTCAACATCGTACTTGAAGTCCTAGCCAGGGCAATTAGGCTAGACAAAGAAATAAAGGGTATCCAGATTGGTAAGGAGGAAGTAAAGCTATCACTATTTGCAGATGACATGATCGTATACATGGAAAACCCTAAGAAATCCTCCAGAAAACTACTGAAACTAATAGAAGAGTTTGGAAGAGTCTCAGGATATAAAATAAACATACAAAAATCACTTGGATTCCTCTACATCAACAAAAAGAACATCGAAGAGGAAATAACCAAATCAATACCATTCACAGTAGCCCCCAAGAAGATAAAATACTTAGGAATAAATCTTACCAAGGATGTAAAAGACCTATACAAAGAAAACTATAAAACTCTGCTACAAGAAATTCAAAGGGACACACTTAAGTGGAAAAACATACCCTGCTCATGGATAGGAAGACTTAACATAGTAAAAATGTCTATTCTACCAAAAGCCATTTATACATATAACGCACTTCCAATCCAAATACCAATGTCATACTTTAAGGGAATAGAGAAACAAATCACTAATTTCATATGGAAAGGAAAGAACCCCCGGATAAGCAAAACATTACTGAAAAAGAAGAAGAAAGTGGGAGGCCTCACCCTACCTGATTTCAGAACCTATTATATAGCTACAGTAGTCAAAACAGCCTGGTACTGGTACAACAACAGGCACATAGACCAATGGAACAGAATTGAGAATCCAGATATAAATCCATCCATGTATGAGCAGCTGATATTTGACAAAGGACCAGTGTCAGTCAATTGGGGAAATAATAGTCTTTTTAACAAATGGTGCTGGCATACCTGGATATCCATTTGCAAAAGAATGAAACAGGACCCATACCTCACACCATGCACAAAAACTAACTCCAAGTGGATCAAAGACCTAAACATAAAGACTAAAACGATAAAAATCATGGAAGAAAAAATAGGATCTACCCTAGGAGCCCTAATACAGGGCATAAACAGAATACAAAACATTACCAAAAATGATGAAGAGAAACCAGATAACTGGGAGCTCCTAAAAATCAAACACCTATGCTCATCTAAAGACTTCACCAAAAGAATAAAAAGACCACCTACAGACTGGGAAAGAATATTCAGCTATGACATCTCAGACCAGCGCCTGATCTCTAAAATCTACAGGATTCTGTCAAAACTCAACCACAAAAAGACAAACAACCCAATCAAGAAGTGGGCAAAGGATATGAACACACATTTCACTAAGGAAGATATTCAGGCAGCCAACAGATACATGAGAAAATGCTCTCGATCATTAGCCATTAGAGAAATGCAAATTAAAACTACGATGAGATTCCATCTGACACCAACTAGACTGGCATTAATTCAAAAAACACAAAATAATAAATGTTGAAGAGGCTGCGGAGAGATTGGAACTCTCATACACTGCTGGTGGGATTGTAAAATGGTACAACCACTTTGGAAATCCATCTGGCGTTATCTTAAACAGTTAGAAATAGAACTACCATACAACCCAGAAATCCCACTCCTCGGAATATACCCTAAAGATACAAGAGCCTTCACACAAACAGATATATGCACACCTATGTTTATTGCAGCTCTGTTTACAATAGCAAAAAGCTGGAAGCAACCAAGATGTCCATCAACGGACGAATGGGTAAATAAATTGTGGTATATTCACACAATGGAATACTACGCATCGATAAAGAACAGTGACGAATCTCTGAAACATTTCATAACGTGGAGGAATCTGGAAGGCATTATGCTGAGCGAAATGAGTCAGTTGCAAAAGGACAAATATTGTATAAGACCACTATTATAAGATCTTGAGAAATAGAAAAAACGGAGAAGAACACATACTTATGTGGTTACAAAGGGGGGAGGGAGGGAGGGAGGGAGAGGGCTTTTTATTGATCAATCTGTAGATGGGAACTGCTTTGGGTGAAGGGAAAGACAACACTCAAAACAAGGAAGGTCAGCCTAATTGGACTGGATTAAAAGTAAAGAGGTTTCCGAGATAAAAGGAAAGCTTCAAAGGTCAGCGAAGCAGGGGCTGGGGTCTGGGGAACTTGGTTTGAGGGGACTTCTAAGTCAATGGGCAAAACAATTCTATTATGAAAACACTCTGCATCCCACTTTGAATTGTGGCGCCTGGGGTCCTAAATGCCAACAAGCGGCCATCTAAAATAAATTAATTGGTCTCAACCCACCGGGAGCAAAGGCAAAGGAAGAACACCAAGGTCACACGACAACTAAGAACCCAAGAGACAGAAAGGGCCACTTGAACCAGAGACCTACATTATCCTGAGACCAGAAGAACTAGTTGGTGCCCGGCCACAATCGATGTCTGTCCTGTCAGGGAACACAACAGACAACTCCTGAGGGAGCAGGAGACCAATGGGATACAGACCCCAAATTCTCATGAAAAGACCATACCTAATGGTATGATTGCGACTAGAGGAATCCCAGAGACAATGCTCCCCAGAACTTCTGATAGCACAGGACAGGAACCATCCCTGAAGACAAATCATCAGGCATGAAAAGGACTGGTCAGTGGAGGGGGAGAGAGATACTGATGAAGAGTGAGCTAATTAAATCAGGTGGACACGGGAGAGTGTGTTGGCAACTCTTGACTGGAGGGGGGTGGGAAGATAGAGAGAGAGGGAAGATGGCAAAATTGGCACGAAACGAGAGACTGTAAGGGCTGACTCAATAGGGGGAGAGCAAGTGGGAGAAGGGAGTAAGATGTATGTAAACCTACATGTGACAGACTGATTGGAATGGTAAATGTTCACTTGAAGCTTAATAAAAATTAAAAAAAAAAAAAAGAAAGAGAAAAAAAAAAAGTTGAACATAGAACTAACATATGAACCAGCCATCCCGCTCCTAGGTACATACCCAGAAGAAGTGAAAGTAGGAACGCAAACTGACCCCTATACACCAATGTTCACTGCATTACTTTTACACTAGCCAAAATGGGTAAACAGCTGAAATGACCATCAACAGATGAATGGATAAAGAGAATCTGGAACATGCATACAATGGATTGTTACTCAGCCATAAAGAGAAATGAAGCCTTGAAAACATCATGCAGAGCTCAATAAAAAGGCAGTGGCAAAAAGACAAACACTGTATGATCTCACTTATATGAAATAAGCAAATATATAGAAACTAAAGATTATTAGTGATTACCGGGGGGAGAGGGAGGGGGAAAGGGGAGTGCTTTGCTTAGGGGGCACTGAGTTTATGTCAGTGGTAGAGGAGTAATTTGGAAAAGGATAGTGATAATGGTTACACTGCAAGAAGAATGCAATCAGTGTCACTGAGTTATACCTGTAGAAATTGCTGAATCGGTGAACGCTTTGGTGTGTATATTTTCACCAAAATAAAAGAAAGCCCTATGGATCACAACAACAAAACATCAGCAAGGAAGCAGAATAACTAAACATCATCATGAACCAACTGGATCTAACTGACATCTATAGAACACTCCACGCAACAGCAGCAGAATGCACGTTCTATTCAAATGCACATGGAACGTTCAGCAAGACAGACTACATCCTGGGTCATAAAAAAATCCCTAATGAATTTAAAAAAGAATTGAGATCAGAGTGTCTTCTCTGACAAAAACAGTATTAAACTACAAATTAGTAATAGAAAGATAAGAGGAAAATCTCCCAGAACACGGAAGTTAAACAACAAATATCCACTTAATCATGGGTCAAAGAGCAGAATTTCCAGCTACTTCATATCCAGACAAGGGAATTGGGGCTATGGTCTCAGTGACTTTTATCCTCCCTTAGCTGGGTCCATAGCACGGCCTGGACCTCATGAAGGATTTGCTGCTCCCCAATCACGTTCACCTAGCTCAACAAGTCACTGGGATGGGGAATCAGGAGAGTGGCAGACCCTGAATCACGGGCCCGCCTTCTCCCCACCAAGTCCTGCCACATGACCCCATCACTGCCTCAGTAGCCTTACCTCAGGTTTCCATAGGAAAAAGGACATGCTCCTATCACCTCAGCAGAAGAAGCTCCATCCACAAGGCTGCTCCTCATGGCTGTTCCACTCTGTTCCCAAGGAAGTATGGCATTTTGACCCTCAGAGACCAACACCATTCAGGCTGGAAAAAGCAAGCAGGACCACATGTGTTTGCCAACTCTCCAGTGCCTTCCCAGAGCTGAGCAGGTAAAATGTAACTCCTGACCATGTCCTACAAGGCTCGGTGTCCTCTGGCCCCTGTCTTCCTCGCTCCTTTCATCTGGAGCACGGTCCCCTCCTGCACTCACTCTGCTACACTGCCCTTCCTCATCCCAAATGTGCCAAGTTACTTCCCACCCCAGGGCCTTTGCACATGCTGCTCCGCCTGGGACATGGGAGGCTCTCCTGTCATGAGCTCTCTCTTGTTCACATTTGAGGTTGCAATCTGGGTGTAATTTTTCAGAGGAGTTTTCTGTGCTCCCACCAAAACCACTGCCATCCAGATTAGAACCCCAGTGCTATTCTGTCTCATAGGAAACCAAATTTTAGCCCGTGATGCTACTTGAGAAAATGTGCTTGACAAAAATGGGGAAGTTCAAGTAAAGCAGATGGCACACTGCCTGGGACATAGTGGGTACTTGCTCAGTCCCGGTACCAAACCCCCACTGGCCTGGCTCCCTGGTGCAATCCCCTTGGGCAGCTGAGGAGAGAAGAAAGGAAATGACTCACCTAAGTCCTGTCAGCGGTGAGTCCTCAGGCACTAGGACTCAGGCAGAGCTCCGGAGGACTTGCTCCGGTGTCCCTCCCTGTAGGCCCACAGTCACCGAGTGCCTCCTCTTTCAGCAGTTCCAAGAAGGTCAGGACTCCCAGGTCATGTGCACACCTGATGTGAACCCACTAGGCCCAATGACGCCACAGGAAGGCACAATCATTCAATGGGGAAGAGTGAGCACTTTTCCCCACCAAAACTCCATCAGAAAACTCCTTTCATGCCACTCTCTACCTCAGACACGGCCCCGAGTCTGTTAACCTGATGTGCATGAGTGGTTTGTTCTCCATCTTGGAACATTTCCAAAATGCTATGACACAGTGATGATCTTAAGGTTAAAATAAAATCTCTGTTAAAGAAGGAAAAGAACAGAATGGGAAGGAAACAAACATTTGCTGCCTCTCTACATGTTCTCCCCACACATCTGGAGTGTGCCCCTTCCAAGCAGAAGTGTTAAGAGCCATTGAGGGGTTCCACCAGCACTCTGTTCCCCCTCATCGTCCTCTCCGGAAGACCCATCATCATGTTGTGTGCTTCTCTGGGAACCACAAGGACAACCCAGACACCCAATTCACGGGCACTCCTGATGTTAGCTCTCCAAGAGGGGCCCTGAAGGGGTAACTAAAGACACACTGACTCTATGGAAATGGGGTGACAACTTTTCCCCTGTCCCATCTGCACTAGACAACTCTACCACACAGAAGTGGCACTGAATCTTATACACAAGGTGAGTTTACTTTCCTTCCTGCTGTTACGTTTCCAGAAGCTCTTTAGGACAGAGTTATACTGCTTAGGGCTAGATATACATTTCCGGTGGGCAGTTGAATATATGTCTTTGGAACCTAGGAGAAAGTTCTGAGATGACGACACGGTGTGTGGGCTTGCAGGGCCTGGCACAAAATAGACAATCCATTAAATATTTGTTAAATAAAGGCATAGGGCATGTAGAATACAGACTCATCAGCCTTTTTTCATCCTTACGTATTTCTCTAATTCTAGGGAAGATCATTCTGTAGAAACTGTATGAAATACTCCATTTTCAACCCAACAACCAAGGCACAGAGGTATTAAAAAACTTGCCCAAGATCACACAGCTAACGTACGGGAGAGGCAGAGCCTTAACCACGTCTGTATTGTGTTGAAGCCCATTGGTACTAACCTCGAAGATAGTTTACTATGCAACAGTGGATCTCTAGAGCCTCCCCCAGGACTGGGCACTCAGTGAATTCCTCCCGCCCTTAATAAGCTGTCCAGCATCCCCCAAAAAGGACAGGCAGGAAGCACTGGACTTCTTGTGGTCTTTGGTTGCAAGAATATCCTCACTACCTTCACCCTGTCACATCTGGTTTGGGACCTCATTGAAGAATGCCTGAGATCAGCAGTCCTGAGGGACTGGTTTAATCCTGGGATCCTCCAGGAATTTGCTCTAAGGCTCAAGCCAGGTCACTTAACTGCTCTTTGCATTTTATGTATAAACCAACAGAACTGCTTATATATGCCTAGACTTTGCCTTTCAAGCAGTCTCAGCTTTGTTGCCATGGAAACTAAGAGATGGAGTCAAAGAATTAAGATTTAAAATTTGGGCTTCCTTGAACTTGGAGAGGCAAACATAAATCGCATGCAATAACATTCCATGTTTTGCCTGTTGTTGTTTCTTTGTTCATTTTTGTTTTTCAGTAGAAAGCGGTTTTATTTTCTCATTTGCACATTGAAATATAATAAATTATTACTGCATTGTGATGGTGTGATTTTTTTCAAGTTCACAGACCTCTGAAACATTTACACAATTCAACAGATGAATCAAAGGATTTGAATAGAACAAATAGCAAAGTTGATTTAAGACCTATAATTAGAACTTTGTTTCAGAAGGAGAAAGACCACACATTCTTCTTGTGCATCCATACAACATTTTTAAAAAAATCAGTTTCCTGGCCACAAAGAAAACATAAAAAGATTCCCCCCCCAAAAAAAATTAAACAGGCTATACTCTGTAACTATAATTCAAAAATCATCAATACAACTACAGACACACAGATTTTATGGAAAAAAAAAGTCCTTGGTATAAAACAGGAAACCTGTACTTAAATTACAAATTATTTAGAGATTAATAAAAACAACCAGATTTCCTATCACAGCCCATAAGAAGTCATAGCCTTAATTGCTTTTCCTACTAAATATGAAAGAGAGAAAATAAACTAGTCATTCAATCCAAGAAAATAAAAAAGCAATGCTTTTAGAAAATAAAAGTAAAGCAGAAAGTAAATTCATTGAAACACCAAAATGAATAAGGCAATAAAGCCAAGAACTGATTCTTTGAATAAATAAAAAACACTAACCTCTACCAAGCTGGATGGACTGAAAGGAGCAAGAAGAAAACCAAAACATACAACACAGAGAACACAAAGAAGGTGAAACCACAGATTACAGCTAAGATTAAAAGTCTTGTGAAATAATATAATTTGCAATTTGTGCCAATAGTATTTAAAATCTGCATGACAAAATATTTTTGAAAAAATTTAAATCACCAAATTTAAAATCAACAAGAGGTAGAAAAGCTAAACATGCCTATGTTCATAAAACATATTGAAAAATGGCTGAAAAAACTACTAATAAAATAAAACCTGCTATAGATTTTAACCACCAGTTTTCTGACAGTTTGTCATACGGTGATGGCTTGCGTGTTGCTGTGATGCAGGAAGCTATGCCACCGGTATTTGAAATGCCAGCAGGGTTACCCATGGTGGACAGGTTTTAGCTGAGCTTCCAGACTAAGACAGACTAGGAAGAAGGGCCTGGCAGTCTACTTCTGAAAAAACTGGACAGTGAAAATCTTTTGAATAGAATCAAACCATTGTCGATATAGTGCTGAAAGATGAGCCCCTCTGGTTGGAAGGCATTCAAAAGATGACTGGGGAAGAGCTGCCTTCTCAAAGGAGAGTTGACCTAAATGCCGTGGATGGACTAAAGCTTTTGGGACCTTCATTTGCAGATGTGGCACAACTCAAGCTGAGAAGAAACAGCGCCAAACATCCATTAGTACTTAGAACACGAAATGTACAAAGTACGAATCGAGGAAAATTGGAAGTTGTCAAAAATGAAATGGAAGGCTTGAAGATGGATATCCTAGACATTAGGTAGCTGAAATGGACAAGTATTAGCTATTTTTAATCAAACAATCATATGGTCTACTATACTGGAAATGATAAATTGAAGAATGAAAAGAATATATCAAGATCTATCTTGAAGTACAGGATAATATCTATATGCCTACAAGGAACGCCACTTAATACGACTAATATTAAATTTACACACCAACCAGTAATGTCAAAGATGAAGAAATTGAAGATTTTTACCAACTTCTGCAGTCTGAAATTGATCAAACATGCAGTCAAGATGCAACGATAATTAAGAGTGATTGGAAAGTGAAAGCTGGAAACAAAGAGGAAGGATCAGCAGTCGGAAAGTATGGCCTTGGTGATGAAATGACACGTGGTAGAAATTTGCAAGACCAATGACTTATTCATTGGAAATACCTTTTTTCACTAAGTAAACGATGACTACACACATGGACCTCGCTGGATGAATATACAGGAATCAAATCAACTACATCTGTGGAAAGAGATGCTGGAGAAGCTAAGTATCATCAGTTAGAACAAGGCCAACTACAGAACAGACTATCAATTGCTCATATGCAAGTTCAAGTCGAAGCAGAAGAAAATGAAAACAAGTCCACGAGAGCCAAAGTATAACCTTGAGTATGCCGTTACCGTCGGGTCGATTCCGACTCATAGGGATGACCCTAAAGGACAGAGTAGAACTGCCCCATTTGGTATCCAAGGAGAGGCTGGTGGATTTGAACTGCTGAACTTTTGGTTAGCAGCCGTAGCTCTTATCCACTATGCCACCAGGTTTTCTGACCCTCAGTATATGCCACCAGAATTTAGAAGCCATATCGAGAATAGGTTTGATGTATTGAACACTAATGACTGAAGACCAGAGAGTTGTGGAATGAAATCAAGGACATCAGATAGGAAAAAAGCAAAAGGCCATTAAAAAGACAGGAAAGAAAGAAAAGACCAAAATGGATGTCAAAAGAGACTCTGAAACTTGCTCTTCAGCATAGAATAGCTAAAGCAAATGGAAGATATGATGAAGTAAAAGAGATGAACAGAAGATTTCAATGGTCGGCTCGAGAAGACAAACTAAAGTGTTATACTGAAAAGTGCAAAGACCTGGAGTTAGAAAACCAAAAGGAGAAAACATTCTCAGCATTCTCAAGCTGAAAGAACTAAAGAAAAAATTCAAGCCTTGAATTGCAATACCGAGGGATTCTATGGGTAAAAAATGGAAGGATGCAGGAAGCACAAAAGAAGGTGGAAGGGATGCACAGAGACACTGTATTAAAAAGAATTGATTGGCATTCAGCCATTCCAGGAGGTAGCATATGATCAAGACCCTATGGTACTGAAGGAAGAAGTCTAAGATGCACTGATGGCATTGGTGGAAAACAAGTCTCCAGGAATTGACAGCATACTAATAGAGATGCTTCAACAAACAGATGCAAACCTCGAAGTATGCATTCATCTATGCCAAGAAATTTGGAACACAGTTACCTGGCCAAGAGACTGGAAGAGATCCTTGTTTGTTCCATTCCAAAGAAAGGTGATCCAACGGAATGCGGAAATAACAATAATGAAAACATTAATATCACATGCAATTAAAATTTTGCCGAAGATAATTAAAAAATGGTTGCAGCGGTACATCGACAAGGAACTGCTAGAAATTCAAGCCAGTTTCAGAAGAAGACATCGAACGAGGGATATCACTGCTGATGTCAGATGGAACTTGGCTGAAAGCAGAGAATACCAGAAATATGTTTACCTGTGCTTTATTGACTATGCAAAGGCATTCCATTGTGTGGATCATAACAAAGTATGGATAACATTGCGAAGATGGGAATTGAAGAACACTTAATTGTGGTCGTACAGAACCTATACATGGATCAAAAGGCAGTCATTCAAACAGAATAAGAGGATGCTGCATAGTTTTAAATGAGAAGGGGTATGTGTCAGGGTTGTATTGTTTTCACCATATTTATTCAACCTGTGTCCTGCGCAAATAATCTGAGAAGTTAGACTATATGAAGAAGAATAGGGCATGAGAATTGGAGGAAGACTCATCAACAACCTGCGTTATGGAGAAGACACAATCTTGCTTGCTGAAAGCGAAGAGGACTTGAAGCACTTACTGATGAAGATCAAAGACCACAGCCTTCAGTATGGATTACACCTCAACATAAAGAAAATAAAAATCCTCAGAACTGGACCAGTAAGCAGCATCATGATAAACAGAGAAAATATTGAAATTGTCAAGGATTTCATTTTATTCAGATCCGCAATCAACAGCCATGGAAGCAGCAGTCAAGAAATCGAAGATTGGGCAAATCTTCTAAAAATACCTCTTTAAACTGTTAAAAAAAAAAAAAAAAGCAAAGATATCAGTTTGAGGACTAAGGAGCACCTCCCCTAAGCCATGGTATTTTTGATCTCCTCATAATCGTGCAAAAGCTGGACAATGTATAAGGAAAAATGAAGAAGAATTGATGCCTTTGAAAGTTGGTGTTGACGAAGAATTTTGAATATACCATGGACTGCCAGAAGAAGGAACAAATCTGTCCTGGAAGAAGTACTGCCAGAATGCTCCTTGGAAGGGAGGATGGCAAGACTTTTTCTCGTGTACTTTGGGCACGTTATCACTAGGGACCTTTCCCTGGAGAAGGACATCATGATTGGTAAAGTAGAGGGTCAGCAAAAGAGAAGATCATCAAGGAGATGGATTGAAATTGTGGCTGAAAACATGAGCTCAAGCACAGCAACAATAATGAGGAAGGCGCAGGGCTGGGTAGGGTTGTACGTAGAGTCACTGTGAGTCGGAACCAACTTGACAGCACCTAACAACAACAAGGAAGGAAGGCAGGGAGGTAAAGAGGGAGGAAAAAAGAAAGGAAGGAAGAAAAGAATCTCTATTGAAGTCAATGGATTATTTTAATTGTGGACAAAATAGTTAAGAAAACCAAAATAATAAAAATACATTCTGTTGTTTACTCTAATTTATTGACAGAAAGAAAGACGGTGTGTTGAGTGCAAGGTGCACCATCAGCTCTTATTATTAAAAAGAAGTGTTTAACTGCTAGCTGAATGGTTGGCTGTTTGAACGCACCCAGAGTTGCCTAGGAAGATAGTCCCAGTGATCTGCTTCTGAAAGGTCACAGACTTGAACACCGTATGGAGCAGTTCTACTCTGCAATGTATGGGGTCACCGCGAGTCATAATCGACTGGAGCCAACTGACAACAACCAAATCGCCTTGATGAGGGAAGATTCTTCCTTGCCTACATACATACGTGGTTCACTTGGAGGACTGCTGTAAACTTTGGCTCACCTACATTGACACCTCTCCATTGGCGATGTTTTGTGATTTCTAGACTAATATTGGTGCATGAAATTGGACTGTGCATCTTGCGCCAATAATAATTTTCATTCCTAAAGAAGTGTCACCTAACTAATATTTTCTTTGTGACTATATGCACATCTGTTTGTAGAACACGCTTCCTGATCAGGTCTTCTTTCTTACATTTATATTTTTATTACACAAGTGTTATCAATTCACCTAAGAAAAATTTGAAATAAGTAAAAATAATTTTAAAAACTTCATTCCTTCCAGTAGTTACAGTTACCCTTTTTTCTAAGTCATTCCTATTTTCCTCTTTGCATTTAAACCATTATTTCTCAAAAAGGAGATGATGCTTTAGTACATATAGATCTGATTATTTTAAACTAGTGTATAATATCTCATGTGATGGAAATATTGTAAATTATTTAACTAATATATTCATGTACATTTGGGATATTTCCATTTTCTGTTATTACAAACAATATTGCAATGAACATACACATACACCTTTGCTCACTTTTATGGATTTTTCTGTTGTATAAATAGAAAATAATTCATTTCTCATTCAAACGTATGGACATTTATATATTTTTAACGGATATTGGCAAATAACCATTCAAAGGGTTTATAGGAAATGATTCTCCTAACTGCAATAGTAGATGAGATTGACTGATTCTCTACAACAGTGGTTCTCAAATTACACCTCACATTAGAACTACCTAGGGAGCTTTTCAAAATATTTCAAGGCCCAAGTTCCTCTCCAGATTATTAAATCAGCATTTCTGGGAGCAGGGGCCTGAGTAGGAGTATTTTCTCAAAGTCCCCCAGGCGATCTTAATGCAACCCGGGCTGAGAATCACTTTTTATGTAGAAACACTTGCACAAACATGTGTGTCTGTGTGCATGTGTGTATGTGTGCAGACTTCTGGCTTTGGAAGAAAGAAAATAAAAGCCAGGGAGTCGAGAACCCTGGCACTAAAATCACAGCAAATAATAAAGTTGGGGCTTGTATTCAAAACGACTGTTTACTTTGGCCTGCCCTGTGGGTGACCTACTTCTTCAAAAGTGGAATTTATGTCAATTCTCAGGCTATATATTGGAAAGTTCTATCCAGGGCCTTCAATAAATCGTGCGAAGCCTGATTGAATCTTTTGAGTAACAATTTTTGGATCTCCTTCAACTGGAAAAAGTCAGTAGACACTGATATTGTCAGTGGTAGCAATATGCACAAAGGCAGTGTAGTCATTAGACATAAGGTTCCTCTGAAAGACAGAAGTGGTCTCACAACTTTTAACAGGAGAAAACTTTTTCCAAATACACCCTTCCACAAAACCCCAAAACTAAGCTGCTTTGATTGAAGGTGGATGGAGCACACAGATCCAACCCACTGAGCCTCCTCCTGAACCTCTTCAGTGCCCTATAAGCCATTTCCAAGGAGTCCTAGGACTTGAAGGAACACAGATTGGAAACCACTGACCTGGAGCAGAGCCTCCCACTGGTATGCTGGGAATGGGTTACAGGTGTGCCAGATTGCTGCTTCCCGAGGTGCTCAGAGTGGTTGCCGTGGGGACTGGGGTGGCTAGAGGGGCTGGGGCGGCTGCGTTCAATGGGGAGCAGACCTGTCTGTTTACCCCGGTACAAGACTTATCATTTTCTATGTATGCCCTGATGTGGTCAAGGTTGGGCAACACTGATCTAGAAAGCAGAAATATCAAGTATATAAGCTGTGGCTATGAAGTAATGACCCTGGTGTCTTTTTTTGACTCAGAAACTGGTTTTAAAGGTGGTTTCTAATGTTTTGATTGTTTACAACTTAAGGGTATGGCTTCCTACGGGGACTATTGTATAGTGTTCATGTGCACTTACATTTTGATGTTTGTTGAGGAGTACAACCAATCTCATGACACACTGTCACATTTGGTAGACTACAGATGGTTCTTATAAAAGATTAATGCCTTCTATTCATAATAAGAACATTATTTTTTATTATTCACAATAAGAATGGATGCCTTTGAATTATGGTTTTGGCAAAGAACATTGAATATCCCTGGGTGGCCAAAAGAACAAACCAAATTGTCTTGGAAGATGAACAGCCAGAAGGCTTCTTAGAAGGGAGGATGGAGAGACTTTGTCTTCTGTACGTTGCATGTGTTATTAGGAGGGACCAGTCTCTGGAGAAGGACATCATGCTTGGTAAGGGAGAGGGTCAGCGAAAAAGAAGAAGACCCTCAATGAGATGGACTGACACAGTGGCTGCAACAATGAACAGGCTCTAGTGTAACAATGATTATGAGAATGGTGCAGGATCGGGCAGTGTTTGGTTCTGTTGTACATAGAGCCGCTATGAGTCAGCAGGAACTGGACGGTTTGGTTTTGATTTGGTTATTTTGGGTGCTCCAACCCAAGAACCACTGCGTTTAGTTTGCTAAACGAGGTGTTAAACATACACAAGTGGCTGTCCCATTTTGCAAGTTTCTGAAGTAGTCCTCTCTTTCAGGGAAACCTTGGCAGTGGCTATTAAGAAGGGCATGAAACCTCTAGGAGAGAGGTGGGCAGAACACTTTCGGAAGACCTATTGACAGAGGACAGAAGAGCACCCAGCTGAGAGTAGGCCTCTAGAGATAAGCTAAGGGGGCCCTAAGATCTCTCAAAGCAAAATTTGCATGTTGCTTGACTGAAGACTTTTATCAGCTCATGATTATGATCCTGCTCTGGAGCCTATTGTCCGGAATGACGACCAATCTCTTTAATCTGAAGAACTAGAAATACTTTTATATGATCTTCATAAAACTGTATCTGGGAAGCAGCTCAGCTCACTGCAAAACTTGCACTTGTCTCACGAATAACCCCCCATTCTTCGGTCTCATGTTGTACCTACCATTTGCTAGTATACTGACTGTGGTTGTTGCTCGAGTGTTGGTCCCTAACAGAGTTCACGTCCTGAACTCTGTAACATCCTGTCAGCACGGTTAACTCCTCCTCTTCTTTCTTTAAATCTAGTTCACAAAATATAAAGTGGTACAAATTTTCTGGTTGTCAGTTTGGTAATACTTCCACGGGCCTTAAGTTGGAAAGGGCAGCAGCAATAAGGGGGTTAGGGCTTAGAATTTAACCTTACTCAAAGAATCTAATCCTTGCTTGAGGTTCCTGAGAGAGAACGCCTGAAACCTTGAAATTTCCCTAATGGTTAAAGAGTCCTCAATAAGGACTCAAGACCTGGAAGGTTATACCAGAGAGGAGATTCAGGGCTGGGAAATGGCTAGGTCAGAGGGACTCCACCTCGTGATAATGACCTCAGGAAGACATGATCCGAGAATCTCACCTCATGATCACCTCCTGATATCAACCAACCTCAGGCGAGAGGGGCTGGTGTTTGCATTACGTAAGGAGACCACCAATAGGAGCTCTGGACACTAAATTTCCACCAGCTTCCTGGTTGGTGAAAAACATCTGCTCTCAGTGACGTGCCCTGTTTGGGACATGGAAACTCTACGTTGGAAACCTTCCCAGGCCTTGCCCTGTCTCTTCTTTGTGCTGATCCTGCTTTGTATTCTTTATTACAAAGCTGAGATCATAAGTATAGCGCTTGGTATGAGTTCTGTGAGTTGTTCTAAACACTCATCACCAAGGGACTGATTAAATGTGGTATAGCCATATAAAAGACTTGGTTTTTTTTTGCAGCTGTTAGAAAGCATGGTGCATGACAACTCCAAATTTTCCTGACAGAAATTAAAGAAGGTCTAAAAAAAAGGGGGGAGATATATTTCGTTCATGGATCAGGAAACTCAATATTGTTAAGAAGACAGTTCTCCCCCAAATTCATCTATTGATTCAAATCTAATGCAACCAAGCACCCTGCACGTGTCTTTGTAGAAATTGACAAGCTGATTCTAAACTGCATATGGAAATGACGAGGTGAAATAGCCAAAATAACTTTGAAAAAGAAGAAAGAGGACTCACACTGTCTGGTTTCAAGACTTATTATGAAGGTACAGGAATGAAGACAGTGGGGCACTGGCATGGAGATAGACAAGTAGGTGAAAGGAACATAGGAAAGGGTCCAGAAATAGACCCTACATACATGGACAACTGATTTTTGACAAAGGTGCAAAGGCAACCCAGTGGAGAAAGAAGAGTCTTTTAAGTAAATGTTGCTGGAACAATTGGATATCACCATGCAAAAAATGAACTTTGATTCATAACTCACACCATGTACAAAAATTAACTCAAAATGGGTCATAGACCTAAATGTCAAACCTAAAACTATAAAACTTTTAGAAGTAAATATGGACAAAAGATTTGCACATAGTCTTCACTGGAGATACATGGATGGCAAACATGCATATGAAAAGATGTTCAACATCATTACTCACTAGAGAAATGCAAATTACAACCACAATACCATATGGCTAAAATGAAAAAAGACTGACCACATCAGGTGTTAGCAGGGATGGAGAGGAATGGGAACCCTCACACACAGCTTGTGGTAATGTAACATGGCACAGCCACTTAGGAAAATGTAAAAGTGAAATGTATACCTACTATATGAGCCAGCCATTCCACTCCTTGGCATTTACCCAAGAGGAATAAAAGCATATGTCTACCAATGTTTACAGTACCTCTATTAATAATCTCCAAAAGCTGGAAACAACCCGAATGTCCTTCGACAGGAGAATAAACAAAATGTGGTATAACCACGGAATGGAATACTACTTGGCAATTTGAAGCAATGAACTATTAACACATACAACATGGATGAATGTCTAATAATTATGCTGAGTGCAAGAAGCCAGTAACACCCCCTCCCCCAAAAAAGAAAAAGAGTACACGCTGTATGAATCCTTTGATATAAAATCATAGAAAATGAAAACTATGTGGATACAAAGAAGATCAATGGTGGCCGGGGGTCGGGGGAGGAGAAACAAAGGGAGGGTTGGGAGGGAGGGATTACCAAGGGGCATGAAGTAGCTGTTGAGGGGAGACAGATATGGTGACTATCTTGATTTTGGTGATGGTGACATGCATGAATACGTATGTCTAAACTTACCAAATACATGCAGTTTAGTATCTGTCAGTTATACCTCAATGAAGCTATTAATAAAAAGCATGTGACAGATCTCTACAATAATGAATTAGGAAAATAATGACGAGGGAAAGGCAAGTTGCAGAATACCACTCTCCCATTTTTGCAAAAGAATAAATGTGTTCATATGTATACTAGAAAATATGCAAAGAAAAAATCGGAAGCCTACATACCAAAATACTACACGATTCAAAAATATGCTGTATAAGTACATTTATTGACATGGAAAGATTTTCACAATATACTGCTAGGGAAAAAGCATGTTACAAACAGTACTGAGAGCATGATTTCATTTAACTGTGTAAAAGTCTTAAAGCGTATAACCCGATACTTTCACACACAGAATCTTTCTCTTTAGCTCAGACCATGGGCTGTACTTCCTGCCATAAGACTTACAGAACTCAGCCACAGGCCAAACTCCTGGGAATACTTTCTGGGCCATACAGACTTCCAGAAATCACTATCTTGTGGGTTGAGACAGCTGCCATTCTAGGTCGACTGTCGCAGACACTGCTGGGCCAAACCCATCTATTCATCCCAGACTTTTCTCCTGACCTCCAGCCAGGTGGAGCCAAAAGCCTAACTGACATGGCCAGATTGGAGAAATTTAAATGTTAAGAATTGCAAGCCCGGCAGGGACATCATCCACAGCAGAATTGAGCCATTCAAACCAAATAGTCCCTGAGCTTTGAAGACCACCATGGGAAAAAGTGAAGGGGGACTGTAAGGTAGTGTGGTGAGAGTGGGTTTTGGTATCAGACAAAGATGGTTACCAGACAAAACAGCTATGCCACCTGCCAGCTGTGGGGATGTAGGAAAAAATTAAACCCCTCGGATTCTCATTGGAGAGTACCCAGATTAATGACTTACGATAAAAAGAAATACTCGTAGCCTACCCAACAGGATCATCGGGAGAAAGAGACAGAAAAAAAAAACCTGTAAAATGTGGTGCCAACAGTGTCTGACATAGAGTAGGCACTCGGGGAATGTTTCCCCTGTAAACCTCCTTCTTTCCTTCTGTAAGAGATGACACTGACATAAACCAAATAGCCTGACAATATGAGAACTCCAAATGTGGTACCGAGATAAAAAATTAAATAAACTAACATGACATTTTGACTGAGACTCAAGTCCATTTATGAGTTGTAGAATGAGTTGTGTCATGCAGGTGGAATAGGGAAAATAGTTTTTCCTTTTACATTAAACAGTCTACACTGTAGCAATCCCTGCTCCCTTTAAGGATCAAGAGGGCACGTTTGGCTACGAGCATACATACGCTGTCGGTACTGGCGCTTATATTTCTGTGTGTATATGCCTTATTTCTAAAACTAGACTATAAACTCAAGGGTTTTTTTGTTATGTTTTGTTTTGTTTTGCTTTTCATTTTTTGCCATGTGAAGCCACAAATGGATCTATGTAGATACTAATGAACAAGCTAGCTTACTTCCAATGTTGGTTCACGATCTCCTTACGGAAAATGCTACACATCTCCCAAACTAGACAGGATGAAGATCAACAGGTATTTTCAGCTCAAGGGGTAATATTCATTTGATATCCAAATATGATCTAGCTCAAACCCAGAGGCTGTCACAAGTAACATCACGTTAAAGATGCAATTTATAATGTGCACATGGTGATAACCACAAGGCTCTTTGGGAACATACGGCCTATTAAAGTTTGGAGATTGTTCCAAGTTTTCTCTTTTATTTCTGGCTCATTTTACAATTTTTCAATAATCGTTTTAACTTCACGGAACACGGCCTTGAGTTCATTATAACTCACGGGATTAACAACTACAATCGATCCCCTTCTGATATGCTCCTTTATGTTAACAAATATGGCCACGGCAGTAACAAGATTGGCTTTTGCCTCTTTCTGGTGAAAGATGAGTTTTAATGCTGACAATACCTCAATGTTCATCATGTCTCTTGCTGCAATGGGATTTTCAGACATATTCAAAAGTACTTTCAAAACCAGATTTCTGGTTTTATGATTTCCCAGGGATAGCATACGGGAAAGCTCTGGAAGGTAAGCGGCAACAATGAAGTGATGGTTACGGTCAGCACTCAGCTGCCCTAATTCCTTTAATCCAGATCGCTGACCAGGTGAGTTCAAGGGAAAAGACACGGTTTCCTTACACATATGCACAACATGTATTATATTCCTGCGTTGTCTTTCCTCCACAGAAATGGGATTCAGAGTAATTTCAGCCTTTCTTGTCATGTCCGGGAATTGAAAATCGAGCAAGCTTTCAATAACAGTCAGCACACCCATCTCATTAATGAGCTCTTGGGCAAGGGGATGAACCTTGATGATACCCATTGCAATTTGAGCTATTTTATGAATGACAGGATCAGCATTTGACTTAAGTAAGCTAACAAGTTTTTCAAAGTCCTCAGAATTCAGGCGGCATTCCATTTTGCAAGGGCAAGGAAACGGCCTAATCCCATTCAGCTCCCTGATCCTGATCTGCCCTCTGATCTTCTCTATGGCCTGCGTGCAAGTCTCAGAATCAAATGGGTACGCGTCTATAGACTGTAGGCATACGGAAGTGCCCTCACGAAGACCGGCTTCTGCCGCAGGCAGGGAACCCGTGTTTTTCTCACCTGAGGACTGGGCAGTATATGAAAGAGGCCTTGTCCTCGACGGGACCTGGTATCTAGATGCCAACAATGCCGGAATTTCAGCAGGGGCGTTGGGCCAGATAGTTACCTCAGACCAGTCCTTGGGCCTATTTCTTTCATCAATTTCACATGTTACCCGGGGCTTAACTATCCTGTACACGGGTCTAGGATTAGGGTCAAAACTAATTTTATCTCCACCCCAGAACCACTTCCCAATAACGACTTCCCCCTCCTCCTCCTGCTCCTCCTCTTCGTAGTCCTCCCACTCCTCCTCTTCGTCCTCCTCCTCCTCCTCTTCGTCCTCCTCCTCCTCCTCTTCGTCCTCCTCCTCCTCCTCCGCCCCTGGCCTAGGCTTCCAGCTGGCCCCAGTAGCAGCCTCTATTCCCAACTCCTCAGTATTGATTGAGGCACCAATATCAGTTTCACCTTCGTCCTTAGCGTTCGTCTGATCACCACCAGCCTCTTCCCCATTCCAGAACCAGGAACCGATACTGGCGTCTTCCCCAGCCCAGAACCAGGCATCAGTATCAGTCTCATCTTTGTGTCTGGCCCCAGATGCAGCACTCTCCTCAGCCACACAAGAAAAACCAGATACCACAGCGGCCTCATCCTCAGCCCTCGGACCAAAGTCTGTATTCATCTCCTCCCCTGACCTGGCCCAGGATCTAGGCATGGCCTTAGCCACGCCTTTGACCAGAGCCGTAGGCTCTGACAGGGCTCTTGCCTTCATCTCAGTTACAACCTTAGTCTCAGACACTCCCTTCCTCTCTGCTACTGCATATGTCTCAAACCCTGCCTTGGCCTTGACTATGCCAGTAGCCTCCCTTTCTGCTTCAGCCTTTATGCTGGCCCCTTTCCTAGTTTTAGCATGGGTTCCACTCTTATTCTCAGACATGGCTGAAGTCTCGTTATATAGCCCTATTCGGTATCGGCCTTACAACTCAAGGTGTCTCGGGTCAGTGTCTTAACACTCTTTCACTGGGTCAGGCTATAGCCTTGGAAGCAACAGTCAGAGTCAATTGTCGGCTCGACAGTCACAGAGTCCCCTTTGAAAACACACAGCCTCTGTTAATGATACAGACAGAGGGCAGAGGCACACTCAGGCTGGAGGAAGATGACGGCTCCTGGGTGCAGACCTGCTCAGAGGGATGGTCTTCTGCCACTCCGAGGCCACCACAGCTACCACTGCAGATGGACCTGAGTTGGAAGAATGAAACGGGGCTCTGAGTCTCTTCCCACTGTACTGCTCTATGCACAAAGTCACATAGAGAGACATGAAAGAAAGAGCAGAGACTGACTGTGTGGTACAAGTCGATAAAATGCGTCCTCATTTTATCCCTTCCACGCTCCCACTACTCCCAAACAATACCTGGCCCAGGCCCTAAACACTCTTTCCTCTGCATCAAACAGGAGATCGGACCGTGGGAAAGCTTGCTGAGATGAGAACATGAGAGGCTAAGGAGCACCCAGCCCTTCTGACCCCATGCTGGTGTACACCAAACACTCCCCTACAGGTCTACCCAGGCAGGCCTCATTCTCACGCCAACCTGCAGTGATCCGGTGCGATTCTCTCCTCCTTCCTTGCTTCCAAAGTAGACAAGCTCTACAGCAGATCCACTGGCAGATCTATGGGCAAAAACACACAAGGGTGGTCTCTCAATCCAACAAACATCTGCCTTTCCAAATCCACAGCACTGGTTATGGAATATAGCCGACGTCCTTGGACCCTCTTGGCATCACTTCCTTCCCCATTTCCCACCACAGTATCTACCAATCGCTCTATAGACATGATCCTGGCTCACCCACCCCCATTTCCTGTACACAAATAGCGAGGGCAGAGGTGTCTGGAAAGCTGGAAGTCAATGGTCCAAGATGTGATCTGGCCTCACCCGACTGCCCACAGCCAACCCCCACCCACAGTCAACAGGGTACTCATGTTCATACCGACTTTGGATCCAAGTTAATAGTTAGTCTTCTTTCTTAACTTCCAAGAGAACAGCTCCCTACAGACATCTATAGGAAAGGGACAGAGCTATTGACAGAAAGACAGGGCACAAAAAAGAAGAAACAGAGGGATTAGCAGATGGCCCAACACCCATGAAAAGGGGTATAACATTAGCTTTTCTATATTCAAGGCCATATTAAATGCCTACCACCTGTCTAGGTCTCCTCCAGTGATTCCCCAGCCATCTCCCCCCCAGACACACAGCCTGTCTGAATACCCCTCCCCCCAACTCTGAAGTCAGCCACTTCCCAGGAGAGGGCACACCTCTTTCATTGACAAAAGTATGAGGTGTAGGAGTGGGTAGTAGAACACGGGCAACTATATTTAGAAAGCATGCAGAGAAGATAGTGGGAACTATTATTTCAATAATAGCATTATGTGCCCCCTCACCTTCCCCATGTGCTTCATACCTAGATCCTACCTCACTTACCTATGCGAGCCTGCCCACACAGCAGGGGTCCTCAGAAGATGTCCACCTCCCTACCAAAGGAGAGTCCTCCTCCTGGAGAATCAATACATAAAAAGCACTTGGCACATTATAAATTTTAGCCATTTTTATGCATTCTTATTGGCCATTAGTATTTTTACAGCCATGAAAATATATGATACAGGCTGATGTTTATTCACCAACAATGAAATTTGAGGTATTCTATAGGGTAGCTATGAGTTGGAATCGACTCGATGGTAATGAGTTTTTTTTTTTTTTTTGGTGAGTGAGACAAGAAGTTTACAAAACTCAGTGTAAGATGACATCTTATTTTTTATACATAAAATATAAATACATGCACACATGTATAAATATATAAATATCTGCATAAGAAAGCTTTTGGAAGAATGTGATCCTGAAGAAAACATTACTGGGGCTTATTTGTGGGTGGTATGTGTGGTGCAGTGAATTATAGCCATGTGCCACATAATGTCAGTTCGGGCAATGTCCAGCTGCATATAGGTCCATGGTCCCATAAGATTATATAGCACCAGGAGGAGGAGCCTGTGGCCCTTCCTGGATTGGAAGGCTACCGGAGGCAGCGAGTGGGTCTGCTGCTACGCTCATGTGAGTTGGCCAATGGGGTCCATGAAATGGGCAGATATGGGGGTGCTGCAGCAATACAGAGATGGGCTGAATCTAGACACATCCCTCTTGCACCCTCTGAGGCACAAAATGCCAATAAGGACTGCTCTGTCTGCCAGCATGAAAGACAGAGGTTGCAGATACCTATGGGGCAGATTTCCTGGGGGGAAGGCCCTGCACATAGCTGGCAAGTTTGTTATATTGGACCAATGACACTGGTTTCATCAGGTGGCTACAAATGGGTCCTCACAGGAATAGATAGATACTTACTCTGGACTGGGTTTTGCATATCCTGTGACAGATGCAAATGCCAAAAACACCATTAAGGGATTGGAACAAAAGATATTGTTCCAAGAAACACACTTTACAGCCCATAGGGTGTAGCAACAGGCCAAGAAACATCATAGTAAATGGACATACCATGTTGCACACCACTCTCAGAGTAATGGTTTGATAGAGAATTGGAATGGCCAACTCAAACATTTGTTATCTAAAACAGAGGGAGATAAAGGCATGAAGGGCTGGCTCACATGCTTTCATGAGTATGTGCTCACAGTTAACATGTGGAGGGCAAAGGGAGGATCACCACTGGACAGATTGCTACGATTCTCTGGGGTATCTGCGGAAGAGGGATTGGGGGAGGATGCTGGTGCCACCATACACTTTTTCCCCATGTCACCTAAAATTACTTATTTCCTGCTGGTTGCTACAGCCCCAGGACCAGGGATGCAGCTGCAGGCGCTGGAAGCAGGGGTGATCCCTAAGCAAGAGACTGTAACTATACCCCTGAACTTGTATGCCAGAATTCTCAAGGGCCTGATGGGATGGATTGTACCTTCCCCCATCTGGCAAAATTGGGGTTGACAGTGAATACTGCTGTATTGCCTAGTGGCTGAGATAGCCCACTAGTGTTATACCCAGGTAACCCCACCCAACACGAATGGGAGTGGATTGAGGGGGAAGCACTTGCTAGACTGGTGTTGCTACCAGCAATATGGACTAGCACAGCAGCTAAACCTGATGTTCTTTCCCAAGGTGAAAAAGTTTGGGTAAAAATAAATGACAAATGGAAGGAGGGGAAATAATAACTGAAGGTAAAGGAAGGAATAAACGGGTAATGCAGTAGGGGAAATCTAACATTATACTGATACCTCAAGAGAGACTCAGAGCAAGGGAATAATCTCTCAGGTAGATTTTATCAGAGGCCAGAAAGGGTTAATCTGAGATGACTTTTGGAGAACCTGACCAGAGCAAATGGATACCTGCTGCAGACCTGAATGGCTGGTACCTGAGTAACCTCACCCTAAGTACTCTGTGCCCTACTGAAGGACTGATTGTTAATGACTATTTGGGACTAGCAAAAGGATTGGGAGGGTGTCATGGATTGAATTGATGTCCCCCCAAAATAACTGTCAACTTGGCTAGGTCATAATTCCCAGTATTGTATGATTGTCTACCATTTGGTCATCTGATGTGATTTTCCTATGTGTTGTAAATCCTATGACTATGATGTTAATGAGATGGATTAGCAGCAGTTATATTGATGAGATCTACAAGACTAGATAGTGTCTTAAGTCAATCTCTTTTGAGATACAAAAGAGGGAAGTGAGCAGAGAGACATGGGGACCTCATACCATAAAGAAAGCAGTGTCATGAGCAGAGCGTGTCCTTTGGACCTGAGGTTCCTGCGGGGAGGAGCTCCTAGGCCAAGGGAAGATTAATGACAGGGACCTTCCTCCAGAGCCAACAAAGAAAGCCTTCCCTTGGAGCTGACATCCTGATTTTGGACTTGTAGCCTACTAGATTGTGAGAGAATAAATTTCCCTTTGTTAAAGACATCCACTTGTGGTATTTCTGTTATAGCAGCACTAAGTGATTAAGACAGAGGGAGAGGTTAATTCTTCAAGTATGAAAGGGCCAGTGGCTGGAAGAGCCAGGGGGTGGCCTGCGGTGCAGTGAATTACTTAATATCACCCTTCTGGCCATAATCTTTGTGACTCCCACACTATGATTTGGCGGGACTATGCAAATAAGGTGCTTATGGCCCCTCAAGGGGATTGGACTGCTTGCTGCTCATGCAAATAAGGTGAGTGGAGCACTTGTGAGGGTGGGACCATGCAAATAAGATATATGAAACCCTAGCAAGGATATTGGTCAGCTTTGCCATACCGCTAGGCTTAAAAGGAGGCGTGAGAGAGAGAGAGAGAGGAGGAGCTGGAACACAGAAAACAGCAAGATGGCTGCACAGCAGTAGCAAGAGCGATAGCAGCATGAGACTGCAGGAACCAGGAGACTGGCGCCAGACAGCTGAGGTGGGGCTTCCCTACCCACGGAGCTGAGAGTTTTAACACTTGCCCGAGAAGGCCCTGAACAGGGCCCAACAGCAGAGGGCAAGAAGAAACTATCCCGATCAAGAACTGTATCCTGAGTTGTTCCTGTTACTTCTGAGTTGTTCCTGATTCTGAGTTGTACCCTGTTACTTACTTAATAAACCACTTAACTCTATGTAGAGTTTGTGAGTTCTGTAAGATGTTGCAGTAAATTACAGAACCCAAAGACCAGAGGAAGAGTACTGAGGGGAGGAGGAGTAGATGATGTTAGACATGATGGGGTGGTAAAGTACTTTACAAAATTTGGACATTTGGGATATCTTTAACCTCTGTCTCATAGGAGCCAGTTTGTGTTAATCCTTATAAAAGAAATTATTTAGTATATTTTGGGGGAGTTATTTTATTTCATTTTCTATGTTATCTATTCTTACATCTATTATAAACACCTATTGGTCTTGCAATTATACGGAATAAAAAAATGGCAGGGAAACCTACGTGTTCTCATTCCCACCCATAGGAAAGCAACTCATCTTTCAAATGAGGAACATCCCCAAGGTACAGGAAGGGAGACATGATGTCAGGGGATCCCCTTTCACAGTATAACCAGGCCCATTTTCTCCATGTTCTAAACCACAGTGATTATTATCAAGATTTTAAATTTATGCCTAGTAAACTGACAAAAAACAAACAAACAAACATGGTAGCTGCCTTAGGCTGGGTTCTCTAGTGACGCAAAACCAGGAAAGTGCATATATATATATTCATAGATTTATATCAAGAGAATGGCTCATGAAATTATAGAAGCTGGAACGTCCCTGGTGGCGTAGTGGATAAGTGCTACAGCTGCTAACCTAAAGGGTTGGCAGTTCCAATCCGCCAGGTGCTCCTTGGAAACTCTACGGGGCAGTTCTACTCTGTCCTATAGGGTCGCTATCAGTCGGAATCGATTTGACTGTACTGGGTTTGGTTTGGTTTGGTGGAACATCCCAAGTCCATGGGTAAGGATAGATGCTTCTTCTGATTCATATAGCTGCAGGGGCTGATGAATCCAAGATTGGCAGGTCAGACAGCAGGGCTATTGCTCACAGGCTGCAGAGATGGGTGAATCCCAAGATCAGCAGGGAAGACAGCAGGTAAGCTGCTAGCTCAAGTCCCAAGAAGTGGAGGTCAGATGAATGGGAGCCAGGTGCAGGATCCAGAGTAAGCAAAAGCCCACGAAACTTGCCAGGAAGTCCACTTATATATTCAATGCAGGTCACACCCCCAAGGAAACGCCTTTTCAACTGATAGCCTACTCACAGCAGATCCCATCATGGAGGTGATCATATTATATCAAATCTCATCCTGGAAGTGATCACATCATCATACGACTGCCAAGCTACATCATAACTGCCAAACCACTGAGGATCGTGGCCCAGCCAAGGTGACACATAACCTTAATGATCACATTACCTCGGTTTCTGTTATTGTGCTTTGCCCTGATTAACAGTAAGCTCTTACAAGAGGAGGTAGTGTATACTGTGTAGCTGTATGGACTCGGGAGCCACACAGCCTTGTTCAAGTTTTGGCCTTGCAAATTGCTTTCTGTGCCTCAGTTCCACTATGATTAAAGTCGGTTACAAAGTACCTCCTCACAGGCTGTTGTGAGGATTGAATGAGTAAGTATAGCTTTGGCATATACAACAGTGTTGGGCACGGAGGAAGTCAGCAATAAATACTAACCATTTTCAACATTATTTCTATTCTAAAATTTACCGTTAGTGTTTCTACTGCCACTTTTATTATTGTGTGGATTTATCTTGATAGACATGGACTGACTTTCAGAATATGATGTTTATTGGAAAAAAGCAGTTCAGAAAATTGTAAGTAATATCATCTCATTGTTGTCCTTAAGTATACAAGTGACATTTATATAGTAAAATTTCTGAAAACAATACCTATATTCAACTCTTAACGGTGCCTACCCATGTGTAGTAGACTTTTACAAGTTTTAACTACTTTTTTCCTTTCTTGAATTATCTGTTTTTACCTACATCAAACATGTATTGGTTTTGAAAGTGAAAAAAAAGGGTAAGAACAATTAAATATCTCAGCTTGCTATGGGTCAGAATCAACTCGATGGCAACGGGTCTGGTTTTTGGTTTTCTACCCATAAATAGAAGGAGGCCTGGTGCTGCAGTGGTTAAGTGCTTGGCTGCTAACTGAACGGATGGTGTTTTGAACCCATCATCCAATCTGCAAGAGAAAGCTGAGAGCCAATTAAAAAAGCACTGGGAAAAATATTTGTAACTTATATCTCCCACAAAGTGTTGACTCACTTCTATATCAAAGCTTAAAATAGAAAAGCATAAAAACTAATTACCCTTTCAAAAACGTGTAAGGACAAACAGATATATGCAGACCCATGTTCATTGCAGCACTGTTTACAATAGCAAAAACATGGAAGCAACCAAGGTGCCCATCAATGGATGAATGGATAAATAAATTATGGTATATTCACACAATGGAATACTACCCATTGAAAAAGAACAGTGAGGAATCTGTGAAACATTTCATAACGTGGAGGAACCTGGAAGGCATTATGCTGAGTGAAATTAGTCAGTTGCAAAAGGACAAATATTGTATAAGACCACTATCATAAGAACTTGAGAAATAGTTTAAACTGAGAAGAAAATAATCTTTTGTGGTTACGAGAGGGGGGAGGGAGGAAGGGTGGGAGAGGAGTATTCACTAATTAGATAGTAGACAAGAACTACTTTAGGCGAAGGGAAAGACAGTACACAATACAGGGGAGGTCAGCACAATTGAACTAAAACAAAAGCAAAGAAGTTTCCTGAATAAACTGAGGGCTTCGAACGCCAGTGTAGCAGGGGCAGGGGTCTGGGGACCATGGTTTCAGGGGACATCTAAGTCAATTGGCATAATAAAATCTATTAAGAAAACATTCTGCATCCCACTTTGAAGGGCGGAGTCTGGGGTCTTAAACGCTAGCAAGCCGCCCTCTAAGATGCGTCAATTGGTCTCAAACGACCTAGATCAAAGGAGAATCAAGAACATCAAGGACACAAGGTCATTACGAGCCCAAGAGACAGAAAGGGCCACATGAGCCAGCGACTACATCATCCTAAGACCAGAAGAACTAGATGGTGCCTGGCTACAACCAATGGCTGCCTGACAGAGAACACAACAGAGAACCCTTGGGGGAGCAGGAGAGCAGTGGGATGCAGAACCCAAATTCTCATAAGACCAGACATAATGGTCTGACTGAGACTGGAAGGACCCCGGTGGTCATGGCCCCCAGAGCTTCTGTTGGCCCAGGACAGGAACCATTCCCGAAGCCAACTCTTCAGACATGGATTGGACTGGACAATGGGTTGGAGAGGGATGCTGGTGAGGAGTGAGCTTCTTGGATCAGGTGGACACTTGAGGCTAGGTTGGCATCTCCTGCCTGTAGGGGAGATGAGAGGGTGGAGGGGGTTAGAAACTGGCGAAAAGGACACGAAATGAGAGCGTGGAGGGAGACACCAGGCTGTCTCATTAGGGGAAGATTAATTGGGAGTGTGTATCAAAGTGTATATGGGTTTTTGTGTGAGAGACTGACTTCATTTGTAGACTTTCACTTAAAGAACAGTAAAAATTATTTTTAAAAAAAGTGTAAGGAATCTCAACAGCTAACAGAAAAAATGTAAATTGCCTTAAACATGCAAATTGTCTTTAAACATATATAGAGAGGCTCAAACTTGCTTTTACTAACAGTGATGCAATTAAAACTACACTAAGATAATGTTAGGAAGCCTAGGTGGCACGATGGTTAAGTGCTCAGCTGCTACCCGAAAGGTTGGCAGTTTGAACCCACCCAGTGGTTCCCTGGAAGAAAGACCTGGCGATCTGCTCGCATAAAGATTACAGCCTAGAAAACCTTACGGGACAGTTGTATTCTGTCACATACGGTGACTATGGGTCGGAATCGACTCAATAGCAATGGGTTTAAAGATACGTTGAAGTCCTAACCTCCCGTACCTGTGGGCGTGACCTTGTTGGGAAATAGGATCATTAAAGATATTATTAGTTTACATGAGGTCATACTAGAGTGGGTGGGCCCTAATCCAATATGACTCGTGTCCTTATAAAAAGAAGAGAACGGACACAGAGGGACCTACAGGGAAGCGGCCACGTACAGTTGGAGGCAGACATTGCAGTGATGTACCTACAAACCAGAGAACACCAAGAATTGCCAGGAACCATTAGAAACTAGGAAGAGGCAAGGAAGGGCCTTCCCCTAGAGCCTTCAGAGAGAGCATGTCCCTGCCGACAAGCTGAATTCAGACTTCTAGTCTCTAGAACCATGAGACAATAACACAAATGCTTTGTGCCTGGCTGCTAATCTACAGGTTGGGGGTTCAAACCTACCCAGTGGCACTGCAGAAGAAAGGCCTGGGGATCTGCTTCCATAAAGATTACAGCCAAGAAAACCCTGTGGAGCAGCTCTACTCTGTAACACATGGGATCACCATAAGTAGGAAGCAGTTCAACGGCAATGGGATGGTCCTCCTGCAAGTTAATCCTTGCTGCATATTTCCCTGAGCCTTGAAAGGTGATTTGCTACACACAGGGTTGAAAGCTAACACTGCATATGAGGGACAGACAACTGGATGAGAGATAGGAGACCTACCTAGGCCCCAGTGCCACACCTAACCCAGTAAGTCTAGGGAACCTTGGGTAAGGCACCTGGCCTCATCTGGCCTCACCTGCCCAAGGGGCGCAGAGTAGCCCTGCTCCTAACCAGCAACACCTCAGGGACAGGGGAGTGGGATTCCCATCTGAAAAAGCGCTCCGAGCTCCTCAAAAGGAAAGTAATTCACCATGGAAGTCCAGGGAATGATTTTAACACCCAAGCCATCTACTGCATAGTAACAGTGACGATCACTACCTTTTCATTTTTATAATTATTAACTTTTTGTTTTAATTACAGAAACATCCTCTGCTACATGGCAAAATCACTACTGAGGCATAGTTTCCACCCAGAGAGCTATGATTGCTGCCTAACATCAACCACCATGGGTTGCCATCATTCGACAAGTGCCTTTTTCTTCTTCCTAACTGGACTGGCTAGGAGTACAGTACTGGAGACGTGCTCAGTTCAACCCCTAGCTGTGTCACTTACAAACAGTGTGACTGAATACTTTACTTCACCTTGCAGTATCTCAATTGCCTCATCTTGAAAACTAGGATTATATAATACTCACCTATAGAAGAGAAAAAGTTTTAAAAAATAAATGGTCAGACTGCGGCGGGGAAAACGGTGGACCAGAAGGCAGGAGAGGAGAAGCCGGAGAATCTGCAACGAGCTGGAGCCACAGGAGGACCTGAAGAAGAAACAGAAAAACCTGTGAAAACTGTTTCTTCCAGTAATGGAGGGGAAAGCGCCAGTCACAGAGAGTATTGGGAGGAAAAGTGTTACTGGACCATTGCCTGAAAGTAAATTTAGATAAAATTAAATACAGCTGGTTTTGTCATGGGCATTTGTTTTGTTTCAAGCCATAAAGCAGTTTTGCATTGCTATCAGTAGATACAGATGCTTAGCTCTTTAAATGTAACCATTTTTTTGAAATTTTAGGTAAACAAATATTTGATATAGCTCACGTCATCTTAATGGGTCTTGTCTCCCTTCACTAGTCTTCAAAGAACAACCATTTGCTACCAAAGTAAATCAGTATTTTGAAAATAAAAATAAATGGTCAGGAATAATATTATTCTCAGAATTCTACTACAGAGAACATTGGGACACAGTGAAATGTGGGTTTATCCCTGCTTGCTGGTACATTTCCATCTATGCTATCTGCTAGCTCTGCTATTATGCTAACGTCAGAAGCATGGCGTTCACAGAAAGACGGAGGCAAAGGCAGAAGGAGGAACCAACATTTGCTGAGGTGCACAGATGCCACACACTGTAGGGTTTTATTTTCAGACTTGTTCTCTCCAAATCCTCAAAGCAATGCTCTGGGGCAGGCATCATTACTTCCCTTGCAGATGGGGAAATGGGCTCAGAGAGCAAAGTGCATTCTCATCTCTAGGGAGTTGTCAAAAGGACACAGAGGGCAACTTGAAGGAGCTTCCACTGGCCACTTTGGGGACAAAACGAACATGAAAACAATGATAGCAATAGATGGTAAACCTTTGAGTAAAATAGGAATCTATGAGTTTTACTGATAAAAATTAAAACACACATGAAAAGAGAGGTATACGGATAGATGAGGGAGAAAGGGAAGCTGTAGTCTACATTGGAAGGATAATTAGTAAATCTAGACAGAATTAGGAAAGCAACACTTGACAACTGTCATAGTTATAAGTGGTTCATGGGAGAATCATAAATGGGGGCTCAGTCTGCACCAAATCCCACAGCAGTCATGGAGCCCTCTGGTACCCACAGAGGCCACGTAAACCCAGGGAAAACAACAAGCCTCACTTGGTTCCTAATATCCCCTAGGAACTCAATGGGACCGACATGATGCACATTAACTGCCTCAAGTATTCCTCACCATAAACACTCCCCGCAGCTGCGGTGACACACACACACACACACACACACGCTCTCTCTCCAGCTGCAGAGATGCACACACATACATGCACACATGATCTCTTCCCCTCTCTGTCCCTTTCCTCCCAAGACCCTCTCTCATCGCCCCTACCTGTGTATGGAAACACCTCCAGGACACCCCTGGAGAAGGACACCAGGCTCCCTCAGGCCGGCAGGGACCACAACAGCCCGTCTCTCTCTCTGACGACACAGCAGGACACCGAGTCCCAAAGCAGGAAATCACCCCTTGGCTCTGGGGCCCCTTGTCTCCCCACACCCACGGCGGAGCACCCACCTCCTCTGCTGAGTCCCAAACACCTGATGGCGGGAACCTGCTCCTCTTACCGGGTCTTCTCCTTCTCTATTGAAAAGTCGTCACGGTCGCCATCTTTATGTCGGTTTCTATGGCAACCGCGAAGCACCGGAAACGCCTCCGCTCAGTTGTCCCCCCCCTTCATCTGTCGCTGAAAGCAGAACACCTGGGCCTTTCAGACCGCCACCTGACACAGCGTTCTAATTAGAGCAACTAGACAGGAACCCTATGGGGCAGTTCTACTCTGTCCTGTAGGGTCGCTATAAGTCGGAATCAACTCCATAGCAACAGGTTTTAACAGGTACAGACAGGGACCCAGGTGATCGGTGAAGTCTGCCCAATGTGGTGGAAGAAAGCACGCTCCTGTTGTCAGAAATTTTGTTTGCTTCATAAAGAGACCAAAAGCAAACCCGTTGCCATCCCGTCAATTCCGACTCATAGAGACCCTATAGGACAGAGTAGAACTGCCCCATAGGGTTTCCAAGGAGCGGCTGGTGGATTTGAACTGCTGACCTTTTGGTTAGCAGCCGAGCTCAGTGAGGTGTCCCAGGGTTACCTGGCGATAAGCTAGCCCTCTGAGGGTGAGCATATAAAAATCACGCACCATGTAAAGCAGTGACCCATCTGTGGCAGAAACCTAAGAGACCGTCTACAATCATGTGACTTAATGATCTAGGAACATCTACAAATGCCAGGTAAGGAATGTCAGAGTTATTTCAGGGAGGCAGGCCTAGAATATTAGAGTCGTTTAGTAGGCAAAAACCCAGTCAATTGAACCATAGGAAGGTTTGTCTAATTGCTCAGCTAATGGTCTCAGTTTATGCCTCAGAAAATGCCCTGACATAATATTAGGGTGTGAGAAGGAAGCCTGGTGAGTGAGCATGTGTGTATGCTGCATCCGAAATGGGAAATGTGGGGCCCGAGAACACCATACACTGCTGGAGGAGTACAGATTGGTACACCCTGTTTGCAGAGCCCTTTGGCACCATCTGTTGGAGAAGAAAGAAGTCACAGTGAGCTGTAGCATTCTTAGGTATGGAGCCTAGGGGGGCATGGCTAATGAGAGTAGGATAGTGGAGAAGTCACCTGATTCAATAAATCTCAGAAGCACTATTTTCAGAGGGAAGACGATAAGTTTCAATAAGTGATATAGAAAGATATTACTTATATACTTAAAGTTAAAAATACACAGAGAGATTGTGTTTTGTTTAGGGATGTATTCATGGGTAGTAAAATATGGAGCAAAGCATGGGAGTTGTAAACAAATTCTGGACGGTGGTTCCTTCTGGGGGTGAGGCAGCCAGAGAGGTTACACAGGGGCATCCACGCTACAATGTTTTACTTCATAACCTTGGTTGTGTGTACATATTTGCCTATTATACTACTTACTACACTTTTTTAGGAACCTGGTGGTGTGGTGGTTAAGAGCTATGTCTGTTACTGAAAAGTTCGGCAGTTCTAATCCACCAGCCATTCCTTGGAAACCCCAGGGCGAAGTTCCACTCTGTTGTATAGTTGTTATGAGTTCGAATCAACTAGATGGCACTGGGTTAGGTTTTGTGTATTTTATACCTGTTTAGGAATCCTGGTGGAACAATGGTTGAGAGCTACAGCCGCTAAGGAAGAGATCGGCAGTTCAAATCCACCAGCCGCTCCTTAGAAAACCTATGGGGAAGTTTTAGGCAAAAAAAAAAAAAAAAATTTTTTTTTTTTTTTATGGAGTTGGTATGAGTTGGAATCAACTCAACAGCAATGGGTTTGGTTTTTGGTTCTGATACCTTTTTAAAAGTCCGAAATAAAACATATTTTACATGAATAAAAGCTCAAATGGTCTTTATCCCTGATGAAAAATTAGTAACCCGTCATCTAACACTGCTATGAGTATACTGATAACCTTTAATCCCACCATACAAGGTAAAAACTGCTTCCAGGGGGATATATTTCGTCCCATTTTTTATTTATACATGGGATTGCGTGCACGCGCACATGCGGGCACGCACACACACATTGTATATGTGTTGAATATGGATTCTACCTAAATAAAGTGTATTCGTTTTCTCTTGGAGTGTAACCACAGCTTAACAACTGAAAGCCACACCCAGTTTTAGCTCACAGACCTTGGGTCCGAAGGACCCAAGGTATGGCACAGTATGGCTGTCTTCTCTGTTCAAGGTTTTACAAGGCTGCAATCAAGGTGTTGGTGTCAGCCGGGCTGCATTCCTCTCTGGAGGCTCCAGGGAAAAATCAGCTTCCAAGGTCATTCTTGTTGTGGGCAAAATTCATTTCCTGTGGCTATGGGACTGCAGTCCCCTGTCAGATGGGGGATGCTCTCAGCTCCTAGAGGCCGCTCCTATTCCTTGCCATGTGGACACTTCCATCTTCAAGTCAGCAAAGGCACGTTGAATCCTTCCGGTGCTTTGAGTCTCTGACCTCCCTTCCTGTGTACAGCCAGAGAACTCTCTCTGCTTTGAAGGGACTCATCTGATTAGGTCAAGCCCAGCTGGTTAATCCCTACTTTTGTTGAAGAAGATGATGGTGAAGATGAAATCCTGTCCCTTGGGCCAGGAGGCCTAGCTGTGGGGTCAGATGGATCAGCTGGTCCCTGAAGTGGTGTGGGGGCCCAGACAGAAGCACAAATGTGGCCATCTGGAAAGATGATCCAGACGGAAGGAAATGAACATATACAAAACAGCTATGGCAAGAGGCACTGTACATGTTATCATCCTTAATCCTCACAGGTATTCAAGTTAACTATTATTGACCCCATATTCAGATCAGGGTATGGGAGTTAGGAGATGGTTAAGTAAATCAGAGGAAGAGCCTAGTAAACTGCTCCTGAGCTAAACCTAGAATTACTTATAAGTTCGCCCATTGAGTCCTGAAGCCTCGCCTGCTGCAAATGATCTGATCACCCTGGGCACTGGCACTGGATCCTCTCCAGGGTATTGCTAAGTATCAGAGGCTGTGCTAGGTGCTGGGATAACAGAGACAAAGACCCCGTGATTATTCCGTTAGTGATGTGTCCGCTATGTTTCAAGTGCCACTCAGAAAGAGACAGTAGTGTAAGCCCCCTTATTTCATATCTGGACAGTTATTGTATGACTCCCCACTTCTGCTCCTCACTCTCTTCTCTGTCATCATCCTCTCTCTAGTTCACTGTGCACACAGCTGCCCAGAACAGTTTCCCGAATCCAGGTCTGATCTCATCACCCAGATGCTCTCCGAGGCAGCCCACTGCCTCCCAAGAGAACTACAAACTCCTTGCCCCCAGCTGGCGTTCAAAGCTCCCCACTGCATGGGCCCAGCCTGCATTTCCAGCCTCATGTCCTGTGTCCTCCATGCCCCAGTCGAGCCTCACTTTTATCTATTATTCCTTTAACACACGCGGGGCCTTCCCAGCACTTTACTACTAATCATAACACAGCGCCCACATGGTGTATATACAGGAGGGTGACACTGAGAAATCACGTTCCCACCAGAGCATGAGGGGTGAAAAGGCTATTATAGGGTGATGTAATTGGACAGTTTATTTTTTCCTTATCTCTCATTTTGTAAACTGTTAACAAAAAGCATAAATAACTGTGTAATAATAACCAGGAAAATACTCAAATGTGGCGTGAGGGCAGAAATAAACACCCCATCCTTTCTGAATCAGCTTCACATCAGAGGCCATCCCTAAACCAACAAAGGGACTCAGGTGGCTGCTCACAGTAATTTTTGGACCTGTTCTTTCTCTCTAGCTTTTTTTCTAGAGAACTAACTCTCTCAGTGCTGTCGAGTCCATTCCGACTCATAGCTACCCTACAGGACAGAGTAGAACTGTCCCACAATTTTATAATTATTCAAACATATTAATTGCCCCTGACCACCAGGTCCTTTCCTGCCAGGCCCACTGACCCCCCTCCACTGACATCCGGCTTGGACATGTGACTGTTGTGGTTGCAGCACTGCACCGTAGACTTTTCAGGTCACTGGCCTTTTGAAAGCGGATTGGCAGACCTTACTTTCGAGGCACCTTTGGTTGGATTTGAACCCCCAGCCTTTCAGTTAGTAGTCCAGTGCTTCACCATTTGCACCACCTAGGGACTCGCCATGTGACTACATGTGGCCAGTTAAATCGGGGAGGAAATGGAGTGTGCCCCTTCCAAGCACAAGTGTTAAGAGCCATTGAGGGGTTCCACTAGCACTGTTTCTCCCTTGGTCTCATCAATGCCCCAGATTTCTTGTAATGTGGTTGAACTCATTTTACCCTCAGTAACATGAGAATGAAAATACCAAACCCATTGCCATCGAGTCGTTTCTGACTCAAAGTGCCCCGTAGGGTTTCCAAGGAGCGGCTGGTGGATTCAAACCGCTGACCTTCTGGTTATCAGCCTAAGGTCTTAACCACTATCCCACCAGGGCTCGATGAGAATATAAATATTGAAATGATGACAGAAACACTTCAGAAGAGGGAGGATAAATGCTTTTGGTTGTAAAGACTGGGAGGTACCAGTTATCCTTGGACCCCTGTTGCGAGTGGCTGGTTGACCTGAGTGGCGCCACCAGTCCTTAGGCCCCTGATGTGGGTAGGTGAGGACCCTGTTAAATAGGCAAAGTGGTGGTAAATATCAAACACCTGCCTCTCCACCGCACAGCTTAAACAGTTGTAGTCTGCCAGCAAAGGTCTATTCTCCTGAAATAGGCCCACACAGGTCCATTCTGGTGAGGAAGGTATTCAAATTCCATGGACCGCTTATGCCTGGACAGGAGCTGCTTTTGTCCTGAGCTCCCCAGGTTAGTGGAGCTGGCAAATTATCTTTTCACCCTGTTGTGAATTTATTCCTTCTCCAAGTCCAGGAGCATGGCTCAGGGCGCTGAAATGGGCCTATCTCAGGCTGAAGGTGGCTTGGCGGGCGGGGGGGTGGGTAAGTAAAATATATGCAAATACTTAGCTTTTCCCAGAGCACCGTTCTTCCCTGTGTCCAAAGGTATGAATAGGCTGTATGGCTGGCTGCTTCTCCCTGAGGAAACTGCGGTCAAACGCTACTACCAGCCTACTGCAGCTGCTCCTGGGTATGCTGCCCGAGGGATCCCAGGGATTCAGGTCCGGTAACTCCTCTCTGCTTCTGAACTGACTCTCCCTCCCCCTGCCACTCAGTCGGTTTTCTAACTTTGCCTTTGATATTCAGGGCTCCTAACTTACCATAAATGTAATTGTTTCACTTGATTTTTCAGGTCTTTGTTGTAACAGGGATAGCCAGAAGCATCTGGATATACCACCATCTTGGCCCCCCCAGGCCATAAATCTTTTCGGATGCACACTGCCACACCTTTCTTCTGCAGAGCAATTGGCGTGTTTGAATTGCTGATATTTCCGTTAGCAGCCAAGCACTTTAACCGCTGCACCAGAAAAAAAAAAAAAACAGAAGGGCACCTTAATTGTGTATAGGCATACATGAAAATAACAGGACTTTCAACAAAAGGTAAACAGTTATTTTTTGATCAATTTTCTGATTATATTTTCATCTCCGTATGCGTGTCTATTTTAAACATTTATAAAACCAAGTGTGAATTACTTTGATGATCAGAAATACAGCCCCTAAAATCTTTCTTTGTAATTTAGTAAATATTCTAAACATACAAAATGGTACACAGAAAAAAAAATTAAAATTTTTATTTTATTTTTATTTTTTTTGAACAACATAAAAAGAACTTGTTCCCCCTAGGCAGGTACAGAAATGAGCTTTACCAGGAGATGTGCACAGGTTTCACTAGGTGTCATTGTGGGCCTTGAGCTTTTTACAACACTCGCTGGTTTTGAGATTCATTGCATCCTCATTCCTATAGCCTTATTTCATTCATTTTTATTTCCATATTGTATTCCACTATACGATTATACCAGAATTTGTTATTCAGAATAATGTGTCAATGGGCATTTGGGTTCTTTTCAGATTTGGAATATTAAAAGGAGTGCTGCAAAGGCCTTTATGTAAACTTGTCCTCGTGCACACCTTTTGGGGGTTCTGCGTGTACCCCTGTGGGTCCACGTGGAGTGTGATCAGGGAGACACAATCTGCTAGATAGTGTTTAACTGCACTGCAAAGTCATCGTACCAGTTTACAATCCGACCAGTTTTCTATGGGAGGCCCTGTTTCTCTACATTGTCCATCTAAAAAAGGGAAGGTTAAATGCCTGGGTCCAGTCATGGACATTGACTGAAGCACATGTGGGTTTCTGTTGCAGCTCTTCCTCTTAGCTGTGTGACCCAGGAGCATGTACCTAACCTCTCTGGGACTCAGTCTTTTCATCTGTAAAAGGAAGTCCTGATACCAAGCAGAATACCTAGAACATGTAGTTGTTGTTGTTAGGTGCCCTCGAGTCAGTTCCGACTCATAGTGACCCTATGTACAACAGAACAAAACACTGCCCAGTCCTGCGCCATCCTCACAATAGTCGTCATGCTTGAGCCCATTGGTGTAGCCACTGTGTCAGCCAATCTCGTTGAGGGTATTCCTCTTTTTTGCTGACCCTCTACTTTACCAAGCATGTCATCCTTCTCCAGGGACTGGTCCCTCCTGATACCTTGTCCAAAGTACATGAGACCAAGTTTCGTCATCCTTGCTTCTAAGGAGCACTTTGGCTGTACTTCTTCCGAAACAGATCTGTTCATTCTTCTGGCAGTCCGTGGTGTATTCAACATTCTTCACCAGCACCATAATTCAAAGGCATCAATTCTTTTTTGGTCTTCCTTATTCATTGTCCAGTTTCACATGCATAAGAGGTGATTGAAAATGCCATGGCTTGGGTCAGGGATACCTTAGTCCTCTAAGTGACATCTTTGCTTTTCGGTTCTTTAAAGAGGTCTTCTGCAGCAAATTTGTCCAATGCAACACCTTATTTGATTTCCTGACCTCTGCTCCCATGGGCATTGATTGTAGATCCAAGTAAAATTAAATCTTCGACAACTTCAATCTTTTCTCCATTTATTATTATGCTGCTTATTGGTCCACTTATGAGGATTTTCATTTTCTTTATGTTGAGGTGTAATCCATACGGAAGGCTGTGGTCTTTGATCTTCTTCAATAAGTGCTTCAAGTTCTCTTGACTTTCAGCAAGCAATGTTGTGTCATCTGTATATTCCTGGTTGTTAAAGAGTCTTCCTCCAATTCTGATGCTGCGTTCTTCTTCCTATAGTTCAGCTTCTCAGATCTTTTGCTTCTCATACAGACTGAATAAGTATGGTGAGAGGATACAACCCTGATGCCCATCTTTCCTGACTTTAAACCATGCAGAATCCACTTGTTCTGTTCAAACAACTGCCTCTTGGTCTATGTGCAGGTTCCTCATGAGCACAATGAAATGTTCTGGAATTCTCATTCTTCCCAATGTTATCCATAATTTGTCATGTGCACAGGTTGAATGCCTTTGCATAATCAATAAAACACTGGTAACATCTTTCTGGCATTCTTTGCTTTCAGCCAGGATCCATGTGACATCAGCAATGATATCCGTTATTCCATGTCCTCTTCTGAATCTGACTTGAGTTTCTGGTGGTTCCCTGTCCATATACTGCTGCAGCCACTTTTGAATGATCTTCAGCAAAATTTTACTTTTGTGTGATATTAATAATATTGTTCTATAACTTCCGCATTCTGCTGGATCACCTTTCTTTGGAATGGACACAAATGTGGATGTATTTCAGTTGGTTGGCCAAGGAGCTGTCTTCCAAATTTCTTGGCATAGATGAGTGAGCACTTCTAGTGCTGTATGCCATTGTTGAAACATCTCATTTGGTATTCTGTCAATTCCTGGAGGCTTGTTTTTTGGCAGTGCCTTCAGGGCAGCTTGGACCTCTTCCTTCAATATCATTGGTTCTTGATCATATGCTACCTCCTGAAATGGTTGAATGTTGACCAATTAATTCTTTTTGGTACAGTGACTCTGTGTATTCCTCCCATCTTCTTTTGGTGCTTCCTGTGCTGTTCAATATTTTTCCCTGTGGAATCCTTCCATATTACAACTCGAAGCTTGAATTTTTTCATCCATTTTTTTCTGCTTGAGAAATGCCAAGCATATTCTTCCTTTTTTTTTTTTTTTCTAACTCCAGGCCTTTGTACATTCCATTACAAAACATTACTTGTAAATCCGCTGTTCAGTTCTTTTACTTCATCATTTCTTCCATTCACTTTAGCTACTCCACATTCAAGAGCAAGTTTCATAGTCTCTGCGGACATCCATTTTGGTCTTTTCTTTCTTTCCTACCTTTTTAATACCTTTCTTTCTTCATGTTTGATGTCATTCCACAACTCGTCTGGTCATTAGTGTTCAATGTGTCAAATCTATTTCTTGAGATGGTCTCTAAATTCAGGTAGAGTATACTCAAGGTCATACTTAGGCTCTCATGGACTTGTTCTAATTTTCTCTACCTTCAACTTGAACAGGCATACGAGCAATTGATGCTGTCTTCCGCAGTCAGCCCCTGCCCTTGTTCTGACTGAGGATATTGAGCTTTTCCATCTTCTCTTTCCACAGATGTATTCAGCAAATGAAGGTCCTGAAAGCTTGACTCCATCCTCGTCATTAGGGCCAACTCTACTTTGAGGAGGCAGCTCTTCCCCGGTCGTATTTTGAGTGTCCTCCAACCTGGGGGGCTCATCTTCAGGCACTATACCAGACAATGTTCCACTGCTATTCATAAAGCTTTTACTGGCTAACTTTTTTCAGAAGTAGACTGCCACACCCTTCATCCTGTCTTAGTCTGGAAGCTCAGCTGAAACCTGTCCTCCATGGGTGACTCTGCTGGTATTTGAAATACTGGTGGCTAAGCTTCCAGCATCACACAGCAACACTCAAACCTCCACAGTATGACAAACTGACAGATGTGTGGGGAGAACATGTAGAGACAGCAAATGTTTATTTCCTTCCCATTCCATTCTTTAACAGAGATTTTATTTTGACCTCAGATCATCACTGTGTCTTAGCATTTTGGGAATGTTCCAAGGTGGAGGACAAACCACTCATGCACATTAGATAACAAATTTGGGGCCATGTCTGAGGTTTTGAGTGGCATGAAATGAGTTTCTGATGGAGTTTTGGTGAGGAAAATGCTCACTCTTCCCCACTGAATTATTGTGCCTTCCTGTGGCCTCTTTGGGCCCAGTGGGTTCGCATCAGGCGTGCACATGACCTGGGAGCCCTGACCTCCTTGGAGCTCCTGAAAGATGAAGAGGCACTCGGTGACTGTGGGTTTGCAGGGAGGGACACTGGAGGAAGTTGTCAGGAGCTCTGCCCGAGTCCTAGCGCCTGAGGACTCACACTTGACAGGACTTGGGTGAGTCATTTCCTTTCTTCTCTCCTCAGCTGCCCAAGGGGATTGCACCAGGGAGCCAGGCCAGTAGGGGTTTGGTACAGGGACTGAGCGAGTACCCACAACGTCCCAGGCACTGTGCCATCTGCTTTACTTGAATTCTCTCCTTTTTGTCAAGCACATTTGCTCAAGTGGCATCATGGGCCAAAATCTGGTGTCGTATTAGACAGAATAGCACTGGGCATCTAATCTGGATGGCAGTGGTGTTGGTGGGAGCACAGAAAACTCCTCTGAAAAAATACACTCAAACCGAACCTCAAATCTGAATACAAGAGAGCTCACGGCAAAAGAGCCTCCCATGTCCCGGGGGAGCAGCATGTGAATGGTCCTGGGGTGGGAAGTAACTTGGCACATTTGGGATGAGGAAGAGCAGTGTAGCAGACTAAGTACAGGAGAGGAAAGTGCCCCAGATGAAAGAGTGAGGGAGGCAGGGGCCAGTGGACACAGGGCCCTGTAGGACATGGTCAGGACTTACATTTTACCTGCTCAGCTCTGGGAAGGCACTGGAGAGTTGATGAACAGGCATGGTCCCACTTGTTTTTGCCAGCCTAAAAAGTGTTGGTCTCTGAGTGTCAAAATGGTGTACTTCCTTGGGAACAGAGTGGAACAGCCATGAGGAGCAGTCTTGTGGATGGAGCCTCTGCTGCTGAAGTGACAGGAGCATGTCCTTGTTCCTATGGAAACCTGAGGTAAGACTAGTGAGGCGGGGATGGGGTCATGTGGCAGGACTTGGTGGGGAGAAGGGGAGCCGGTGATTCAGGGTCTGGGACTCCCTGATTCCCCATCCCAGTGAGTTATTCAACTAGGTGAACATGATTTGGGAGCAGCTAATCCTTCATGAGGTCCAAGCCGTGCTATGGACCCAGCTAAGGGAGGATAAAAGTCACTGAGACCACAGCCCCAGTGCCCTTGTCTGGATCTGAAGTAGCTGGAAATTCTACTCTTTGACCCATGATTAATTAGATATTTGTTTTTTAATTTCCTTGTTCTGAGAGATTTTCCTCTTATCTTTCTCTTACTAATTTGTAGTTTAATACTGTTTTTGTCAGAGAGACACTCTGATCTCAATTCTTTAGGGATTTTTCTATGACCCAGGATGTAGTCTGTCTTGCAGAAACTTCCATGTGCATTTGAATAGAACGTGCATTCTGTTGCTGTTACATGGAGCATTCTATAGATGACGGTTAGATCCAGTTGGTTCATGACGATGTTTACTTATTCTACATCCTTGCTGATTTTTTTTGTTTGTTTGTTTTCGTTGTGATCCATAGGGTTTTCTTTTATTTTGGTGAAAATATACACACCAAAATATTCACCAATTCAGCAATTTCTACAGGTACAACTCAGTGACACTGATTGCATTCTTCATGCGGTGTAACCATTATCACTATCCTTTTCCAAATTACTCCTCTACCACTGACATAAACTCAGTGACCCCTGAGGAAAGCATTCCCCTTTCCCCCTCCTTCTCCCCCCTGGTAATCACTAATAATCTTTAGTTTCTATGTATTTGCTTATTTCATATGAGTGAGATCATACAGTATTTGTCTTTTTGCCACTGCCTTATTGAGCTCTGCGTGACGTTTTCAAGGCTCATGTTGTGGCATGCATCAGGGCTTCATTTCTCTTTATGGCTGAGTAACAATCCATTGTATGTATGTTCCAGATTCTCCTTATCCATTCATCTGTTGATGGACATTTCAGCTGTTTACCCGTTTTGGCTAGTGTAAAAAGTAATGCAACGAACATTGGTGTATAGGGGTCAGTTTGCGTTCCTACTTTCACCTCTTCTGAGTATGTACCTAGGAGCGGGATGGCTGGTTCATATATTAGTTCTATGCTCAACTTTTTGAGGAACCACCAAACTGTTTTCCACAGTGGCTGTACCATTTTACATTCCCACAAGCAATGGATGGGGGTTCCAGTTTCTCCAAAATCTAGCCGACGCCTGTTGTTTTCCAGTTTTTTTCTTTGCTTTTTTTTTTTTTTTATCATTGCCATTCTAATGAGGCTGAGGTGGTATCTCATTGTAGGTTTGATTTGCATGTCTTTTTTTAATGGCTAATGACATTGAAGATCTTCTTATGTACTTGTTGGCCATTTGGATAGACCCTTTTGTGAAATGTCTGTTCAAGTCCTCTGCACATTTTTTGATTGGGTTCTTTGTCTTTTGGTTATTATCTATTTTGGATATTATACCCTTATCAGATTTAAGGTTCCCAAAAATTTTCTCCCAATCTATAGGTTTTGTTTTGTTTTTTATATTGACCTGGTGTTACACTGTGTGGAAGCCCACGTTTGTTTCACCAGTACCATCCTGCTGAAAATTTCCTTCCTGTATCAGTTTTTCTATTACAAACAACAGTATACTTAACACCCTTGCTCATATATGAGCAAAATATCTTTGTAAACATTTCTTTGTAAGTTCCTGAAAGTATTGTTTCCAAACAATGGAGCCTATAGAATTTTATCTAAATACATTACATTCAAAAATGCTATAACTAATTCCCATTCCTCACAACACCGTATGAAAGTGCCTTTTCTCCACTCACGGGAAAGAATGTGAAGTGTTGCTAATCTGACAGGCAACAAATCGTCTCTCATCATCGTTTTCATGACAACGTGCCTTTAATGCCTGACTGCAATGCCATCCTATGGATGTGGCCGCATCAATTTTTCAACTCCAGGTTGTTTGGGATTCACAGTGTTTCAGATACTCCCTGTTGTACACAGTGTGTGGATGGCATCCTTTCCGTCTCTGTAGACTGCTAAAGGGTGCGATTCTGGGCGCACTTCACAGGGCCGTCTGTCAGCACCTGTGAGCTGCATGTGTCCTCTTGGCCCCAGCCAACCGTCTCGGGAGAATTCTCGTGTTGTAATAACAGAATGTGAGGAGTGTATGAGTGTGTGTGTGTGAGAGAGAGTATGTATGTGTGAGTATGAGTGTGTATGTGTGAGTGTGTATAAGTGTGTGTGTTATGTGTGAGTGTGTATGTGTGAGTGTGTGTGTGGAGCATGTGTGTGTGTCAGTGAGTGAGTGTGTGTCATTGAGCCACTTCGCCTCGCAGGCCTCAGCCGTCACACAGAGCAACACTCCACATAACTGGTCACGGTGAGGTCTTTGATGTCTGATAAACTAGAACTTGGACCTAGGCTCCACTAGGTGCTGGTTGCATAATGTTAGCAAGCTTTCTTTTTTTTCTGAATCGCATTTCTTCCTTTCTAAAACGAGGATGAGAATGAGATCCACCCCAGGTCTGTGGTTAAGATTAAATGAGATAATATTTGGAAACCAGTATGGTACCCGAATAATACTTTGTAAGTGATAAGTAGGCATTCACTTCTTTTTACCAATAGTGTTATTATTAGACTTTCCATCCATCAACAAAGAGCATAATATGGGTGTTTACGTGTAGTGTGTGATGATGTTTCCCATCAGATATATCCTTCAAAAAATGGGGCTTGAGCAACTGTAAAGTGTTCTCAAAAAGCAAAGTCACTTTCCTCATACCATGAGATTTCATGTTACAAATGAAAATAAAAAAAAAAGTGTGTGTGTACGTATATATATATGTATAAGATGGTCATATAAATGCACATATAAATATGCATATATAAATGCATATATAATGTATATACAGGACAATTGTATATCAATCCAAACCCACTTCTGTAGAGTTGATTCTGACACATAGCAACCCTATAAGACTATTCGAGGCAGTAAATCTTTTTTTTTTCTAATTTTTATTGTGTTTGAAGTGAAAATTTACAAATCAATTTGGACTCTTATACAAAAATGTATAAACCCCTTACTACATACTCGGAATCGACTCGATGGCACTGAGTTTTTTTTTTATATACTCCTAATAGCTCTCTCCCTAATGAGACAGCACACTCCTTCCCTCCACTCTCTTATTTTGTGTCCATTCAGCCAGCTTCTGATCCCCTCTACCCTTTCATCTCTCCTTCAAACAGGAGATGCCAACATAGTCTCATGTGTCTACTTGATCCAAGAAGCTCATTCTTCACCAGCATCATTGTCTATCCCATAGTCCAGTCCAATATCTGTCTGAAGAGATGGCTTCGGGAATGGTTCCTGTTTTGGGCTAACAGAAGGTCTGGGAACCATGACCCCCAGGGTCATTCTAGTCTCAGTCAGACCATTAACTATGGTCTTTTTACTAGGACTTGTTGTCTGCATCCCACTGTTCCCCTGCTCCCTCAGGGGTTCTCTGTTGTGTTCCCTGCCAGGGAAGTCATCGGTTGTAGCTGGGAACCGTCTAGTTCTTCTGGTCTCAGGCTGATGTAGTCTTTGCTCTATGTGGCCCTTTCTGTCTCTTAAGTTCATAATTACCTTGTATCTTTGGTGTTCTTCATTCTCTTTTGGTCCAGGTGGGTTGAGACCAATTGATGCATATTAGATGGCTGCTTGCTAGCGTTTAAGACCCCAGACAGCACTCTCCAAAGTGGGATGCAGAATGTTTTCTTAATAGATTTTATTATGCCAATTCACTTAGATGTCCCCTGAAACCATGGTCCCCAAACCCCTGGCCCTGCTACGCTGGCATTTGAAGCATTCATTATTCAGGAGACTTCTTTGCTTTTGGTTTAGTCCAGTTGTGCTGACCTCCCCTGTATTGTGTGTTGTCTTTCCCTTCACCTAAAATAGTTCTTATCTACTATCTAAGTAGTGAAAAACCCCTCCCCCTTCCCTCCCTCCCCCCTCTCATAACCATCAAAGAATATTCTCTTCTCTGTTTAAACTATTTCTTGAGTTCTTATAATAGTGGTCTTATACAATATTTGTCCTTTTGCAGCTGACTGATTTCGCTCAGCATAATGCCTTCCAGATTCCTCCATGTTATGAAATGTTTCACGGATTCATCGATGTTCTTTGTTGATGCATGGTATTACATTGTGTGAATATGCCATAATTTATTTATCCATTCTTCCATTGAAAGGCACCTTGGTTGCTTCCATCTTTTTGCTAGTGTAAACAGTGCTGCAATGAACATGAATGTGCGTATATCTGTTTGTGTAAAGGCTCTTATTTCTCTAGGATATATTCCAAGGAATGGGATTGCAGAATCGTAGGGTGGTTCTATTTCTAGCTTTTTAAGGAAGTGCCAATTCGATTTCCACAAAGTGGTTGTACCATTTTACATTCCCCCCAACAGTGAATAAGTGTTCCAGTCTCTCCACAACCTCTCCAACACTTGTTATTTTGTGTTTTTTTGGATTAATGCCAACCTTGTTGGAGTGAGATGGAATCTCATTATAATTTTGATTTGTATTTCTCTAATGGCTAATGATCGTGAGCATTTCCTCACGTATCTGTTAGCTACAGAATGTCTTCTTTAGTGAAGTGCCTGTTCATCTCTTTTGCCCATTTTTTAATTGGGTTATTTGTCTTCTTGTAGTTGAGTTTTTGCAGTATCATGTAGATTTTAGAGATCAGACGCAAATCGGAAATGTCATAGCCAAAAACTTTTTCCCTCTCTGTAGGTAATCTTTTTACTCTTTTGGTGAAGTCTTTGGAGGAGCATAGGTGTTTGGTTTTTAGGAGCTCCCAGTTATCTGGTTTCTCTTCTGCATTTTTAGTAATGTTTTGTATACTGCTTATGCGCCATGTATTAGGGCTCCTAGCATTATCCCTATTTTTTCTTCCATGACCTTTATTGTTTTAGATTTTCTATTTAGGTCTTTGATCCATTTTGAGTTAGTTTTTGCGCATGGTGTGAACTTTGGGTCTTGTTTCATTTTTTTGCAGATGAGTATCCAGTTATGCCAGCACTGTTTGTTAAAGAGACTGTCTTTTCCCCCATTTAACTGACTTTGAGACTTTGTCAAATTATTAACTGATCATATGTGGATGGATTTATGTCTGGATTCTCAGTTCTGTTCCATTGGACTATGTAGCTGTTGTTGTACCAGTACCAGGCTGTTTTGACTATTGGTGATTTGTTTCTCCATCTCATTAAAAAATGTTGTTGGAATTTGGATCAGATTTGCATTGTATTTATAGATCGCTTTTGGTAGAATAGATATTTTTACCATGTTAAGTCTTCCTATCCATGAGCAAGGTATATTTTTCCACTTATGTGGTCTCTTTTGATTTCTTGCGGTAGTGTCTTGTAGTTTTCTATGTATAGGTCTTTTACATCTCTGGTAAGATTTATTCCTAAGTATTTTATCTTCTTGGGGGCTACTGTACATGATATTGATTTGGTGATTTCCTCTTTGATGTTCTTTTTGTTGGTGTAGAGGAATCCAGCTGATTTTTCTGTGTTTATCTTGTGCCCTGATACTCTGCTGAAGTCTTCTATTAGTGTCAGTAGTTTTTTGAGGATTCTTTAGGGTTTTCTGTGTATAAGATCACATCATCTGCAGATAAAGATACTTGGACTTCTTCCTTACCAATCTGGATACGCTTCATTTCTTTATCTAGCCTAATAGCTCTGGCGAGGACCTCCAACACAATGTTGAATAAGAGTGGTGATAAAGGACTTCCTTGTCTAGTTCCTGCCCTCATTGGGAATGCTCTCAGACTCTCTCCATTTAGGATGATGTTGGCTGTTGGCTTTGTATAAATGCCCTTTATTATGTTGAGGAATTTTCCTTCAATTCCTATTTTGCTGAGAGTTTTTATCATGAATAGGTGTTGAACTTTGTCAAACGCCTTTTCTGCATCGATTGATAAAATCATGCAGATATTGTTTTTTGTTTTATTTACATTCATGATGGATTACATTAATTGTTTTTCTAAGGTTGAACCATTCCTGCATACCTGGTATGAATCCCACTTGGTCATGGTGAATTATTATTTTTTTGATATGTTGTTGAATTCTATTGGGTAGAATTTTGTTGAGGATTTTTGCATCTAAGTTCTTGAGGGATATAGATCTGCAATTTTCTTTTTTGGGGGTGTGTTTACCTGGTTTTGGTAACAGGGACATACTGGCTTCATAGAATGAGTTTTGAAGTATTTCATCCTTTTCTATGTTCTGGAATACCTTTACTAGCAGTGGTATTAATTCTTCTCTGAAAGCTTGGTAGAACTCTGCAGTGAAGCCGTCCCGGCCAGGGCTTTTTTTTTTGTTGTTGGGAGATTTTTGATTACCTTTTCAATCTCTTCTTTTTTATGGGTCTGTTTAGTTGTTCTACCTCTGTTTGTGTTAATTTAGGTAGGTAGTTTGTTTCTAGAATTTCTTTCATTTCTTCTAGGATTTCACATTTGTCAGAGTACAATTTTTCGTAGTAATCTGATATGATTCTTTTAATTCAGTTGGCTATGTTGTAATATCGCCCATCTCATTTCTTATTCTGGTTATTTGCTTCCTCTCCTGTTTTTCTTTTGTTAGTTTAGCCAATAGTTCATCAATTTTGTTATTTTTTTCAAAGAACCAGCTTTTGGTCTTGTTAACTCTTTCAATTGTTTTTCTGTTTTTTATTCCATTTAGTTCCACTCTTATTTTTATTATCTCCTTTCTTCTACTGCCTAAAGGTTTCTTTTGTTGCTCTCTCTATTTGTTCAACTTGTAGGGATAATTCTTTGACTTTGGCCCTTTCTTCTTTTTGGATGTGTGCTTTTATTGATATAAATTGACCTCTGAGCACCGCTTTTGCTGTGTCCCAGAGGTTCTGCTGATAGGCAGTGTTTTCATTCGCATTGGATTCCATGAATTTCTTTATTCCACCCTTAGTGTCTTCCATAACCCAGTCATTTTTGAGCAGAATATTGTTCAGTTTCCAAGTGTTTGATTTCTTTTTCCTGCTTTTTCTGTTCTTGATTTCTACTTTTATGGCCTTATGGTCAGAGAAGATGCTTTGTAATATTTCGATGTTTGGGATTCTGCTAAGGCTTGCCTTATGACCTAATATGTGGTCTTTTCTAGAGAATGTTCCATGCGCACCAGAAAAGAAAGTATACATGGGTGCTGCTGGTGGAGCGTTCTGTATATGTCTATAAAGTTGAGTTGGTTGATTGTGGCATTTAGATCTTCCGTGTCTTTACTGCGCTTTTTCTGGATGTCCTGTCCTTCACCAAAAGTGCTGTGCTTATGTCTCCTACCGTAATTGTGGAGCAGTCTATTTCACTTTTCGATGCTGTTAGTTTGTTTCATGTATCTTGCCGTCCTGTCATTGGGTGCATAAATATTTAATATGGTTATATCGTCCTGATATATTGTCCCTTTAGTGATTATATAGTGTCCTTCCTTATCCTTTGTGGTGGATTTAACTTTGAAGTCTTTTTTGTCAGAAATTAATATCGCCACTCCTGCACTTTTATGATTGTTGTTTGCTTGATATATTTGTTTCCATCCTTTGAGCTTTAGTTTTTTAGTGCCTCTAAGTCTAAGGTGTGTCTCTTGTAGGCACCATATAAATGGATCTTGTTTTTTTAATCCATTCTGCCACTCTCTGTCTCTTTATCGGTGTATTTAGTCCATTAACATTCAGTGTAATTATGAAAAGTTATGAATTTTTTGCTGTCATTTTGATGTCTTTTTTTTTGTGTGTGCTGTTCTCAGTTTCTTTTTCCCACTTAATTTTATGCGCTGAGTAGTTTCTCTTTATATATCGTCTTTTCTTCTTCGTTTTTGTTGATTTTGTTTCTGCAGAGTTTCTATTTTTTCTTGTATTTTATTTTGGTGAGTAGGATATTTAGTCTCCTTTATGGTTACCTTAATGTTTTCCCCTATTTTTCTAAGTTTAAACCTAACTTTTATTTCTTTATATCGCCTTGTCTTTCTCTCCATATAAAAGATCTATGACTGCATTTCTCAGTCCCTCTTTATTATTTTAATGTTGTCTTCTTTTACATAATAACATAGCTGTTTCCCTGTTTTGAGCTTTTTTTTATCTTGATTTATGTGATTTCCCTGTCTGAGGTAACATCTAATTGCTCTGCCCAGTGTTCTAGTCTTGGGTTGATACCTGAAATTACTGATTTTCTAACCAAAGAACTGCCTTTAGTGTTTCTTGTCATTTTGGTTTAATTTTTACGAATTCCCTAAACTTCTGTTTATCTGGAAATATCCTAATTTTCCCTTCATAATTCAGAGACAGTTTTGCTGGATATATGATTCCTGTCTGGCAATTTTTTTTCTTCAATGGTTTATATAAGTCACGCCATTGCCTTGTTGCCTACATGGTTTATGCCGAGTAGTCCGAGCTTATTTTTATTGACTCTCCTTTGTAGGTGACTTTTCATTTATCCCTAGCTGCTCTTAAAATTCTCTCTTTATCTTTGGTTTTGGCAAGTTTGATTATAATATGTCTTGGTGATTCCCTTTTAAAATCTACCTTATGTGGAGTGGGATGAGCATCTTGGTTTGATATCTTCTCATCTTTCATGGTATCAGGAAGTTTTCTGCCAACAAGTCTTCAACAATTCTCTCTGTATTTTCTATTATCCCTCCCTGTTCTGGTACTCCAAGGACTCGTAGGTTATTTCTCTTGCTAGAGTACCACATGATTCTTAAGGTTTCTTCATTTTTTAAAATTGTTTTATCTGATTTTTCTTCAAATACACTGGTGCCAAATGCTTTATCTTCAAGGTCACCAATTCTGCCTTCCACTTCCTCGATTCTACTCCTCTGACATTCTACTGAGTTTTCCAATTCTGTAATTTTATTGTTGATATTCTGAATTTCTGATTGCTGTGTATGGATTCTTGCAGCTTATTAAATTTTTCCTTATGTTCTTGAATAACCTTTTTAATTTCTTCAACTTTTTTATCTGTGTGTTCCTTGCCTTGTCCTGCATATTGCCTGATCTCCTTCCTGATGTCCTGAAGAGTTCTGTATATTAATCTTTTGAATTCTACATCTGAGAATTCCAGGAAGGCACCTTCATCCAGAAGATCCTTTGATTCTCTGTTTTGAGAGCTTGTAGAAACGATCATGGTCTGTTTCTTTATGTGGTTTGATATTGACTCTTGTCTCTGAGCCATCTATAAGTTATTGTATTAGTTTATTTTATGTTTGCTTACTGTATCATAGCTTCCTGTTTTTTTTTTTTTGTTTTAATATGCCCAAATGGGTTGCTTGAGTGAGCTAGCTTGATTATTTTTGCCTTTGGAGCTCTCACTGCCCTGTCACCAGATGGCTAGAGCTGTTATCACGTATATGAGGTTATGAGTCTATTCACTTTTCTTCTGTGAATTCAGCTCAGGTAACTGGTCTTAAAGTCTCTGGCACAGGCTCAGTCCTACAGCCTTAGAGGGTCA